>NC_041228.1:28103715-28126157 GCF_002837175.3 Physeter macrocephalus | reverse complement strand
TCACTGTTGTGGCCTCTCCCGTTGCGGAGCACAGGCTCCGGACGCGCAGGCTCAGCGGCCATGGCTCACGGGCCCAGCCGCTCCGCGGCATGTGGGATCCTCCCGGACCGGGGCACGAACCCGCGTCCCCTGCATCGGCAGGCGGATTCTCAACCACCGCGCCACCAGGGAAGCACTGGCAGATGTCTTTTGACGACTTTCTGACGTTATTCCACAATTATTATGACAGGAAAAATGAATGTAGATATTACATGTGTCCACTAATGGATGACTGGAGAAGCAAAACACAGTCCATCAATACAAGGGAATGTTATTCAGCCTAAAAAGGAAGGCAATTCTGACACAGCCTTCAGCAGGGGTGAACCTTGAGGGCATTATGATCAGTGATGTAAGCTAGACACAGAACAACACACAGTTAATTTTCAATATTAGTGAAATAATATAGAGGACTAGAGAACTTCTTTTTTATTTTTTTATTTTTTTGTGGTATGCGGGCCTCCCTCTGTAGTGGCCTCTCCCGTTGCGGAGCACAGGCTCCGGACGCGCAGGCTCAGCGGCCATGGCTCACGGGCCCAGCCGCCCCGCGGCACGTGGGATCTTCCCGGACCGGGGCGCGAACCCGGTTCCCCTGCATCGGCAGGCGGACGCGCAACCACTGCGCCACCAGGGAATACCCGAGAACTTCTTTTTTAAATCACTATTAATGTGTGTGATGAAATGTAAAAGTTCTTCCATAATCGGTGATGTTGTATCTTGAGAGCCTAGATGAAATTCATATGCCTTGGTGATATACAGTATTTTAGCCTATAATTTAACTTTGAAAAATTTACATCACTTTTTACTTCTATCTCATTTATTGAGAAAGACATAATGGTTATGCTGTTGGCTTGAAAGTGGTTGAAAAGGACTTGTGTCCTTCCTTTTTTTACATTTACATAGGTAGGATCTTGAAACATAGACTATGGTGGAGGGCATCCGTGCAACCATTCTAGGTTAAGAGTAGCAGTTTCTACTGCTGAGACTTCTCGTTTGGACACAAATGTTTTTCACAGTATGAAGATTATTAGCATTACTGCTGCTACTGAGATGAATGAGCCTTAAGGCAAAATATTTCATGTTGTGTGTGCCTCAGGGTACTCAGACTAACGTAGTGACATCCCTGAGAGGCCAGAAAGTGCTGCGGGAAGTCATATTTACTACTACAAATATACCTGTGAAGTGAGTTTTTGCTACTGCTGAGTTTAGTGTATAAGCTGAGAATAGTGGGAATCCGTGTAGGAAGCCTCCTATAATAGTGAAGCTTGCTCCCGTGGGCACTAGGTCATGTAAGTGTGCTGCTACATAGTATGTATCCTGGAGGAAAATGCACGGGGATCAGTTGGCTAAGATGATTCCTGTCAAACCTCCTACTGTAAAAGGCAAATAAAGCCTAAACCTCATAATATAGTGGGAGGTCATATAATATTACCTCCGTGAACAGTTGCTAAGCAGGGACTTCCCTGGTGATGCAGTGGTTAAGGATTGGCCTGCCAATGCAGGGGAATCAGGTTCGATCCCCGGTCTGGGAAGATTCCACATGCCGCGGAGTAAAAAGCCTTTGTGCCACAACTACTGAGCCTGCCCTCTAGAGCCCGTGAGCCACAACTACTGAGCCCATGCGCCAGAGCCCGTGCTCTGCAACAAGATAAGCCCCTGCAGTGAAAAGACCGTGCAACGCAACGAGGAGTAGCTGCCACTCACCACAAGCAGAGAAGCCCACGTGCAGCAACCAAGACCCAACACAGCCAAAAGAAAAAAAGAAAAAAGAAAAATTAAAGAAAGAGTTGCTAATCAACTAGACACTTTTGCTCCTGTAGGGATAGAAGAAATTACGGTAGCTTTTGCAAAGTATGCTCCTGAGTGGACAGCTATCCCTATGGTAAACATAGGATGGGCCCACAAGAGAAATCCTAAAAAGCCAGTGGACATGACTCATACTATTCCCAAAGAGCTGAAAGGCATTTTTTGTCCTAAATGGTATGTAATGATCTGTGGGTTTATAACAATCCCTGGTAGGCCATGAATACAGACTTCAGGGTGACCGAAGGATCACAATAGGTGTTGGTATAGGATTCGGTCTTCTCCTGCAGGGTCAAAGAAAGTAGTGTTGAGATTTCTATCTCTTAACAGTATGGCAATTCTGGCTGCTCGGACTGAGATTGGTAATTATAGTAATATGGCTATATTTGGGGAAGATTAAATAAACAATTGTGTTTGGTATTGGGGTATGACTGCTGGTTTTGTATGAAAGACTATAGTAATAAAAGTAATAGCAACAAGAAATGAAGAGACACCTGCTAAATGTAAGGAGGAAATGGTTAGGTCAACAGAGGCTCCTGCGTGTGCCAGATTGCAGGCTAGAGCTGAATACACGGTCCACTGGAACCAGAGCCAGCTTCTACTATTGGTGATATGAGTAGGAGTAAGAATGATGGGGGAAGTAGTGAAAAGTTTACATGATTTATTCGGGGAAATGCTACCTCAGGTGTCCGAGTTATTAGTGGCCCAAGTGAGTTGTCAAACCCTGCAATATAATGGGTACAACAATAAAGAAAATTATTACAAGTGCAGGGACTGTTATGACCACGTTACAGATTTGTGCATCTCCAAGTAGCGCTCCAGGTTAGCATAGCTCAGCCTGGATTAATATTCTTAAGGTGCTGCCTGCTACTCCAGCTCAAGCACCAAATAGTAAATATAAAATGCCGATATCTTTGTGATTTGTTGAAAATAATCAGCAGTGTATGAACAGAGGTAAAATGACTGAATTAGCATTCGACTGTAAATCTGAAGACAGAGATTGAGCCCTCTTTCTTGCAAACCCTGTGGTGAATCAACAAATTGAATTGTAATTTCAGAGAAGCAGCTTCAATTCTGCCAGAGATTTTCCTGCCTTTTTTTTTTTTTTCTTTCTCAAATGAAGGAGAAGCAGATTGAAGCCAGTTGACTAGTGGATTTGCCTGTTAACTAAAGTTTCCTGGGGTTAAAGCTCATCAATATCATAAAGATTTGGCTTAATTACAATGCTTGCTTTACATTCCATTGATGTAGGATGAAGTCTTGCAATCCTTATTTTTAGAAATTAAGTAAATTTTACTTGTTTTGGGTTATGAAAGCTCTTGGTCTGAACTAACCTAAATTCCTAGTCCAGCACTGATAGAATGGGTGTTATGTGTAGTAATCGTCTGGGTATTATGATTGGTAATGATACGAAGGTTATTTCTTTGAATGTTCAAAGTGTTTTGTTTTTGTGTTGTTTAATGAAGGGAATAGAGTTAGTGATGTGGAGTATGTTAGCTGCAAGTAGAAATATACGCTGAAGACTGCTATGATGGCTATTTGTGTTGGTAATATGATGTTATCATTTTTGTTATCTCTTGGATAATTATTCATTTGGGTAAAAACCCTGATAGTGATGGGTGATGTCTTAATGATACTATAATGGTGAGGAAAAGGATTGTGATGGGAGTTGTTTTATCTCATGTGTGTGATAATGATACTCTTGTAGTACATGATCTGGGCATAAATAATAAGAAGAGAGTGTTGTTATGATATAAATTAGTATGTTTAGGATTGTTATAATTGGAATATACTTTATAATAGCTGTTTTTCATCCTATATGGGCAATTGATGAGGAAGGTGTAATTTTTTCCAGATGAGTGTGGCTAAATCTCCCTCAGCCTCCAGCTATGATTTATAATATCACTATGGTTAATAGTATATTTAGGTGGATGGATGGTGACATGTGGTATAAAACTGATAGGGGTGCACTTTTGTCATGTTAATAGCATCAGGCCTGCTGTTCATGGGACGCCTTGTGTGACTTGAGGCACTCAGAAGTGAAATGGGGAAAATCCTACTTTTGTGACAAGGGCGATTGTCATGAGGGTGGTTGCTGCTGGATTAAAGATTTTTGTTATTCATTGTGTTCCTTGACCAGAGTATATTAGATTAATGATAATAGCCATTATAAGTAGTATTGGTGTGGTGGATTGTTTTAGGAAATATTTGTTGGATGCTTCTGTAGCTTATGGGTTCGTGTTTTTTATTAGAATGGGATTACCATTAACCAGTGTGAGCTTCTTATACAATTATATTTCCTGAGTTAATGGTCAGTAGAATGAGAGTAAAAACAATGAGTGTTTATTAGCACAGGAAGGATATACGACAACATTTTGGGGGTATGGGCCTGAAGCTTACTTAGAGAACCTTAGTATATAGCATGTGGTGTAATGTGGTAACATGGAGAATGTAAAATTCTTAGGAAGAATTCAATTCCAGGAATAAGAGCATTGTAACCTCTATGATTTACTCTATCAAAGTAACTCTTTTGTCAGATATATTTCTTAAGTTTGTGGTGGGTTGCCTGGTATGATGACAGGTATTGAAAACTCTCATACACATCAGACTAAAAAAAATTTTATAAGAGATGTAGATGTGGATCATATCAAAATTGTGGGTAGGATGCTCACATTCATAGAAAGGAGATTGTTAGATGTGTTTTAATGATGACTTCGGGTGTATATAATTCTGGCACCTAGGGATTGTCGAATGCTCCTAAAAATGGATTGGTGTGGAAAAGTTTATTATAAGGAAATTGACATATTCTCTAGGAAGGACAGGGTGAGTGGGCCTGCTAGATTTTCTACATTGAAGGCATATACAGGTTTTGATTCTACTTCTGTTAAATCAAGTGAGGCGTCATTGGATTTCTGCTACTGCGGAGATAATAAAATTCTGGGTAGGGGTCAGGAGAAAATTAGTCATAGGTGTTCTTGTGTAATAATTAGTCTTGAAAGTGTAAATGATCCATTTATCAGTAAGACTGAGAATAGAATAACTGCTACATTACTTCATATGCGATTGTCTATGCTACTGTCCCTAGAGCTCCAGTGAGTGAGTATTTTGAATGTGAAGCTCATCCAGAACTGAGTATGGAATAAATGGCTAGGTGTGATATACCTAATAAAAATAATATGCCTACATTTATATTAATTAGTGGATAAGATATGGGAAGAGGAATTCATGTTGTGAGAGCCAGGGTTAAGGCTAGCATTGGGACAATAATACATAAATTGATGATGTTGATGGACATAGTGGCTCTTTAATAAGTAATTTGAATGCCTCAGCAATGGGTTGTAATAATCCATGTGGTCTGATGATTTTTGGCCCTTTCTGGATTTGTATATAGCCTAGGATTTTCCATTTAGTTAATATGAGGAATGCTATGGTGAATTAAATTGGGTAATTTGTGAAAGAATGTTAATTATAAACATATTCTTAGGAAGAGGACTTAAACCAATGCAGATAAAAGTTTCAGTTTTACATAATTATCGGGCTCTGCCACCGTAACAAACCCTTTTGTACAGTAGGGTATGTATAAATTAATTGAATGTAGATTATATCATCATTTAGTTTCAAGACATTTTGTAAAGTAAGCCATATTGCTCTTGTCCTTTCATACTGGAAGAAATCTGCAATAGACAGAAACCAACCAGGATGACTCCAGTCTGAACTCAGATCACGTGAGATTTTAATAGTTGAACAAAGAGACAATTAATAGCAGTTATACCATTGAAATGTGGTGATCCAGCATCAAGGTCATAAACCATATTGCCGATTTGAACTCCAGAATACAATTACACTGTTATCCCTAGAAAAACTTGTTCCATTGATCAGTGTTTTAGAAGAACAGGTGATAAAGAATTTTGACTAGCTGGTCTAAATTGTAATCACTCAGAGGTGGTTTTATTCTCCAAAAATAAATGGCGCACGGGCTCAAGGCACACCAGCTTCAGTAGTTGTGGCACACAGGCTCAGTAGCTGTGGCTCACTGGCTTAGTTGCTCCGTGGCACTTGGGATCTGCACGGACCAGGGATCGAACCCGTGTATCCTGCATTGGCAGACGAATTCTTAACCACTGCATCACCAGGGAAGTCCCAGAATCGCAGTCTCCCTTTTAATATAGCTTAAACCCGTGTCCCCTGAATTGGCAGATGCATTCTTAACCAGTGCATCACCAGGGAAGTCCCAGAATCGCAGCCTCCCTTTTAATACACCTTAAGCCCAAAGAATCCATGGAAGTTTGTCACAGAAAATAAGAGAATAAAGTATTGTAAGGACTATAACAGAAGCATATAATACACTGTTCATATAGACACATCCCAAGCAGTTACAAAGTATATTAAAAAGGAGGCTGCAGTTTTCAAAGAATAAGATAAATTTTACCCACAAACTCCCAATATTTCCTGAAACGTTGCAATCTGAAACCCTATTGTAGGAAGCAGAAGATTCCAGGAGACATTCTACAAATGAAGGACTCTAAACCCTGCGGCTGGATAAGGAATTCTGGAAGGAAGGTATCCTCACCCAAGGAGAGCAGGTTCCTATACTTTTCTCACATCACATCCCTGTACAATTCCCATTGATCTTGGTCCAGGCATTCCCAGTCCTCTTGAGAGAAATCTATCTGTGCATCCTGGAATGTCAGCAGTCCCTGAAATTAAAAGTACACATGGCATGTGGCCACGGGAAGAGTTCATAATATGACCCAAGAAGAAAACAGCAAATTAATAGAACTGGTTTTAATTTAGAAGAGTGTCTTCAATTATCAACTAATATATATATATATATATATATATTTTTTTTTAAAGTAACATTCTCTATTTCTAACTACAAAAAAAGAGTATGGCATGTGATCCACAAAAGCAGTATAGAGACTATAGTTATCTGGAAAAGAAATGATAAAATGATTGTTTCAACACAGGCATATGCATTTTTGAGTGTTTTATTTATATCAAACTGGATAAAATGTGTGTATTTCTCAGACAGGAAAGACATATTGAGGTAGAAATGTACCTTTTAACTATTCACGGGTCCACAAGTATACTGGAGAGATTGTAAAATTGCAGATTGTGATTCATTAGGTCCGGTGGGCCTGAGTTCTATTTTTTTTAACAAGCTCATTTTTAAGTAGTGATGCAACAGTCTCTGATTCATTAACGACAATTGTGAATAGCAGAGACATAATTATAAAGGTAAAAATTCGTATTTAGGGGCTTCCCTGGTGGCGCAGTGGTTGGGAGTCCGCCTGCAGATGCAGGGGACGCGGGTTCGTGCCCCGGTCTGGGAAGATTCCACATGTCGCGGAGCGGGTGGGCCCGTGAGCCATGGGCTCTGAGCCTGCGCGTCCGGAGCCTGTGCTCCGCAACCGGAGAGGCCACAGCGGTGAGGGGCCGTGTACCGCAGTTTAATACGATAGTAAGCACAGCAGCAACCATCATTTGTGAACATTTACTGTAGACCGTGTATCTTTGAGTTTTTGGGTAGGATTCCAGGAAAAAGGCCTGCGCCGCGGCCACAGTGGGCGGGGCCCCCAGGCCGGGCCGCCCCTCCAGGACCCCCGACGGGGCCCTGCGCTCCTGGCGGCTCCTCCCCCGGCGCCCCCCTCCCTCCCGGTAGGCCTCGGGGCAGAGCGGTCCCACCCGCTGGGCCCAGAACGGAGACCGCGTTTCCCCAAAGCTGGAGCTCCCGGCTCGGGGTCTCTTCCCTCCGCCGTCACGGAGCTGCCCCGGGGCCCGTGGGGAGGGCGGCCTCACTGAGGCTGCCGGCTGCGGAGGGGCCCTGGCAGCCGAAGCCGCGACAGTCGTGGGGACGGCGGGCCGGGTAAGTGGGTCCGGTGCCCGGGCGGCCGCGCAAGAGCAGCTTCTGAGGGGCAGGTGTTCGCTGCCACCCGCCGCTGCTGTGCAGAACGAGCGGCGCCGGCGTCTGTTCCCGGGGAACTTCGGTCCCTCCTCTCGGCCCTGCCCTCGGCCTGGCTCGCGGGGCCTGGGGGGCGTGGGGAGGGGGCGTCCTGGGCGTCCTGGGCGTCCTGAGGGGACACGGGGAAAGGGAGGCGCAGGGTCCGGCCGCAGCTTCAGCCACCCTCCTCCGACGGTGGGGAAAGCGGCCGAAAACTCCTCCCGAGGCTCTTAGGCCCCTTATTTAGCAGAGCCCCTCTGCGCCCCTTCCTGCCTGAGCTAAAGTACCGGGGTGAGGGGCCAGGGCTGGGGCCTGGCGCAGGTAATGGGGAACGTGAAAATGTGATTGTCAGCTCAGGAAATCCAGCCCTCCCAAGGTGAGGAATGCAGGGCTTTCCTTTGTATGGGAAGATGCCAAAGTCGGGCTCACCGAATTCCTTCCTTTCATATGCACCTCGTCTCTCTGGGGCCTGCATTCTGTATTTGCATATCTTGAGCTCCTCAGGGCCCCCCCGACTCACATTGGAGGGCTGCTAGTGCTGATGATGTGACATCCTTTGTTTACTGAGATGGCAATAAATATTCCATTTCTCAGGGGCTTGAGGGGCAGACAGTGAAGAAGAGTCGGAGAATCTCACTGGGCATGTACTTTGGTTTACATGTAGATAATATTTATATTTAACTGTGCTAATAGAGGCTCTCAAGTCCAATCAACTTGTACTACTGCCCTCTATGTATTAATTTCGTCTATATCATAAGATAAATGCCTGTAGAATTGACTTAATCCAGTTAAATAGGATAAAGATTTTTAAAGGGAACAGAAATATAACAACAAAATATTTACCACTAAAGGCTGGGTCTCGAACAACCTAAATAAATGTTCCATTGTTAAAATATTGAAAGATGTATTTAATAGAAATATCAACAAAAATGACAAATAATAAGGGCAGCAGAATGTTGGAATGTTCTATCTTTATCGTTAAAGTGGCAGAAAATCATTTATTAGTAGGCACTGGGGGCAGAAGATGCCTCATTTTATATCTTTTCTTCATATCTGTGCAGTTGTTTCAACAAGTAACTTAAAGACAAAATGGAAAAACAAGGAGATTTGTGCCTGAGATCATGTTGATGTGAAACCAGGGATGGCCACCTTTTGCCAGGTGAGTTAAGTTTACCTGGCAGGTAGACCGCAGAGCTCCTGAGAAGCAAGGGTTGGAATTTTTCTGCTGGGTGCCCCTTAGGTTCTGTGACTTGATTGATTGTGAGTCATGTTTTGGGAAAGAGCTGCTCACAGGAAGAGGGTGGGAATAGAGTGATTTGGGGAGCAGCTGACAACATTCATCACAGCTCATGGCCTGAATGAATTTTAAAGAAAAGGAAAACAAATGATTCTTATGGAATCAGAGAATGTGAGGGCTGGACAATCCCAGGAAATGAGGAGCACCCATCCCATTTTCCAGATAAGAAAACAGAGGCCCAGAAAGGTGAAATTCCTCAGCCAAGTTGCACCCATCTCTCCTCCCCACTACATGGTTCATGAAAGCAGGATTCTTCCTGTCTTTATCACTGTTGAACCCAAACAGGGCCAGGCATCTAGCAGCTGCTCCAAAAATTTTGGTTGACTGTATGAACAATGCTATTTCTTTCTTTCTCACTCTTATTCAGGATTGTGCCAAGAACTCCTCAGGTTGCAATGTAATTCAATAAATGTAAACATTAATTGAGTTTTGTTGTGATGAGGACTTAGTCTTTGAAGGTAACAGACTAGGTTCAGATCTTGGTTTTGCCACTCAATAGCTGTTTGGCTTTGGGAAAATTACTAAACCTCTCTGAGATTATTTACTTCTTTGTAAAGTGGGGATAAATCTATCTGAGCCTGCAGAGCACCTGCATGAGACATATGCACTAAATATTGGTCTTTCTCACTCTCCCACCCCATCTCTCTGTTCTTCCCAGAGAAGTTGTACAGAAGGATATAGTACTTTTTTGAAATAATTAATTAATTTATTTATTTTTGGCTGTGTTGGGTCTTCGTTGCTCTGCGTGGGCTTTCTCTAGTTGTGGGGAGCGGGGGCTACTCTTTCTTGTGGTGCGCGGGCTTCTCATTGCGGTGGCTTCTCTTGCTGCGCTTGTTGTGGACGACCAGCTCTAGTCGTGCGGGCTTCAGTATTTGTGGCCTGCAAGCTCAGTAGTTGTGGTGCATGGGCTTAGCTGCTCTGCTGCATGTGAGATCTTCTCTGACCAGGGCTCGAACCCATGTCCCCTGTCTTAGCAGACAGATTCTTATTCACTGCACCACCAGGGAAGTCCGATACAGTACTTTAAAAAGAGGGGTTTTAATTTATTTCAGATAGTGTACATTTTTCCTGTAGAAAAGATTATTCCCCTATAGAAACATTAACACGCAACACCATTACAAATGCAGTATTCTATGGGTTAGATATTATCAGTAAATTTTATAAGGAATTGGGCAAATGCCAAAGCACTAGGTACTGGGGAGTAAGAAGACTCAAATCTGGGGTGCCCCCCATCCCAATATCAAGAGCAGCATGTGTTTTTCAAATCTATATTTCATCTGTTCTTTGTTTCTCATCCATCCTCTGTGTCTGCCTTTCTCAAGAAGGCTCAGATCCCCCGCTTTCACAGCCTCCCAGCTGGCTGTGCCCCGCTTTCACAGCCTCGCGGCTGGCTGTGCCCCAGCTCCCGCCCTGGAACCTCTGCATGCCTGGGTGTGCCTGCTCTCCCTGTGCATCACCAGCTTTGCCAGGGAGCTGCTGCATCCTGCACTGCTTGCTGTACGCCAGAGTGCCTAGACCCTTCTGGAACATGAAGTACACCCTCATACCATGTGTGCACGCCCATCCCCTTACCTTATATCCTGCCTCTAAGCCAGGCTTGGGGGTGACTACAGCGTGCATTCAGCTATGTTAGGTGCTGGGATCAAAGTGAAGTTCCCAGTATCCTGCCTCTAAGCCAGGCTTGGGAGTTAGTACAGTGTGCATTCAGCTATGTTAGGTGCTGGGATGAAAGTGAAGTTCCCAACTTTTGAAGTTGCAAGCTTGAGGGGCACACAGTGATTTAAAGTCGGGCCACCTGACTTAAAGGGGGGAGCTGACTGATTTAAAGCTAAGGCAGCTGACTTAAAGCCTGTGTCCCTCAGTTGCAGGATGAGACCCACTTTGCTGGTGCACGGGTTCGATCCAAGCCAGCACTGCTGTTCAGGAAGAGCTTCCAGTAGCGCCTTAGTGCAGGGGCACTTGGTCCCTTGTCTTGCCCCTGCCCTCAGAGGGGGGCCACCTGCCCTTCTGGAGGAGAATCAGGGAGGGGGAAGTGCAGAGTCCCGGCTGGAGTTGCAGCACCCTTTGTCTGATGGCAGGGAAAGAGGCGAGGGTCGGTGTGGTGTCCTGGGGCTGGACTCACCAGGTCGACTCAGCATCTCAACCTCCTAACCTCCCCCCACACACCCCACAAGAGTTTCCAATAATACGTAATTGCGCCTTAGGTTCTCGGTCTTCAAACTCATACCCAGGCTCCCAGGTCCCTTGATTCAGCCAATTCCTCTGTGCTCTTTCTTCTGTTGGATACAGTCCCAGAGGGAGGGGCTGAGGGCTGGGACTGGAGGGACCCCGGCAGCACTTTCTCCACATCCTCACTAACCTTTGTTATTTGTGATCTTTTTGATGACAGCCATTCTGACAAGACTGAGGTGATATATCTCATAGTTTTGAGTTGCATTTTATTGCTGATTAGCTATGTTTAGCATCTTTGTGAGTTCTGGTTGTCTGTCTGTATTTTTTCCTTGGAAAATGTCTATTTCGGTCTTCTCATTTTTTAAAAAAAGATTTTGTGTGTTTTTTTGATATTGAGTTGTATGTGCTGTTTCTGTAGTTTAGATATGAACACTTGCTTGGTCATCTTTTTGGTGTTAACGTCTTACCATGTGCAAATATTGTTACTAGTTCAGCAGGTTGTCTTTTCATTTTGTCTTTGGTTTCCTTTGCTGTGCAAAATCTTTTAAGTTTAGTGATGTCCCATTTGATTATTTTTGCTTTTGTTTCATTTGCCTTAGTGTTTCCTTTGCTGTGCAAAATCTTTTAAGTTTAGTGATGTCCCATTTGATTATTTTTGCTTTTGTTTCATTTGCCTTAGTAGACTGAACCTAAAACTGTTGGTATCATTTATGTTCAAGAATATTCTATATTTTCCTCTAGGGGTTTTATGGTTTCTGGTCCTACATTTCGGTCTTTATTCAGTTTTGCATTTATTTTATATATGGTGTGCTAAAATAATCTAATTTTATTCTTTTCCATGTAGCTGACCAGTTTTCCCAGTACCACTTATTGATGAGACAGTTTTTTCTCCATATTGCCTGCTTTGTCATAAATCCATTAAATTTAAGTGTGTGAGCTTATTTCTGGGATCTCTGTTCTATTCCAGTGATCTTTGTGTTTGTTTTTGCTCCGGTATGATTCTCGTTGATTTCTGTCGCTTTGCAGTCTAATCTGAAGTCAAGGTGCGTGATGCCTCCAACTCAGTTCTTTCTCAAGATTGTTTGGCTGTTTGGGGTCTTTGTATTTCTATAGAAGTTTTAAAATTACTTTTTCAAGTTCTGTGAAAATGCTTTGGTATTCTGATAGGGATTGCATTAAATCGGTAGGTTGTCTTTGGTAGGATGGTTATTTTAACAGTATTAATTCTTCCAGTCCACACACATGCTATATTTTCCCATCTTTTTCTCTTGCCTTCAACTTCTTTCACCAATGGCTGATAGATTTCTGAATACATGTCTTTTACTGCTTAGGTGTGTTTGTTCCTAGGTATCTTATTCTTTTTGGTGTGATTGCATATGGTATTGTTTTCTTAATTTTTTTCTTTCTGACAGCTTTGAGTTTTGTTTTTTTCTTCTTTTTCTAATTCCTTCAGGTGTAATGTTAGGTTGTTTATTTGAAATTTTTCTTGTTTCCTAACAATAAGCTTGTATCACTATAACTTCCCCCTGTGAACTGCGTTGGCTGTGTCCCATAGATTTTGGATCATTGTGTGTTCATTTTCATTTGTCTTTGGTATTTTTAGAATCACTCTTTAATTTCTTCAGTGTTCCTTTCTTCTCCTTTTATTTCCTTCATCTGTGATGTGAGGACTATCTTTAATATTATGTTTGGATTTCTTTCAGTTTTGTGTGTGTGTGTATTTTCGTTTGTCTTGGGTATTTTTAGAATCCTTCTTTAATTTCTTCAGTGTTCCTTTCTTCTCCTTTTATTCCCTTCAGCTGTGATGTGAAGACTATCTTTAATATTGTGTTTGGATTTCTTTCAGTTGTGTGTGTGTGTGATTATTTAAGTTGCTGAGCTCTTAATTTCACATGGACACTACCAACCCTGCATTGTTACTCTGCTCCCCCACAGTTACTGAATTTGACCTTATATTTTACATCTACTTGTTTTGTGTGTCCCTTTTACGTTCTTATTGTGAATGTAGATGATTTTATTAGTATTTTCTTTCATCCTTCCTATTAGCTGTGTACATGGTTGA
Source organism: Physeter macrocephalus (assembly GCF_002837175.3). NCBI lineage: Eukaryota > Metazoa > Chordata > Mammalia > Artiodactyla > Physeteridae > Physeter > Physeter macrocephalus. The sequence continues at coordinate 28,112,846 of NC_041228.1, read as the reverse complement.
TTTACTACCTTTGTTGAATATTTGCCTTATCCAATGAGGTTTTTCCTTTAGTAAGTTTCCTTTCCTAATTTTTATGTTTCAGTCGTGGCCTTTTCTTTTTCACTTAGAAAAACCCCTTTAAGATTTCTCATGCAGCTGGTTTGACGATGCTGAGCTCTTTTAGTTTTGCTTCTCTGTAAAACTTTAGATCTCACCATCAAATCTGAAGGAGAGCCTTGCTGGGTAGAGTATTTTTGGTTATAGGCTTTTCCCTTTCATGACTTTAAATATACCATGCCACTCCCTTCTGGCATGCAGAGGTTATCCTGAAAAGTCAGCTGATAATTTTATGCAAGTTCCCATCTTTGTAACTTGTTGCTTTTCCTTTGCTCCTTTTAATAGTGTCTTTTTATCTTTATTTTTTTTTCCATTTTAATTACAATGAGTCTTGGTGTGGTCCTCTTTGGGTTGATCCTGTTTTGGCCTTACTTGTTTACCGGACTTGGATCTCTGTTTTCTTTCCCAGGTTATGGAAGTTTTCAGCTCTTATGTCTTCAGGTATGTTCTACATTGCTTTCTCTTACCTTTTTGCTTCTGGGACCAGTATAATGCAAATATTAGTACACTTGATGTTGTTTCACACGTCTGTTCAACTTTCCTCATTTCATTTTAATCTGTTGTTTTACCGTTCATCTTCAGTGATTGCCAGTACTCTGTCCTTCAGTTTTCTGGTTCATTCCTCTGTATCATTGAGTCTACAGTAGTTTCCTTTTAGTGTATTTTTCATTTCAGTTATTGTATTCCTCATCTCTGTTTTGTTGTTCTTTAATGGTCTAACTCTTTTTAAAAAAATTTAAATTTTTTCTCTGGTTGTCCATTCTTCTCCTGAGTTCTTTGTTCATCTTTGCAGTCATTACCTTGAACTCTTTGTTGAGGAGATTGGCTATCTCCACTTCACTTAGATCTTCTTCTGAGTTCTTATCTTGTTCCTTCATTTGGATCGTGTTTCTGTATCACCTCATTTTTCTTAACTTGCTGTTTTTATTGCTCTGTATGTAGTAGGTTCTTTACATTTCCTGACCTTGGAGAAGTGGCCTTTTGTAGGAGAGGTCCTATGTGTCCCAGCAGCCCACTGTCCCCTGGTCACTAGAACTATATGTTCTAGGTGTACCCCCTATGTGGGCTGCTTGGGCTCTTCTGTTGTGGTGGGCTGACTACTGTGGGTGGTCTGGTAGGCTTGGCTGTCCCCAGACTGCTTGTTTGCCAGACTCTGCCTTGTATGGAGGCTGGCTGTGCTGCTTGGTGAGGCTAAATCATAAGGTAGCTCGCTGAAAAGCTCTGGGGGACACCAAATCTAGTGCTGGTTCACTTATGGGTAGAATTGCAGTCCAGACGATACCAGGGCTAGCGCCCAGTCACTGGTCCTGGAGCTATGCTGGCTACTGGGAGGAAGACACAGGTCCTGAGTTCTGGCTGCGGGACACAGGAGTCGCAGAGTTGGTGTTGGATCACTGTCCCTGACACAGCTCTCTGCAGGGTCTGGGGTATCCCTAATCTTGTGTTGGCATTCTGACGGGCAGGGTCAGGACCCAGCTGAGCCCATGGCTGCTTCTGGCCTGCAAGGGAGTGTTCTGGTCACACAGGTTGCTGGGCTGTGGTATTCCTGGGGCTGGTGTGTGCCTGTTGGTGTATGAGGCTGATTCCACTGCTAGAGCAGGTTTGCTGTTGGGTAGGTTCAAGCTCCATCCAGTCCCTGTGCAGTAATCACCTGCCGACCATGAGGCTGATTCCAAGGCCAGAGGAGGCTCACTTGTCAGAGGGGCCAGGGACTCTGGGGCTGGTGCCTGTCCACTGAGGTGTGGAGGCTGGTCCTGGGGCTTTTGGTGGCTGGACCCATGTCCAGGAGCAGCTGTGCACTGAGGGTCTGAAGGCATCCTGTCTGCTGATGGATGTGGCTATGCCCCTGTTCAGTTAGTTGCTTGGCCTGCAGCCCCCTAGTGCTTGTGTCTATAGTGTGGTGGAAATGGGTAGGGCTAGGTCCTGAGGCTAAAAAGATAGAGGGAGGATTCTGAAATTTTGCTTGCTGGTACCAGTGGGCATGAGGTAGAAGGAGCTCCCCCAGATGGCTGCTGCCAGTGTCCATGTCTCTGAGGCTTTGCTGTAGTTGCCTCTTGCGTCTCTGGGAGGCTCTCCAAGATCAGGAGGTAGGTGTAACCCAGGATCCTTTCAAATGACTGCTTCTGTTCTGATTCTCGGATCATGTGGGATTTTGTGAGCATCTTGTAAGAGTGGAATCTCCCTTTCCCACAACCCTCTGGCTCTCTGGAAAATAAGCACGACTGGTGTTCAAAGCCCAACTTTCTAGGAACTCTTCTTTCCAGCACAGGATCCCTGGGCCTGGGAGCCTGATGTTGGGTTCATACCCCTTGCTACCTGGGAGCACCTCAGAAATTGTAATAATTCTCCCATGTGTGGGCCACCCCCCTGGTGGTGTGGGTCTTGACTCTATTGAGATGTTGCCCTTCCTTCCTTCCTTGCCGAGGGGCCTTCCTTATGTCTTTAGCTGTAAAACAGCTTTCATGGTGTGTCCTGGCCTTTTTCATCAATTGCTATTCTGTAAACAGTTGTGACCTTGGTGTGCTCATGAGAGGCATCCAGCTCTGGGTCTCTGAATGCTACCATCTTGGACAATCTCTCCACTTCATTCTTAAATTATATTATTTAATTTTTCTTAGTATCTTGTTTGATTAGCGACAGTTTGAAATTTATTACCACTCATGTTTACTTCGCCTGTTTTAAAAAATTGAATGGTGCATTCATTCATTTTGAAATGAAGGTAGTGACCTGTGAATTTCCATACCTCAAAAATCAAGGATAGGACAAAAGCCTTTTCTACCTGTGTTACCCTCAAACTCTGCACCCCAGCCCAGCCTGGGGATTAACCTCTTGCACTCATGCTCACCTTCTGTTTTTGGACCGTAAACCATCACTGCATCTGTATGTGTGTTCACAAAGTGAACTCTAGTCTTTCCAGTTTTTGTGTTTTTTTTTTTGCTTTAGGGAACAGTCCTACTATGAATGTACATCTACTGGTCTGCTGAAGTTCATATATAAACCTGTCAAACACATTACCAGAATTGGAATTGCTTGTATATGCACTTTGCTAAATTTTAGAGACAATGTTAGAACAGAAGTAAATTATATTTCAAATCCCACAATATTCTCACACCATAAAAACCCTTCCCTTTTTAATATATTTGTGTGTAGTTTATCTTTATACCCATACTATATTTCCCAGAGATGGGTAAGTGTTATGTTTCTTGCCAGCACATTTACCGTATTGTTCAAAGTCAGGAGTTTAGTGGTTTTAGCATGAACATATTTCCCTGAACTCGCAAATACAAGATCTTCTCTCACACTGTCTTTTACTCCCTGCTGTTTTATATTGCCCTCCTAATTCTCAGTCCTGGTCTTTTCTTATGTTTTTCATCAACCTGGATAGGTTATACTATTTTCTCCTTTATTCAAGATGAATAGAATACAATAGAACACCTAGAAATAAACCCTGATATATGTCCAAATGATTTTGGACAAGTTGCCAAGACTTTTCAAAGTAGAAAGGATAGTATTTTCAACCAATGGTGCTGAGAAGTCTTGTTGTCAACGTGCAAAATAAGGAAGATGGACCCTTACCTAACATCATATGCAAAAATTAATGAAAACGTATCAAGAACCTAAATATAAGACCTAATAAACTAAAAAGTCTTAGAAGAAGACACAAGACAAGAGCTTCATGACATTGGATTTGGCAGTGTGTTCCTCAGTATGAAATGAAGGAACAACAAAGGTACAGCTAACAAAAAAATAAACAATTTGCAGTACATAATTAAAAAATAATGTGTATGGAAGAAATGTAAACAGAATAAAATGGCAACCCACAGATGGGAGAAAATATTTGAAAGCCATCTATCTGACAAGATATTTCTCTTCAGAATATACCAAGAACTTCTAGAACTCAAGAAAAAGCAAACACCCTGATTCAAAAATGGATAAAAGCCTTGAATAGATGGTTCTTCAAAAAGATGTACAAATGACTAAACACTTGAACAGATGCTCCATATCACTAAATGCATGTTTCTATATTTGTGTGCATGCATATGCACACAAGCACACACACACATACATAAGCAGAAAACAAGTATTGGTGAGGAAGTGAGGGAGTAGGAAGCATTGTGCTATGTCAGTGGGAATGTAGAATGATACAGCTGCTTTGCAAAAGAGTATGGCAGTTTTTCAGATATTGAAAAATAGAATTACTACATGATCCAGGAATCTTACTCTGAGGTATACCCAAAGGAATTGAAATCAGGGTCTTAAATATTTGTAGTCCAGTGTTTAGAGCAGTAATAATCAGAGTAGCTAAAATATGAAAGCAACCTAAGTGTTCATCCACTAGTTCCTGGATAAGCAAAGTGTGGTATACCCATATAATACAATAATATTCAGTGTTAAGAAGGAAAAGATCTAGGAATGTGCTACAACATGGATGAATCTTGAGGAAATTTAGCTTCCAAAAATGCCATTTTTGTGACTTTTAGTGAGTCATAACAATACAATTACTTATTTCAATTATATGGGGACTTAGTGTAGTCAAAGCCATAGAAATTGGGAGGGTAATGATGCTTTTCAGGTGGTTATGGAACAAAAAGGAAAGTTATGTTTAAAGGATATAGAGTTACAGTTTTAAAACGTAGAAAAGAATTAGAAAGATAAATGGCGATGTTGATCGTCCAATAATATGAATGTATTTAATATTACTGAACGGTGCACTTTATAATAATTAACATGTTATATTTTATGTTATTTGATTTTACCAACATACAAAATTGGGAAAAAATGTAATATGAGGAAAGGGAGTGGACCTGGGTTAGAGCAGAGAGTAATCAGAAGGGTGAGACACTGCATATGTTGAAGAAGAAGAGCTGAGAGTCTTCATTACTCTGAGGGTGTATTAAATAGATATCTGTGGGTGTACTGCTACCTCCCATGGGTTATCTTAAAGAGTCTTTAATAAAGTCCATAAGGCTTGCTGAGGCTTTTTTAAAAATTGGATAACCTAGGAGATAAACTGGATTCCCTAGGAGATAATTGGAGGGTGGTACTTAAGTTTATGTCTAGGTTGACAGATTTTGCAGGGAACACGAACCTGAGAACAGTGGAGGTCCTGAGAGTGTAAGTACATGGAAATCAGAAAAAATAATAATAAAGGGAATTAGGAAAACTTTGGATTTCGAAGGTCATGTATTACTGAGTCAGACCTGAGGTTTCTAAGGAGTTATATACACAGTTGCTATTTGAATTACTTGTTGATAAAGATCAGTGGAAAAACTAGAGTCGTTTCCAAGTGCAGGTAAGATATACTGAGAGGATGGAGGTGGAAAGTAGGGAGGCCCAGAGAAAAGTGGGAAGGTCATATTGGGCCAAGGTGGTGGTAATATCCAGCAGAACAGATGGTAGGGGAGAGTATGGATTCATCTTTCTTCTTTCGGTTCCCCACCTCATCCTTAATAATTCTTTGGGAATATTTCATTGCTCTGTGATGCAGGTACAGAATTCGAGTGAGGAGACTACACCCTCAGTGTCCAGCTGTCTGAGTCCTCAGTGTGCTTCAAATGATGGAGAACTATTTCTTCTTTATGAGAAGAGTTAGTACCTCATAGCTAAGCTTAAGCTGGAGCTTATGCAATATTGATTCCACTTTATATATACTGTTGGCATAGAGGTTCCCCCTCCTCTTTCCTTGACGATTATGAAATGAATCTATATTTCTCAATATTTGGGTACATCAGATAAATACATTAAGTAAAGGAATCTTATATATTGCTCCGTGCATAGTTTGCTCTTTCTTGTTTCTCCTTTACCTTTACTAAATTAGCACAGGGAGAGACCTTGAAATGTTCTAATCAGGAGAGATTAGAACATCATATTTCTAGAGAGGTTGGTGGGACAGAGCAGGGGTCCCAGTGAGAATCAAAGCTTCTGTTTCTACTTGGGAGTGTACCTGTATATAGTAGAGGGCTCCAGGAAATATCCTGGAATATTCCAATGTCCCTGCGGGAGATCATTAAGAGAGGCAGGATCTGGTACCAGATCAGTGTACTATGACATGTTTGTCAGTCATCTGATGTGAGATTCTCAGAGCCAATCCCATATGGTAGGGCTGAGTGCAGAGTGATGAAGAACCTGTGAAAGCCTTTGATTGCATGTTAAAGATGAAGCTCTGATTTTGGGGAGAATTTTCTTACCTGACTGAATGTCACCCTTCTGTGGGGATGAGATTCTGTGCTTTTCTTCTCTTGATGACCACTGACTGCAAATCATTAGAAGCTCATGTCTAGAAAGCATTCTTTATTTAATTTCTTAGAGAAGAAAACATAGAAAACATTTTTATCCACTTTCAAATTGAGGATCAAGGGGAATGACATCAGTGAAAATGTCAGAGTAGGGAGCGCTGGCTTGTGTCCATTGCCACAAACACTGACATACGTGGTAAAACCTGTCAGAATGATCTTTTCAACACATGTAAGTTTTCTTTTCTTTTCGCCCTGTAGATTTATCTTTCATTGAAACTTAACTTACTACAGGATGTGGAGAATAAACAGGGAAGGTGAAACTGTATTTCCTGATGAGAGAATCAGTAAGTCACTTTAGCTGTTCTGAGCTATGTCTTACCGTGACTGTAATTAAAACAAACAAACAAAACACTTTTTTTTGGTAAGTCAGTTCTGACATTTCCTCGTTAAAGACAAGGTAACAGATACAGGCTTAGATCTACCCGAATTGAGAAAAATTTCGATTGTACCTGTGCTGAATATTTGAGCATGACCTGCTATAAATCTTCGTATACTTATTGCCACAACTGACAAATTCCCTTTTTCCAGTCCTGATATGTTGCACGTAAGGAATGCATAGGTCACTAACCCCAGCTGGTCACAGGTAAACTCTGCCACATGGCTTACTGCATGTTTTCCTGCCGGGAGACTACACATTCTCGAGTATCATGCCTGCAGAGTATCTGGGCTCTTCTTTTTTCTGGATAATTTTATGAGAAATATATAAAATTGTACTTGCATATTCTTCATGTTTTTATTTATCCATTCTATTTCAAGTCCTAAGTGCAAATATTAAAATGATTTCCAAGAGAGTGGTAAATAAGACAGCTACATTTATGCTCCAAAATTAGCAATAAAGCATAATACAATTGTAAATGCATTAATGTGTGAGTAATATGTAGATTTTTATGTAAATGCAATTTTAGTAATGCTTTGTGGAGAGTTTCAGAATCTAGGTATTAAAAAAAAACGAGTTCTTGAAACTCTCAGGGAATTATGGAGAAGTCTTTGTGTCTATAAATATCAATCTGAAATAATGCATATTCTCAGAAATAAACTAGCCATAAAATTGTAGGAAAAAACTTCATGAAATGAAAGAGCATGTGATGGCCATAGAAGAAAAATAATATTCTCAGAGAATAATGAACAGTGTGGAGTTCAGCAGAAGGGTAATACAGATTCAGAGAGTAAATCTTTGGAGAGCCTAATTATGAGTTCCTCATATTTCATCTTTGGAGAGACAGTAGTCATTTGAAATATGATGTTATAAGATGACGTTAACATACTTAAATACTTTCGTTTAGAAATGACCACCTAGAACCAGAATAAATGAAAGAGATCACAAAATTATGTTTTTGTTGATTTTTAAAGACCTCAGGTGAGTGGTGATAATTTAAAAATACATGATGTCTTTCACTGCAAAGTAAAGAAACTGTTACAGTGGAGGATTACTGGACTGAATGTCAATATTATGACATAGTATGAGTGTGTTTCATGTTTGGTAATTGCAATCATTGTTGCTTTTGTTGTGGTCATCCATTTATAATGCTTGGTGTCATTTGATTTATCTGTTGTAGAAATAAAATACAGTCTGTGTGTGTAAAAAAAACATACGTGATGTCTTGATAAAGTATGGGATTTGAGATCTGGAAAAAGCATTTATTTTCTGTAATGCTAGGATGCTAATTGGACATATTTGCAAGAAAGGGATTTCAGGATGCAAATCTCGTGTCTCTAAGGTGGGAAGTCAGTTCATTGCGGAACATTCTATTAAACTTGTGTGAGTGGAGAAATAATTCTTTGCAAGGAAGAGGTCTCGAATCCCTTTTTAATAGTTAGTGGTTTATAGTATACCGAATGAGGAAAATGGCTATTTCTGAACTTTAGAAACAAATAATATAGTTTTTCTGCATTTATATTAAGAAGCTGATGTAGCATATCAAAAATTCTTTATTTTGAAAAACAATGTAATTAATTTGACATAATTCATATATATTGAACCTGTGGTACACACACACAATAAAACTTACATTCAAAAAATTTTTTGCACTTAAGAAATATTTTCTAGTGTAGTCGATTTACAATGTTGTGGGGTTTTAAAATACTTGTTTATTGGAGTATAATTGCTTTCTAACACTGTATTAGTTTGTGCTTTACAAAAAAGTGAATCACCTATAGGTATACATATATTCCCCATATCCCCCGCTCTTGAGCCTCCCTCCACCCTCCCTATCCCACCCCTCTGGGGGTCATAAAGCACGGAGTTGATCTCCCTGTGCTATGAGGCAGCTTACTACTAGATCTTTTACATTTGGTAATGTATATATGTCAGTGCTACTCTCTCACTACGTCCCTGTCTCCCCTTCTGCCCTGTGTCCTTAAGTCCGTTCTCTACATCTGTGTCTTTAGTCTTGTCCTGTCACTAGGTTTGTCAGTGCCATTTTTCTAGATTCCATATATATGTGTTCACGTATGGTATTTGTTTTTCTCTTTCTGACTTACTTCACTCTGTATGACAGACTCTAGGTCCAACCACCTCACTACAAATAACTCAGTTTTGTTCCCTTTTATGGCTGAGTAATACTCCATTATATTTATGGGCCACATCTTCTTTATACATTCATCTGTCAATGGACATTTAGGTTGCTTCTATGTCCTGTCTATTGTAAATAGTGCTACAGTGAACATTGTGGTACATGTATCTTTTTGAATTATGGTTTTCTCCGGGTATATGCCCAGTAGTGGGATTGCTGGGTCATA
>NC_041228.1:28095650-28103434 GCF_002837175.3 Physeter macrocephalus | reverse complement strand
CTTCTGCTATTCCAAAACTCCCAATCTTTCCTTCGCTCTCTCCTTGGCAACCACAACTCTGTTTTCTGTATCTCTTTGTTTGTTTCTGTTTCGCCGACATGTTCATTTGTGTCCTGTTTTCGATTCCACATATAAGTGATATTATATGGTATCTGGCTTTCTCTTTCTGACTTACTTCACTTAGTATCATTATCTCTGGGTCCATCCATGTTACTGCAGATGCCATTATTTCATTCTTTTTTATGTCTGAGTAATATCTATTGTATACATATACCACACCTTCTTTATACATTCATTTTTCAATGAACATTTAGATTGTTTCCAAGTCTTGGCTATTATAAATAGTGCTGCTATGAACAGAGGCTTTCATGTATCTTTTTGAATTATAGTTTTGTCTGTCTATATGTCCACGAGTGGGATTCCTAGATCATATGGCAACTCTCTTTATAGTATTTTTAAGGAACTTCCATACTGTTTTCCATAGTGGGTGCACCTACTTACATGGCCACCAACAGTGTAGAAGGGTTCCTTTTTCTCCATACCCCCTCCAGCATTTGTTAATTGTAGATTTTTAAAATGATGGCCATTCTAATCAGTGTGAAGTGATACCTCATTGAAATTTGGATTTGCATTTCTCTAATCATTAGTGATGATGAGCATCTTTTCATGTGCCTATTGGCTATCCTTATGTCTTCTTTGGAGAAATGTTTATTTAGGTCTTCTATCCATTTTTCCATTGAGTTATTTGTTATTTTGTTATTGAGTTTTATGAGCTGTTTGTATAGTTTGGAAATTAAGCCCTTGTCAGTCTCATCATTTACTAATATTTTCTCCCAGTCCATAGGGTGTATTTTCATTTTGATTATGGTTTCCTTTGCTGTGCAACAGCTTATAAGTTTGATTTGTTCTTGTTTCTTTTTTGCTTTTACAGTAAGTCCCCTACATATGAACAAGTTTTGTTCTAAGAGTGCGTTTGTAAGTCCAATTTGTTTGTAAGTCCCACAAAGTTAACCTAGGTACCCAACTTACACAGTCGGCTATATGGTATTGTACCGTAATATGTTTATAATACTTTCCACACAAACTATACATAAAAAACAAACACAAAAATAAAGAAAACATTTTTAAACTGATAGTACAGTAAGTTGAAAAGTACAATAACACAGTATGACAGCTGGGATACTCGGGCTGGCATGGAGGGAAGAGGCGAGAAGAGTTACTGACTGGAGGAGGCAGAGGAGGTGGGAGAAGGTAGAGGTGAAGGATTATCAGCAGTAGGAGAAAGAGGGCAAGCTGCCATTTCACTCATGCCTGACGTTGATGGCACAGGTTCTGGTTCCTTGCTGGATTTAATTCTATCTACCCTCTTGAAAAAATGATCCATTGATGTCTGGGTAGTAGTTCCTTTTTTCTCATCATAGGTGACAAGGTAGCACTGGATTGCATTCTGAATGGCTGCCACCTTTGGGTACCATTCTAGGTTCGGGTCCTGTGCCTCAAAAACTGACAGTGCTTCCTCAAATAAAGAAGATTCCGTTGCCATTTTCTGTGTCGTGAATCTGTTCAGTTCTTCAGTTACCTCTTCTTCCTCCTGTCCCTCTTCATCCTTTCTCTGGGCCTCCAATTCCATCAGTAAGCTCCTCATGTTGTACAGCAAGGAGTTCAATGAAATCGTCCTCTTGCAGATCTAGCTGCAGCTTCTCGCTGTGGGTCACTACGTTGCTGAAGAACTCTTCAGACTTCTGATCTACCTTCTCAAATACACAAAAATCATGAACAATCTGTGAGCAAAGTTTCTTCCAAACTCCATCCATGGTGCCCACCATACCCTCACACCGTGCAAAATCTGTGTTTTTTATGGTCTTGTAGATGTTATAGTCCTTCCAAAGTTGTCCCTAGGTTGTTCCTGATTTTTCACTTACCTTTACTGCCTGACAAAAAGTGTGACATAAATAATATTTCTTGAAAGTCGCTCTAACTCCCTGGTCCATAGGTTGGATGAGCAGTGCAGTATTCGGTGACAGATGCACTACTCTGACGTTGGGATGAAAGTCTTCCATGGATGGGGGATGGCCCAGAGCATTGTCGAGCAGCAAAAGAATGTTCTGCTGGAACGTCCTTCTCCAAGCAATATTTCTCTACATCTGGGATAAAGTGGTGGTAAAAGCAGTCCTGGAACGTGGCCTGTGCAATCCAGGATTTAGGGTTATGCTTCCACACAACAGGAAGAGAGCCCTTGGCTATGTTTTTAAGGGTTCTTGGGCTCTCTGAATGATAAACTAAGAGAGGCTTCAGCTTCAATTCACCAGAAGCATGGCCACAAAACAACAGTTAGCCTATCCTTTGCTGTTTTACAGCCCGGCACCAACTTTTCCTCCTTACTGATGTAAGTTTGGTCTGGCATAAACAACAGTTAGCTTATCCTTTGCTGTTTTACAGCCCGGCACCAACTTTTCCTCCTTACTGATGTAATTTTGGTCTGGCATCTTCCAGTACAGTTGTGTCCCATACACATTAAAAACCTGGTCGGGTAAATACACACCATCATCAATAATTTCTTAAAGTGTTTCAAGAAGTTCCTGGACAGCTACCCTATCTACACTTGCTGCCTCTCCACTTACTTTTACATTGTGAAATTTGACTCTAGCCTTGAACCGATGAAACCAGCCATGGCTGGCATTAAAGGATGTGCCCTCTGATTCTTAAACCTGGTTGGGTAAATACACACCAAAATCAATAATTTCTTAAAGTGTTTCCGGAAGTTCCTGGACAGCTACCCTATATGCACTTGCTGCCTCTCCACTTACTTTTACATTGTGAAGTTTGGCTCTAGCCTTGAACCGATGAAACCAGCCATGGCTGGCATTAAAAGATGTGCCCTCTGATTCTTTGCCGTGTTTCTTCTTCAAGTCTTCACAAAGGCCTTTAACTTTCTCTTGAATCAGCATGAAGCTGAGCAGGACTCAGCGCTGATGTTGTTCCTGCATCTGCACACTGAGAAGTTTCTCCATCTCCTCCATCAGTTTTCTATGCTTCTTCGATATTTTGTCAACATCGTCGGCACAGCAGACTTCACACATTCCATGATCTTGTCCTTGTTCTTTAGATTCGTGCCAATGATTGAATGATTCATGTTATAAGAATGAGCGATGTCTAACATCTTTTTGCCTCGATCCACTCTCTCAATTACTTTCATTTTTGTTTCCATCATTATTGCTTGGTGCTTCTTAACAGTACCAGCTACATCACCGCTGCTTTTACGCTTGCCTCCAGACATCTTGGGCTTGAAATAAAGGTACTGTACTACTGTACTCTATACAGTACTGTAAAGTACACAGTACTGTAAAGTACACAAAAGCACGACCACTTATAGAGGATGCATGCACGTGACAATGTATTCCAGACACGTGAACTAACTTACATGATTGGACATGCGAATGGACGTTTGCATCTTTGAAAGTTTTCAACTTGAAAGTTCGTATATAGGTGACTTAACTGTGTTTCTCCTGCCTAGGGAGAACTTCCTAGGAAAACTGTGGTATGATTTATGTCAGAATGTTTTGCTTATGTTCTCTTCTAGGAATTTTAAGGTGTCTTTTCTTATATTTAAGCATATAAGCCGTTTGGAGTTGATTTTTGTGTATGCTGTGAGGGTATGTTCTGACTCTGTAGATTGCTTTGGGTAGTATAACCATTTTAACAGTATTAATTCTTCCCATCCAAGAGTGTGGGATGTCTTTCCATTTCTTTGAATCATCTTCAGTTTCCTTTACTAGTGTTTTGTAGTTCTCAGCGTATAAATCTTTCACCTCCTTGATGAGTTTTATTCCTAAGTCTTTTATATTTTTGATGCCATTTAATAAAAGGATTGCTTGTTTACATTTCCTTTCTGATATTTCCTTGTTAGTGTAAAGAAATGCAACCAGGGACTTCCCTGGTGTCTCCATGGTTGAGAATCCGCCTGCCAATACAGGGGACATGTGTTTGAGCCCTGGTGCAGGAAGATCTCACATGCTATGGAGCAACTAAACCTGTGTGCCACAACTACTTAGCCTGCACACTAGAGCCCATGAGCCACAAATACTGAGCCCGTGTTTCACAACTACTTACGCCTGCGTGCCTAGAGCCCATGCTCTGCAACAAGAGAAGCCAGTGCAATGAGAAGCCTGTGCACCACAATGAAGACTAGCCCCCAATGGCCACAACTAGCGAAAGCCCATGCACAGCAATGAAGACCCAATGTAGCCAAAATAAATTAACAGAAAAGAAAACCAAGAAATGCAACCAATTTATGTATGTTAATCTTGTATCCTGCTGCTTTGCTGAATTTGTTTATCAGTTCTAGTAGTTTTTGTGTGGAATTTTTAGTATTTCCTTTATATATATTATGTTATCTGCATATAATGACAACTTTACCTCTTCCCTTCCAATTTGGTTAGATTTTTTTCTTTTTGTTGTCTGATTGTTGTGGGTAGGACTTCCAATACTATGTTGAAGAGAAGAGGTGAGAGTGGGAATCCTTGTCTTGTTCCAGATTTTAGCAGGAAGGCTTTCACCTTATGAACATTGAGTATTATATCGCCTGTGGGTTTGTCATAAATAGCTTTTATTATGTTAAGATATGTTTCCTCTATACACACTTTGGTAAGTGTTTTTATGATGAATGGATGTTGAAGTTTTCAAATATTTTTTCGGCATCTATTGAGATGATCATTTGTTTTGCTTTTTTCCTTTGTTGATGGGGTGTATCATGTTGATTGATTTGCATATGTTGAAACAACTTTGTGACACTGGGGTGAATCAAATTTGGTCATGGTGCATGATCCTCTTATGTGTTGTCAGATTCGGTTTTCTAATATTCAGTTGAGCATTTTTCATCTATATTTATCAAAGATATTGGCCTGCAATTTTCTTTTTTGATAGTGTCTTTCTCTGTGCTTTTTTAAAGTCTTTATTGAATTTGTTCCAATATTGCTACTGTTTTGTTTTGGTTTCTTGTTTGTGAGGCATGTGGGATCTTAGCTCCACCACCAGGGATTGTACTCACACCCCCTGCACTGGAAGGTGAAATCTTAACTGCTGGACCACCAGAAAAGTTCTCATCTGTTTTTTGTTTGTTTGTTTGTTTTAGTAAATTTCTTTCTTTATTTTTGGATGCACTGGGTGTTCATTGCTGTGCACGGGCTCTCTCTAGTTGCGGCGAGTGGGGGCTACTCTTCATTGTGGTGTGCAGGCTGTTCATTGCGGTGGCTTCTTTTGTTACAGAGCATGGGCTCTAGGTGCGTGGGCTCCAGCATTTGCAGCTATCAAGCTCAGTAGTTGTGGCTCGTGAGCTGTAGAGTGCAGGCTCAGTAGTTGTGGCACACAGGCTTAGTTGCCCCACGGCATGTGGGATCTTCCCAGACCAGGGCTCGAACCTGTGTCCCCTGCATTGGCAGATGGATTCTTAACCACTGTGCCACCAGGGAAGTCCCCCCCACCTGTTTATGATATCAAGGTGATGGTGGCTTCATAGAATGTCTTTGGAAGTATTCCTTACTCTCCAATCTTTTTGAAGAGTTTGAGAAGAATTAGTGTAAGTTCTGCTTTGTATATTTGGTAGAATTTGCCTGTGAAACCATCTGATCCTGGACTTTTGTTGGTAGGGAGTTTTTTTAAATTACAGATTCTATTTTGCTTTTAGTGATCAGTATGTTCAAGTTATCTATTTCTTCTTGATTCAGTTTTGTTTGGCTGTAAAAAACCAACATATATTTTTATGTTATGTTAGCACCTAAATACTTACCATGTATTAGAGCACAAAAGAGTGAAGAAAAAAATATTAAAACAGTTTTTCAAATAGAAAAAGTATTGAAATATTTTTAAGAAATCGGGATAATAATGCTAATTACAATAATGACAAATTGTTCTGAACTTAAAGACTACTTTATCGGGCTTCCCTGGTCGCGCAGTGGTTGCGAGTCCGCCTGCCAGTGCCGGGGACACGGGTTCGTGCCCCGGTCCGGGAGGATCCCACATGCCATGGAGCAGCTGGGCCTGTGAGCCATGGCCGCTGATCCTGCGCGTCCGGAGCCTGTGCTCCGCAACGGGAGAGGCCACAACAGTAAGAGGCCCGCGTACCTCAAAAAAAAAAAAGACTACTTTATCTAAGTTGCTTATTATATGCTTATTATAAGCATGATATTGTATGCTTATATATGCTTATTATATGCTTATTATAGGCATGATATATGCTTATTACTTTATTGTTTTTAAATACATGGAATATTTTCTCCTTTCTAATGTAATTCTTTTATTTTACCTGTATATTGTGAAAAAAATTTAGTTGCACATAATATAAAAATTATACTTTAATAGGAGATATTAATCCATTTACATTTACTATAGTACTGAAAACACTTAGGTTTAGAGTTACCATGTTATTTAGTGCTCATTTATTTATTTATTTTAAAAATATTTAATTTGGGGAGGCATAAATTATTTATTTATTTATTTATTTTTTATCATCTTTATTGGAGTATAATTGCTTTACAATGGTGTGTTAGTTTCTGCTTTATAACAAAGTGAACAAGCTCTACATATACATATATCGCCATATCTCCTCCCTCTTGCGTCTCCCTCCCACCCTCCTTATCCCACCCGTCTAAGTGGTTACAAAGCACTGAGCTGATCTCCATGTGCTATGCAGCTGTTTCCTACTAGTTATCTATTTTACATTTGGTAGTATATATAAGTCCATGCCACTCTCTCACTTCGTCAAGGCTTACCCTTCCCCCTCCCCATGTCCTCAAGTCCATTCTCTATGTCTGCATCTTTATTCCTGTCCTGCCCCTAGGTTCTTCCCAACCATTTTTTTTCTTTTTTTTAGATTCCATATATATGTGTTAGCATACAGTATTTGTTTTTCTCTTTCTGACTTACTTCACTCTGTATGACAGACTCTAGGTCCATCCACCTCAGTACAAATAACTCCATTTCTTTTTATGTCTGACTAATGTTCCATTTTATATTGAAGATGTGCAACCTCTTCTTTATCCATTCATCAGTTGATGGACACTTAGATTGCTTCCATGTGCTGGCTATTGCAAATAGAGCTGCAATGAACATTATGGAACATGACTCTTCTTGTATTATGGTTTTCTCTAGGTATATGCCCAGTGCTGGGATTGCTGTGTCATATGGTACTTCTATTTTTAGGCTTTTAAAGAACCTCCATACTGTTCTCGAGAGTGGCTGTATCAATTTACACTCCCACCAATGGGGCAGGAGGGTTCTCTTTTCTCCACATCTCTGCAGCATTTATTGTTTCTAGATTTTTTTGTTGATGGCCATTCTTACCTGTGTGTGGTGATACCTCACTGTAATTTTGATTTGCATTTCTCTGATGATCAGTGATGTTGAGCATTATTTCATGTGTTTGTTGGCAATCTGTATATCTTCTTTGGAGAAATGTCTATTTAGGTCTTCTGCCCATTTATGGATTGGTTTGTTTGTGTTTTTGATATTGATCTGCATGGGCTGCTTCTAAAGTTTGGAGATTAATCCTTTGTCTGTTGCTTTGTTGGAAAATATTTTCTCCCATTCTGAGGGTTGTCTTTTCATCTTGTTTATGTTTTCCTTTGATCATACTGTCTTGACTACTGTAGCTTTGTAGTATTGTCTGACGTCAGGGAGCCTGATTTTTCTAGCTCTGTTTTTCTTCCCAAGATTGCTTTGGCTGTTCAGTGTCTTTTGTGTTTCCATACAAATTGTGAATTTTTTTGTTCCAGTTCTCTGAGAAATGC
>NC_041228.1:28074259-28095374 GCF_002837175.3 Physeter macrocephalus | reverse complement strand
TTGCAGTGGTAAATGGGAGTGTTTCCTTAATTTCTCTTTCAGATTTTTCATCTTTAGTGTATAGGAATGAAGGAGATATGTGTACATTAATTTTGTATGCTGCAACCTTACCAGATTCATTGATTAACTCTAGTAGGTTTCTGGTAGCATCTTTAGGATTCTCTATGTATAGTATCATGTCATCTGCAAACAGTGAGAGCTTTACTTCTTATTTTCCGATTTGGATTCTTTTATTTCTTTTTCTTCTCTGCCTGCTGTAGCTAAAAATTCCAGAAGTGTGTTGATTAATAGTGGTGAGAGTGGGCAACTTTGTCTTGCTCCTGATATTGGTGGAAATGGTTTCACTTTTTCACCATTGAGAATGATGTTGGCTGTGGGTTTGTCATATATGGCCTTTATTATGTTGAGGAAAGTTCCCTCTATGCCTACTTTCTTGGGATTTTTAAAATCATAAATGTTTAATATTGTCGGAAGAATTTTCTGCATCTATTGAGATGATCATATGGTTTTTATCCTTCAGTTCTTTAGTAGGGTGTATCACATTGATTTGCATGTATTGAAGAATCCTTGCATCCCTGGGATAAACCCCGCCTTGATCTTGGTGTATGATCCTTTTAATGCGCTGTTGATTTCTGTTTGCTAGTATTTTGGTGTGGATTTTTCCATCTATGTTAATCAGTGATATTGGCCTGTAGTTTTCTTTCTTTGTGACATCTTTTTCTGGTTTGGGTATCAGGGGGATGGTGGTCTCATAGAATAAGTTTGGGAGAGTTCCTCTCTCTGCTCTATTTTGGAAGAGTTTGAGAAGGATAGGTGTTAACTCTTCTCTAAATGTTTGATAGAATTTGCCTGTGAAGCCATCTGGTACTGGGCTTTTGTTTGTTGGAATATTTATAATCACAGTCTCAATTTCAGTGCTTGGGATTGGTTTGTTTATAGTTTCTATTTCTTCCTGGTTCAGTCTTGGAAGGCTGTGCTTTTCTAAGAATTTGTCCATTTCTTCCAGGTTGTCTGTTTTATTGGCATATAGTTGCTTGCAGTAATCTATCAAGATCCTTTGTATTTCTGCAGTGTCAGTTGTTACTTTCCTTTTTCATTTGTAATTCTATTGCTATGAGTCTTCTCTCTTCTTTTCTTGATGAGTCTGGCTAATGGTTTATCAATTTTGTCTATCTTCTCAGAGAACCAGCTTTTAGTTTGTTTGATCTTTGCTATTGTTTCCTTCATTTCTTTTTCATTTATTTCTGATCTGATCTTTATGATTTCTTTCCTCTGCTGACTTTGTTTATTTTTCTTTCTTTCTCTAATTGCTTTAGGTGTAAGGTTAGCTTGTTTATTTGAGGTGTTTCTTGTTTCTTGAGGTAGGATTGTATTGCTATAAACTTCCCTCTTAGAACTGCTTTTGCTGCATCCCATAGGTTTTGGGTCTTCATGTTTTCATTGTCATTTGTTTCTAGGTATTTTAAAATTTCCTCTTTGATTTCATCAGTGATGTCTTGGCTATTAAGTAGAGTATTGTTTAACGTCCATGTGTTTGTAGTTTTTTACAGATGTTTTTGTAATTGATATCTAGTCTGATAGCATTGTGGTTGGAAAAGATGCTTGATAATGATTTCAATTTTCTTAAATTTATCAAGGCTTGATTTGTGACCCAAGATATGATCTCTCCTGGAGAATGTTCCACAAGCCCTTGAGAAAAAGTGTATTCTGTTGTTTTTGGATAGAATGTCCTGTGAATATCAATTAAGTCCATCTTGTTTAATGTATCATTTAAAGCTTGTGTTTCCTTATTTATTTTCATTTTGGGTGATCTGTTCATTGGTGAAAGAAGGTTGCTAAAGTCCCCTGCTATGATTGTGTTACTGTCGATTTCCCCTTCTATGACTGTTAGCATTTGCCTTATGTATTGAGTTGCTCCTATGTTCAGTGCGTAAGTATATAGAATTGTTATATCATTTTCTTGGATTGATCCCTTGATCATTATGTGGTGTCCTTCTTTGTTTCCTGTAATTGTCTTTATTTTAAAGTCTTTTTTGTCTGATATGAGAATTGCTACTCTAGCTTTCTTTTGATTTCCATTTGCATGGATTATCTTATTCCATCCCCTAACTCTCAGTCTGTATGTGTCCCTAGGTCTAAAGTGGGTCTCTTGTAGACCACATATATACCAGTCATGTTTTCGGATCCATTCAGCCAGTCTATGTCTTTTGGTTGGAGTATTTAATCCATTTACATTTAAGGTAATTATTGATATGTTTGTACTATTGTCTTAGTTGTTTTGGGTTTGTTATTGTAGGTCTTTTCCTTCTCTTGTGTTTCCTGCCTAGAGAAGTTCCTTTAGCATTTGTTGTAAAGCTGGTTTGGTGGTGCTAAATTCCCTTAGCTTTTGCTTGTCTGTAAAGATTTTAATTTCTTTGTCAAATCTGAATGAGATCTTTGCTGGGTCGAGTAATCTTGGTTGTAGCTTTTCCCCTTCCATCACTTTAAATATGTCCTGCCAGTCCCTTCTGGCTTGCAGAGTTTCTGCTGAAACATCATCTCTTAGCCTTATGGGAATTCCCTTGTATGTTATTTGTTGTTTTTCCCTTGCTGCTTTTAATATTTTTTCTTTGTATTTAATTTTTGATAGTTTGATTAATATATTTAGTTTTGGCATGTTTCTCCTTGGGTTTATCTTGTATGGGACTCTCTGCACTTCCTGGACTTGATTAATGATTTCCTTTCCCATATTAGGGAAGTTTTCAACTATAATCTCTTCAAATATTTTCTCAGTCTCTTTCTTTTTCTCTTCTACTTCTGGGACCCTGATATTCAAATGTTGGTGTGTTTAATGTTGTCCCAGATGTGTCTCAGATTGTCCTCAATTCTTTTCATTCTTTTTTCTTTATTCTGCTCTGCAGTAGTTATTTCCACTATTTTATCTTCCAGGTCATTTATCCATTCTTCTGCCTCAGTTATTCTGCTATTGTTTCTTTCTAGAGAATTTTAAATTCCATGTATTGTGTTGTTCATCATTGTTTGTTTGCTCTTTAGTTCTTCTAGGTCCTTGTTAAACGTTTCTTGTATATTCTCCATTCCAGTTCTAAGATTTGGGATCATCTTTACTATCATTACTCTGAATTCTTTTTCAGGTAGACTGCCTGTTTTCTCTACATTTGTTTGGTCCGGTGGGTTTTTACCTTGCTCCTTCATCAGCTGTGTGTTTCTCTGTCTTCTCATTTGGCTTTAGGGACTGTGTTTGGGGTCACCTTTTCGCAGGCTGCAGATTTGTAATTCCCATTGTTTGGTGTCTGCCCCCCGTGGCTAAGGTTGGTTCAGTGGGTTGTGTACGCTTTCTGGTGGAGGGGATTGGTGCCTGTGTTCTGGTGGGTGTGTCTGGATCTTGTCTTTCTGATGGACAGGTCCGCATCCGGTGGTGTGTTTTGGGGTGTCTGTGGCCTTATTATGATTTTAGGCAGCCTCTCTGCTAATGGGTGGTCCTGCATTCCTGTCTTGCTAGTTGTTTGGCATGGGATGTCCAGCACTGTATCTTCCTGTTCTCTGACTGGAGCTGGGTCTTAACATTGAGATGGATATCTCTGGGAAAATATTCATCGTTTGATATTATAAGGTGCTGGAGGTCTCTGGTAGACAAATGACCTGAACTTGGCTCTCTCCCCTCAGAGGCACAGGCCTGACGCCTGGCCGGAGCAGCAAGATCCTGTCAGCCACACGGCTGGGGGTGAGAGCAAGAGGTAGCTTTGGTACATCTCAAAGACCACCAATGGGATTCACTGACCATTTTCTCTCCAGAAGTGAAGAAAACAAAATTCAGTCTTTGGCTAGTCAGCCACTTTGGTAGCCATATTCCAAGATGGCCCTAATTATCCCCTAATTATCTCCCAGTCTTCATCTACCTGTGTGGCTCCTTGCACTTGAAAAAGGCTCACTGTTTAACTAATAAGAAATTGCAGAAATGACAAAGTGCAGCTTCCAAGGTTATCAAAGACATTGCAGCTTCTGCTTTGGTTTCTACTGGATCACTCATCCTGGGGTAAGCCAGCTTCCATGTCATGAGGACACTCAAGCAGCCCTAAGGAGAGATCCATGTTTCAAGGAACTGAGACGTCTTACCTACAGCCATGTGAGTGAGTCATCTCAGAAGTCAAAAGATTTAATTTTATTTATTTTTCATTGTGTTGGGTCTTCGTTGCTGCACAGGGTTTCTCTAGTTGTGTCAAGCAGGGTTTATTCATCGTTGTGGTGCACGGGCTTCTCCTTGCGGTGGTTTCTCTTGCTGTGGAGTATGGGCTCTAGGTGCATGGGCTTCAGTAGTTGTGTCATGCAGGCTCAATAGTTATTGCTTGTGCTCTTTTTTAAACCTAGTCTGTTTTCATTATTTTTCTATCTTAATGATTCTGTAGTAAATAAAAAAAATAATAGTCCTTTCTTTCCCTCCTCTTTGAGGATTATATGTGAAGAAGTATGTCTTATTTATTAATCTCAAATTTTCACCTTACTTTTAAGAAGTAATCACAATGTCAAGTATTTAATACTTTCCACTTCCACCTTGAAAAGCATGGATATTAAAGTGCTAATATAATTACCTTCCCTAGTCTATCTTTTTTACTTTTTGTTATGTATAAAAAACAACTAAAAACATGCATGGTTTGTAAGGAAATGACAAATTTCAGAACATTCAGAATCTCAATACACTCTATACATAGCTTCTAGATAAAGACACAGAAAATTGCCAGATACTCAGAGGCCCCCGGTCCCATTCTAGTGACTCCGCTTAAGGTTTAATATTGTTCTTGTATCTAACAAAAAGATCACGTTACCTGTATTTTGTATTTTATATAAATGTTATGGCACAGTAAAATCACTTTTGGATTGGTCTTTTTTATTTTATGTTGCTTGTGAATATGCCTATATGGTTGCATGTTGTGATCATGCATTGTCACTGTTGCAAAAGATTCTATAGTGTAAATATTTAACTATTAATTAATTTATTCCAATGTGTATTACAATGAGTGATTTCCAGTTTGTGTCTATTGAAAATAGCACTGGAATATAAATTCTAGAACTTGAGCTTTAGTGGTGTGTGTATAAATTATTGTTCAGTATACATGTAGTAGTAAAATTTTCGAGTCATAGCTTTCATGTGTTTATCTGTTTAGGTATTTCTAAATATTTTCAAAACATTGGATGATTTTTCATCCTCATCGACAGTGAATGAGATTCAAGGATTATACACATTTTTGTCAAACTTGATAATACCTGTCATTTTCATTTGGACTTTCTGCTTGGTGAGTGATAATATCAGGTATCAGTTTTTAGCATTTAATTGACTACTAAGAAGCCAAGCATCTTTTGATATGTTTACTTAACATTCTGTACTCTCTTATTTGAAATACCTTTTGGTATATTTTCCACATTTTTGCTGTTACATTGTCTTCTTATTGAAGATTTCTTGTTTTTAACATCTGAAGACTTTTTATTTAGGAGTTTTTAATATATGCTTGCTATGAGTTCTTCTCTCTTTCTGTCTCTCCTTCTCTTTCTTTAGATGAGTGTCAGTTTTTAATGTTAATAACATCTAATTTGTTATTTTCCTCTTTATTTCTTTATTTAGTCTTATTTCTATTTATTATGTAGTCTTCTTATCTGTAACAGAAGACATTATTTATTCTAAACCACAAAGATGTTTTCATTTCTTCAATAAATCTAATTATTAAACTTTAAACTTACATTAACTTTCTAAACTAAATATGTTGTATCATAGTGAGTATTAA
The DNA here is from genome assembly GCF_002837175.3 of Physeter macrocephalus. Classification (NCBI taxonomy): domain Eukaryota; kingdom Metazoa; phylum Chordata; class Mammalia; order Artiodactyla; family Physeteridae; genus Physeter; species Physeter macrocephalus. Next base: position 28,089,600 of record NC_041228.1, on the reverse strand, counting down.
TCTTTCTATGACAGCTGAAAGGTTACATTTATTCAGAAAATGTTGTATTCAGCTTTCTTTTCACTTGCTCCTACTTCTTATAGATTCACAGAGGTAAACATCTCTTCATCCATGGATCTGACTTTTCTCTGATTTCTCATGGCCATTCTCATGAATTCATCTTGCCTCCTGAAATCTTTAGCAATCCCATTATTCCACAGAAGCAAAAATCTTCCTTGGGCCTTTTCCTCAGAAGATTGATTATCCCACATTTTAAATGGGAGACTGCAATAACTTAGGAGTAAATGCCACAAGGGTCTCTCATTTTTTTTTCACATCTTGTATCAGCCTCTGCTTGCACTCTGTGATCAAAGATTTTTGTACAACACATTGATGGAAGATGCCAGTTGTTTCTCTCCTTGGGGCAAAAGACAGATTAATTACCTGACAAATAAAATAAAGACAGTGTCTTGCTCTGTTCAAATATTGGACAGGATTGCTTGCATCTTAATTTAAAAGTTTCAGGTGACTGAAGCTTGCGATTCCTAAGCTTTAATCCATACTTGCACCATGCACAGCACCCAACAGGATTGCTTTACATAACCTCATGAGACTTTTGTGCGCAAGTGGAACAGATAAAAATATAAAATTATTGCTGTCTGTGTCATAAAAATGATTTTTTGTCTCATTAAAATTTTTTTTTCTAAAATCCAAAAACGTGTCAGGCTCAAATATTGGAATTTCAAATATGGTAAAATCTAAGACCCTTCAAATTTCTTTCCAATTTTGTTGATGATGGGATCTCATCAGAGATATGACTTCATTAAACACAATAGGTAAGATTCCTTCATAGGCCTGATTGGGGAATATGAAAATAATCCCCGGAAAAATCTGGACATTTTCTAGTTCTCAAGTATTGGTTAAGATGGTAGAAATTGCCTTTCATTGTCCTATATGTGCATGCAGATCAATTGTGAGAGGTGGGGATAAAACAAGCAGCCTAAATATCCTTTATGTTTGTTGTACTGCTAGTAGAAAGAGGAAGGGTCAACATGTCACCATGGTTGATATAGCAAATAAGCTGCTTGAAACTATACAGAAATGTATCTGCTTGTATTTTCTGTGCAGTTACCCTCTCTTGGTGTGCCCTGATACCTCCCACAACTTATGTACCAACTCCAGCAGCATTAAGCAGAAATCCAAAGAAATCTATTCTTTGGAATTATGAGGAAGGGAAGAGTCGAAAATTTTATAGCATGCTCTCTACAAGTATACACGTCACTCTCCTTACCTATGTCATGCCATGCATGGAGGGTCAGTAGGTTCAGGGGATTCTGGAAGCACCAAGGTCTGTGGGGTTAATCACAGCTGCATTCATGGGCAGTAAAAGAGAAGGGCCTTATCTTGGTCACTTTCTCAATGCTAGTAGCTACAAAAAGAAGAGGACAGCAGACAGCTTAGGGAGAAGAGCCAACATTAAATGAAATGTCCTAATTAGGCAACCTCTCATGATCGCCTCCCATAGCTCCTTGAATCCCTACATACTTGCACAAGGGATAGTGTAATATTACTGGAGCATGTGACTGCAGATTAACATTATTTTTGTTGAAAAAAATAAAAGTTGGTTCAAGTGATAGGGTTTGAAAAGGGTTCACTGTGCAAGGGAAACTACTGTAACAATGTGGACAGAACCCTTTGGAAGGATTCATCATGGTTTTTTCTTTTCTTTTTTTTTTGCTGCTTCAGAATCTGTGGTAGAGATTGGTGTGTTCCATGATGCATTCCCGCTTCTTTTAAGTTTTAGATGCAGTACCCCATTAGGACGAAGTGCACGTAAAAAGATTAGTGAGTCATCTCCTCTGCCCTCTGTCAGCAGTGGGTGCAAAGGTATTTAGACCAAGTACTTTGATCCTTTGATGTGCAAAGTTTTCACTATATGAATGATGTTTTGTTTGTTTGCAGGTCAGGAGCCTTGGTCTCAATATCCTTGTTTAAAAAGTGTTATCACATGTCTGCCAGAAAGAATTGCTGATGGTAATGGAAAAAATTGAGTTATCCTTAACAATTAAGGGTTTTGTAGCAACATGGATGAACCTAGAGATTGTTATACTGAGTGAAGAAAGTCAGACACAGAAAGACAGATATCATATGATATTGCTATATGAGGAATCTAAAAAAGAAAAAAAAGGTACAAATGAACTTATTTACAGAACAGAAACAGAGTCATGAATATAGAAAACAAACTTATGGTTACCAGGGTATAAGTGGGGAAGGGATAAATTGGGAGATTGTGACTGACATATACACACTAGTATATACAAAATACATAAGTATTGATAAGGACCTGCTTTATAGCACAGGGAACTCTACTCAGTGGTGTGTACTGGCGTATATGGGAAAAGAATCTTAAAAAAAAACAAGGGTTTTGGGATTATATAATAAATATAAATGTGCAAACATTTAACATGAAAGGAAAAGTCAGTTAACTCTGTGGTCCCTGTTATGGTGTAAACATTTTGTACCTCTAATTTTAAAATTTTGAAACCCAGCTCCCATGTTGATGGTATTAGGAGGTGGGGCTTTTGGGAGGTGATTAGGTCATGAGGCCAGAGCCCCCAAACATGGGATTAATGACCTAATAAATATAGCACACAGAAGATCTCATGCCCATTACCTGATTTCATTGCCGAGCGAGAAGACCCACATTATGAACCAGATATTTGTCCCTCACCAGACACTAAGTCAACTGGCAACTTGTTCTTATTTTTAAAAAATTAATTAATTAATTAATTAATTTTTTTGCTGTGTTGGGTCTTTGTTGCAGTGCACAGGCTTCTCATTGGGTGGCTTCTCTTGTTGTGGAGCATGGGCTCTAGCCGTCCGGGTTTCAGTTGTTGTGGCACACGGGCTCAGTAGTTGTGTCACATGGACTCAATAGTTGTGGCCTGTGGGCTCTAGAGCACAGGCTAAGTATTTGTGGTGCATGGGCTTAGTTGTTCCATGGCATGTGGGATCTTCCCAGATCAGGGCTCGAACCTGTGTCCCCTTTATTGGTAGGCAGATTCTTAACCACTGTTCCACCAGGGAAGCCCCTGGTAACTTGTTCTTGAACTTTTCAGCCTCAGCAATTATGAGAAAACAAAAATATTCTGTTGTTTATAAAATACCAAGTCTCTCGTATTTTGTCTTAGCAGTCAAAGAGCTGGCTGAGGAGAAATATCTGTGAGCTTGAAGACATATCAAAAGAAACCTTTAAATCTCAAAAGAAAAGAGAAAATGGGCAGGAAAGAAATCAACAGAACAGAGTAATCAATAATTGTGGAACAATCAAAATGTTGTGACCTATATATAATGGATATAGCAGGAGGAAAATAAAGATAACAAAGAACAGAAAGTATTTTTTAAAAATGACTGAGAATCTCCCCAAATGAATGTCTCACACTAAATCCACAACATCCAACTTAGAGGAACATATGAATAGTAAAGAAAACTGACCAATATCTCTCAGGAACATCAATGCAAAAATCATCAACAAAATATTAACAAATCAAATCCAACAATAGTTTGAGAGAATTTTATATCATGAATGAGAGGGAATAATCCCAGTTATGCAAGGCTGGTTCAACATTCTAAAATCAAATAATTATATCCATCATAGCAACACCCTAAAGACAATCATTAGCATATCACTAGATTCAGAAGACCTTTGAAAAAACCTAAAACCCATTCTTCATAAAAACTCTCAGTTAAAGAAATAGACTGGAGGTTTCTCAAGTTGATAATAAAGATCTACAGGAAACTTTTATCTTACATCATGATTAATGGTCAAAAACATGAAGCTTTTTTACTAAGTTCAGGTAAAAGCAAGGCTGTTCCCTTTCATGACTCCTTTTCCATATTTTACTCCAAGTCCTTACTAATGCAATAAGGCATGAAAATAAATAAAACAATACAGATTGGTTAGAAAAAAATGAAAGCAGCTTAAATAAAATGTGGACCAATATACTTTATGGGCACCTCACTAAAGAAAATAGACACTATGCATATAAGTATACAGAAGAATAATCCAGATTACATGCTGCCATAAAAAAGCAAATTAAAAATACAATTACATACCACTATGTAACACTTAGAATGGCTAAAATGTGAACAATGACAAGAACAAATTCTGTAGGGGATGTGGAACTTTAGGAAATGTCATTTGTTATTGGTGGAAATGAAAAATAATACAGCTACTTTGGTAGTCTGATTGACACCTGCTATAATATTGAACATTCCCTTACTGTCCAATCCAGCAAGTGTTCTCATGGATATTTACTGAAAGTAGTTTAAAACATACTATTGGTGGAAATGAAAAATAATACAGCTACTTTGGTAGTCTGATTGACACTTGCTGTAATATTGAACATTCCCTTACTGTACAATCCAGCAAGTGTTCTCATGGTTATTTACTGAATGTAGTTTAAAACATACTTCCAGATGAAAACCTGCATATGGATATTTATAGCACCTAATTCAATATTGCCAAAATGTGAATGAAACTAAGGTGTCCTCCGATAGGTGAATGAAATGATATAGTATTAATATATTCTGGGAGTGGGATAATATTGAGCACTAAGAAAGTAAGCTATCAAGCCATAAAAATATATGGGAATTCTTTTTTTCTTTTTAAATATAGGTGATTTTCTTTATTTTGTAATTTAAATTTTATTGGAGTATAGTTGATTTACAATGTTGTGTTCATTTCAGCTGCACAGCAAGTGATTCAGTTACACATATGCATATATTCATTCTTTTTCAGGGTCTTTTCTGATAAAGGTATTCCCAGAATATTGAGTAGAGTTCCCTTTGCTATACTGTAGGTCCTTGTTGCTTATCTATATTATATATAGTAGTATTCGTATGTTTACCCCAAGTTCCTGATTTATCCCTACCCCCCACCTTTCCCCTTTGGTAACCATAAGTTTGTTTTCCAAGTCTGTGAGTCTGCCTCTGTTTTGTAAGTTAGTTCATTTGTATCAATTTTTCGTTTCCACCTAGAAGTGATATCATACAATATTTGTCTTACTCTGTCTGACTTACTTCACTTAGTACAATCATATCTAGGTCCATCCATGTTACTGCAATTGGCATTATTTTCTTCTATTTTTTTTTCTTTCGTGGTACACAGGCCTCTCACTGCTGTGGCCTCTCCCACTGCAGAGCACAGGCTCAGAATGCACAGGCTCCGGACGCGCAGGTTCAGCGGCCATGGCTCACGGGCCTAGTCGCTCCATGACATGTGGGATCTTCCTGGACCAGGGCACAAACCCGTGTCCCCTGCATTGGCAGGCAGACTGTCAACCACTGCACCACCAGGGAAGCCCCTATTTTCTTTTATTTTATGGCTGAGTCATATTCCATTATATATATGTATCACATATTCTTTACCTATATTCATATGTTGATGGACATTTTGGTTGCTTCCATGTCTTCGCTATTGTAAAGGGTGTTGCAGTGAACATTGGGGAAGATGTGTCTTTTCGATTTATGCTTTCCTCCAGATATGCGCACAGGAGTGAACTTGCTGGATCATCTGGTAGCTCTATTTTATTTTATTTTATTTCATTTCATTTCATTTCAATTTCAATTTTTTTTGGAGTATAGTTGATTTACAATGTTGTGTTATTTTCTGGTGCACGGCAGAGTGAAGCAGTTATCCATATATCCAATCTTTTTTGGATTCCTTTCCCATACAGGTCATTACAGAGTATTGAGTAGAGTTCCTCAAGTGCTATACAGTAGGCCCTTATTTGTTGTCTTTTTTATATATAGTGGTGTGTATATGTCAATCCTAGTTTATCCCTCCCGCCTCCCCTTACTCTGGTAACCTCCATTCTGTGCTCCATAGTGGCTGTTACCAATTGGCATTGCCACCAATAGTGTAGTATTGGTGGCACAGTGGTTAAGAATCTGCCTGCCAGTGTAGGGGACACAGGTTCGAGCCCTGGCCCAGGAAGATCCCACACGCTGCAGAGCAACTAAGCCTGTGCACCACAACTACTGAGTCTGCACTCTAGAGCCCACGAGCCACAACTACTGAGCTCACGTGTCACAAATACTGAAGCCTGTGTGACTAGATCCTGTGCTCCACAACAAGAGAAGCCACCGCAAAGAGAAGGCTGCGTACCACAACGATGAGTAGCCCCCGCTTGCTGCAACTATAGAAAAGCTGCGTGCAGCAACGGGGACCCAAAGCAGATTAAAAAATAATAATAAGTAGTAGGTTTCTCTTTTTTCCACACCTTCTGAAGCATTTCTTGTTTCTAGACATTGTGAGGATGGCTATTCTCAGTGGTTCTAGGTGATACTTCTTTGTACATCTGATTTGCATTTGTCTAACATAAAGCAATGGTGAGCATCTTCATATGTGCTTTTTTTTTGAACAGTGTGAGTAAAATTTACCCCTTGAAAAAGGGTTATTGAAAGGTTGCCTTGTTTTGAAGTCTATTTCGATTACCTACCCCAAGACAATTTTTTTTTTGCAGTACGTGGGCCTCTCACCACTGTGGCCTCTCCCACCCATTCCTCCTTCCCCCTTACCCTTCATCCCCCGGACAAGCATAAACCCCTGCAAAGTTACCTGTTGAGGGTGCTGTCTTGTAGAGTGCGATGACCCTAATGAAATCCCCTGCATCGGCAGGTGGACTCTCAACCACTGTGCCACCAGGGAAGCTCCCCAGACATTTTTTGAGGGCTGTTGTCACCTACAGCTCCCCAGGCATTGTGAATATGAAGTGCCTATAAGGTCCAGTTTTAGAATTTTTGTTATGGGAAAGAGAAGGTGGCAGGATTTCTCCTGTCCCTCTCTGGTTACTGACCCAACCTTAGCTGTAGGGAAAGTCCTGTTCCTGGGTTTTAACTTAGAGTGGGATGTGCCTGACCAAACACGTAAGGGCTTCCGTCCCATTCCTCCTTCCCCCTTACCCTTCATCCCCCGGACAAGCATAAACCCCTGCAAAGTTACCTGTTGAGGGTGCTGTCTTGTAGAGTGCGATGACCCTAATGAAAGAGTCGGGAGGTCGGAACCCAAACACCAGGATATGTTGAGACCAGGTGAATTTCCAAATGTCATCCAGCCCAGAGAGTCCACCATCCTTTGGGTGTTAGAGGGTTGGTTTAGTAGTATGAGGGCACACTTAGATCTGGAGATTGTGATCCCATGCAGAGGGGACCAGGTACTACATGTTCAATGGGAGCGAATTAGCTGGCATATCCTCCCGAGGTCCGAAGGCCCACAACAGTCCAGCCTTGGGACCAAATTAGGTCTGTGTTCAGGGATGTGACACTAGCACGTTCACCATGACTAAACGAATTTAGTGATCATTTTTCTTTTCTATAATTTAATTTTAAATTTATAATGGAGTATAGTTGATTTACCATGTTGTGTTCGTTTTTGATATACACAAACATGATTCATTTATACAGAGATGACTATATATTCTTTTTGGAACTATTTTCCCATTGAGGTTACTAAAGCGTGTTGAGAAGAGTTCCAAGTGCTCTACAGCAGGTCCAGTTTGATTACAAGTTTTCTCTCTGTAAATATGTATATACTAACTCCAACCTCATGATTTATGTCTCCAACACACCTTTCCAGTTTGGTAACCATAAGTTTGTGTTCTAAGTCTGGGACTCTGTTTCTGTGTTGTAAGATAGTACCTTTGTATCAATTTTTAGATTCCACCGATAAGTAATATAATATGATATTTATCATTGTCTGATTTATGCCACTTAGTATGAATGTATCTAGGTCTTTCCGAGTGGCTGCAAATGGCCTTATTTCATTCACTTCATGGCAGAGTAATATTCCATTGTACATATCTACCATAATTTCTTTATCCAGTCTTCCTTCCAAGGACGTTTAGGTAGCTTCCAAGTAGAAGTTTTTTAAACAGGGCTGCATAAATTTTGGAGTGCCTGGGTACTGTCAATTTACTTTTTTTCCAAGATACAGGCCCAGGAGTGGAAGCGCGATATGCTCTGACGCTCTGTTTTTTAGATTTTTAAGGATTCACCACCCACTTCTCCAGAGTGACCATTAGCAATTTACATTCCCACCATCAGCTTGTCAGTGTTCCCTTTTATCCATGCCCCGTCCTGCATTTCAGGTTTTACACTTTGTGAGGTTGGCCATTCTGACTGGTACGAAGCGATACCTCTTCCAAACACTTCCCGAACAGATGGTGTACCATCCTCTGGATGTCCCACTCATGTTTTAGCTGTAGGAAGGGTCCTCTGCACCTGGAGATATGGGACCCATGGAATGGGGGACAGGCAGTGTTACTCTAAAAGTGCTGCATTTGTTGTCCCATCCTCAGCAAGCCTCTCAGACCCACGAGTGTAGAGCCTTAGGTCCCATCCAGCTGTGTGTCTAGATGTGGTCAGTCCAGGTTGCATCACAGCCCTTGAACACATTTTGTAAGAATTTCTCTCTCTCTCACTGTCTTTTTTTTCTTCTTGTTATTTAATTTTATAATGAGGTATAGCTGATTTTTAATACTTTGATTCTTCCTGCACTACATCTATCCACTTGATTCACTTAAAGAGATACATCAATGAATTCTTTTACAGATTCTTACGGTCTTATATATGCTTTTCCGGTGACAGCAGTGTGCTTAGTCCAGCTATTTGAGCTATACAGCAGGTCCTGTTGATTACGTATTTTGTTTATGGAATGGTATCTATGCTAATTCCAACGTCCTGGTTTATGCATTACCCCACCCCACCTTTCTCTTTTAGCAGTCATGAGTGTGTTTTCTAAATGTGTGACTCTGTTTCTGTTTTGTAATTGAGTTCATGTGTAGCTATTTCTTTCTCTTTTAGCAGTCATAAGTGTGTTTTCTAAATATGTGACTCTGTTTCTGTTTTGTAATTGAGTTCATGTGTAGCCATTTTTAGATGCCACCTATAAGTGATACCTTATGATAAGTCTCTAGTAATGTCTGACTTATGTCACTTAGAATGATCGTACCTCAGTCTCCACGAGTTGCTGCAACTGGCCTTATTTCACAGATTTAATTGCTCAGGAATATTCCATTGTACATAAGTACCACATCTTCTTTATCCATTTCTTCCTTCCAAGGACATGTATGTTGTACCCAAGTCGAGGCATTTCTAAGCAGAGCAGCACAAAATGTAGGGGTGCCTGTGTCCTGTAGATTTTTGGTTTTACCAAGATATATGCCCAAGATTGGAAGTGCTGTATGGTCTGTAGCTCTATTTTTTAGAAGTTTTAGTAAACACCATACACTTCTCCAGAGTGGCCGTTGGCTATTTACATCCTCCCCATCAGTGTAACAAGGCTTCCTTTTCTCCATGGCCTGAGCTGCATTTCTGGTTTTACACTTTTCCAAGATGGCCCTTTTGACGAATGCGAAGTCAGAATTCTTTGTAGTGCTGATTTGCATTTCGCGGTTGTTTGGTTCGCCATAAAGAGAGTATGCATTTTTCCTGAATATATTTATTTTTATAATGGGGTTTAGCTGATTTTCACTGCTGTGGTTACGTCGCTTTACACTCACGTGATTCACTTACACAGGGATATAAATAAATACTTTTTAATATTCGTACTACTCAGATATATTTTTCTGCAGTGAATAGGGTGGGTTGAATCCAGATCATTGACCAATGAGTAGGTCTTGACGATTACATATTTGGTTTATGGAACGGTATCTGTGCTAATTTCAAACTCTTGTTTTATGCATCACCCAACCTCACCTTTCCCCTTAAGCAAGTATCAGTGTGTTTTCTAAATGTGTGACTCTCTTCTGTTTTGTAATTCAGTTGATCTGTAGCGATTTTTACAGCGATGTTTCCTGCAATTCTGCCTTGCTTTCAAGTCCTCTTCGTTGGCTAACATCAATATATTTTTGGACGATAGTTATCATTTAGAACTCTGCAGGTATGAGAAGTGCAGGGCCCCTGAGCTCGATTTTTCAACTCGTTTTTTTGTGAGCTGGCCGCAAGACCGCAGGATTGCTTCAGGCCCTATTGTGGTTCAGGGGGTGGGGGGCAGGCTGAGCCTTTGGTGAATTCTTCTTCGTGATTAGAAATTAGAGTGACATGTGCCTGTCCAAACACCAACAGTCTCTCATTGGTTCACCCTCTTCCAGTTCATCCTCCGGACAAATTGCAGACTGTCTGAAACAGGAGTTTAAATGCACTGATTCTCCAAGTGGGGAGATTGTTAGTAAAGCGGCTGGAATGGCAAACCCGAGCACCAGGAGATGAAAAATGAGGTGCATTTTAGAAAGCTTTCCCGATCACACGGTGTACCATGCGCTGGGTTTTCCATGAGTGTTTTTGCTGTATGACGATTCCCTTGAGCCTGGAGAGTTGGGACCCATGGAATGGGTAGCACGCAGTATTACATTAAAGGGTCTGCATTTGCTCACCCAACCTCACCAATCCTCTCAGCCCCAAGAGTATCCAGCCCTATGTCTCATCCAGCTGTGGGTGTTGATGTGGTCAATCCTGGTTGCATCACAGCCCCTGAACGCATTTTGGAAGAATTTCTCTCTCTTTCACCGTGCTTGTTTTTTGGTTTTTGAAATGTAGTTTTATAATGGGGTTTAGCTGATTTTCATTGCTAGAAAAATGAGGTGCATTTTAGAAAGCTTTCCCGATCACACGGTGTACCATGCGCTGGGTTTTCCATGAGTGTTTTTGCTGTATGACGATTCCCTTGAGCCTGGAGAGTTGGGACCCATGGAATGGGTAGCACGCAGTATTACATTAAAGGGTCTGCATTTGCTCACCCAACCTCACCAATCCTCTCAGCCCCAAGAGTATCCAGCCCTATGTCTCATCCAGCTGTGGGTGTTGATGTGGTCAATCCTGGTTGCATCACAGCCCCTGAACGCATTTTGGAAGAATTTCTCTCTCTTTCACCGTGCTTGTTTTTTGGTTTTTGAAATGTAGTTTTATAATGGGGTTTAGCTGATTTTCATTGCTATGTTTATGCCGCTTTACACACACTTGATTCACTTACAGAGAGATATCAATACTTAGGTTTTAAGATGCTTACTAGTGTGATATATTCTTCTGTGGTGAATCGGGGGTGTTGAGTCCAGTTCATAGAGCAAGGAGTATGTCGTGTCTATTACATATTTGGTTTATGGAACGGTATCTGTGCTAAAATCAAACTCTTGTACTGTGCATCACCCCACCTCACATTTCCCCTTAAGCAGGCATAAGTGTGTTTACTAAACGTGTGACTCTGTTCTGTTTTGTAATTCAGTTCATGTTGGCGATTTTTACATTCGCTCTGTAAGTGATATCATAAATTTCTTTTTCTGTGTGACTTATTTCACTTAGGATCTTCATAACTAAATCCAATCATTATGCTGCTACTAGGCTTATGACATGGATTTCAAGACTGAGTGATATTGCATTGTACCTAAGTAGCACAACTTCTTTGTCCATTTTTCTCTTCCCTGAGATATGAAAGGTGTACGGAAGTCGAGGTTCTTGTAAAGAGGGGAGGCCTAAATTTTGGGATGCCTGTTTGATTTTTAGTTTTCCCAAGATATACGCCCATATGTGGAAGTGCCTTATGCTGTGTGGTTCTGTGTTTTACATTGTTTAGGAAACAGCATACACTTCTGCAGAGTGGCTGTCGGCAATTTCCATCCCGCCCATCAGCGTAACAAGGCTCCCTGTTCTCCGCGGCCTGTCCTGCATTTCTGGTTTTGACCCTTTTTTCGGATGGCCCTTTTGAGCAGTGGGAAGTGAGACTTCTTTGTAGTGCAGATTTGCGTTGCCGGCTTGCCTGGTTGGCCAAAAAGGGCGTATGCGTTTTTTCCTGAATATATTCAGGAAAAAACGCATACGCCCTTTTTGGCTAAGTGCATCATTGTGGAAGTTCTGCCGATTTTCATCTGCTTTCAGGGCGATTCCAATCTGCCCCTTGAAATCTGTTTCCTGCAATTCCGCCTTGCTTTCCCACCCTCTTGGCTGCCTTACCTCAATGTATTTTGGGACGGTAGCTGTCACTGGTAACTCTGCAGGTTTGTGAGTTGCAGTGCCCCTGAGCTCCAATTTTCAGCTCGCTTTTTTGTGAGCTGGCCGCAAAACCGCAGGACGGCTTCAGGCCCTGTTCTGGTTCCGGGGCCGCAGTCTGAGCCTTTGGTGAATTCTCCTTCCTGATGGGAAATTAGAGCGACATGTGCCTGTCCACACACCTACAGCTAGTCTCTCATTGTTTCCCCCACTTCCCTTTCATCGTCCGGACAAATTGCAAAGTGTGCCAGACAGGAGGTTAAAGGTGCTGATTCTCCAAGCGAGGAGATTGTTAGTAAACGACTTCAATGGCGATCCCGAGCACCAGGAGATGAAAAACGAGGTGCGTTGTAGAAACCTTTCCGGATCAGTCGCTGTACCTTCCTCTGGGTCTCCCATGCCTCTTTTCGCCCTAGGAAGAATCCCTTGCACCTGGAGCCTTGCGACCCGTGGAATGGGTAGCACGCAGCATTCCTTTAAAGGGTCTGCATGTGCTCACCGAACCTCACCAATCCTCTCAGCCCCAAGAGTGTCCGGCTTTTTGTGAGCTGGCCGCAAAACCGCAGGACGGCTTCAGGCCCTGTTCTGGTTCCAGGGCGGCAGGCTAAGCCTTTGTTGAATTCTCCTTCCTGATGGGAAATTAGAGCGACATGTGCCTGTCCACACACCTACAGCTAGTCTCTCATTGGTTCCCCCACTTCCCGTTCATCCTACGGACAAACTGCAAAGTGTGCCAGACAGGAGGTTTAAGTTGCTGATTGTCCAAGTGGGGAGATTGTTAGTAAACGGCTGCAATGGCGATCCCGAGCACCAGGAGATGAAAAACGAGGTGCGTTGTAGAAACCTTCCCCGATCAGTCGCTGTACCTTCCTCTGGGTCTCTCTTGCCTCGTTTCGCCCTAGGAAGAATCCCTTGCACCTGGAGAATTGGGACCCATGGAATGAGTAGCAAGCAGCATTCCTTTAAAGGGTCTGCATGTGCTCACCCAACCTCACCAGTCCTCTCAGCCCCAAGAGTGTTCAGCCTTATGTCTCATCCAGCTGTGGCTGTAGATGTGGTCAGTGCACCTCGCATCGCCGCCCCTGAACGAACTTTGTAAGTATTTCTCTCAGTTTCGCGGTCTTTGCGGCGATCCCGAGCACCAGGAGATGAAAAACGAGGTGCGTTGTAGAAACCTTCCCCGATCAGTCGCTGTACCTTCCTCTGGGTCTCTCTTGCCTCGTTTCGCCCTAGGAAGAATCCCTTGCACCTGGAGAATTGGGACCCATGGAATGAGTAGCAAGCAGCATTCCTTTAAAGGGTCTGCATGTGCTCACCCAACCTCACCAGTCCTCTCAGCCCCAAGAGTGTTCAGCCTTATGTCTCATCCAGCTGTGGCTGTAGATGTGGTCAGTGCACGTCGCATCGCCGCCCCTGAACGAAATTTGGAAGTATTTCTCTCTCTTTCGCGGTCTTTGCGTTTGACATTTCTTTTTATAATGGAGTTTAGCTGGAAAAAACGCAAACGCCCTTTTTGGCCAAGTGCATCATTGTGGAAGTTCTGCCGCTTTTCATCTGCTTTCAGGGCGATTCCAACCTGCCCCTTGAAATCTGTTTCCTGCAATTCCGCCTTGCTTTCCCACCCTTTGATGTAATTCACTTCATGGGTAGCCATGTTTACATTCCCTCTCTAAGTGATATCGTGTGATAAGTTTCTTCTTCTGTGTGACTTATTTCACTTAGAATCATCGCGCCCAAATCCACTCCTAATGCTGCTACTAGCCTTAGGACTTTGATTTAATGGCTGAGTGATATTCCATTGTACATATGTACCACAAGTTCTTTATCCATTTTTCTCTTTCCAGGCATATTTAAGGTGTACCGCAGTCGAGATTCTTGTACACAGAGCAACCCTAAATTTTGGGGTGCCTTTGTAAGGGTGATTTTTCTTTTTTTTTTCCGTTCCGCTGGCCTCTCCCTGTTGTGGCCTCTCCCGTTTCGGAGCACAGTCTCCGGACTTGCAGGCTCAGCGGCCATGCCTCACCGGCCCAGCCTCTTCGCGGTATGTGGGATCTTTCCTGACGGGGCACGAAGCCGTGTCCCCTGCATCGGCAGGTGGACTCTCAACCACTGAACCACCGGGGAAGCCCTGTGTTGGTGATTTTTAATTTTCCCAGGATATACGCCCTTGAGTTGAAATGCCCTATGCTCTGTAGCTCTGCTTTTTAGATATTTTTGGAAACACCATACACTTCTCCAGAGTGGCTGTTGGCAATTTACATCCTGCCCATCAGCGTAACAAGGCTCCCTTTTTTCCAGAGCCTGTCCTGCACTTCTTGTTTTTACACTTTTTTAGGATGGCCCTTTTGACCGGTGCGAAGTGAGACTTATTTGTAGTGCCATTTGCATTGCCTGTTGTTCGGTTGGCCAAAAAGTGCATATGAGTTTTTTCCCGAGGATAAAACGCATACGCCCTTTTTGGCCAACTGCATCATTGTCGAAGTTCTGCCGCTTTTCATTTTCTTTAAAGGCGAATCCAATCTGACTCTTGAAATCTGTTTCCTGCACTTTTGCTTTGCTTTCAAATCCTCTTCGTTGCCTTACCTCAATGTATTTTTGGACGGTAGTTGTCATTTATAACTCTGCAGGTTTGTGAGTTGCAGTGCCCCTGAGCTCCATTTTTCAACTCGTTTTTTCGTGAGCTGACCGCAAACCACCGGGTTGATTCAGGCCCTATTGTGGTTCCTGGAGGCAGGCTGAGTCTTTGGTTCATTCTTCTTCTTGATTTTAAATTAGAGTGACCTGTGCCTGTCCAAACCCCCACAGCTAGTCTCTCATTAGTTCCTCCTGTTCCTGTTCATCATCTGGAGAAATTTCAAACTGTATGAAACAGGAGGTTAAATGTGCTGCTTCTCCAAGTGTGTAGATTGTTAGTACAGCGGCTGGAATGGTGATCCCGAGTACCAGGAGATGAAAAACGAGGTGCGTTTTAGAAACTTTTCCCAATCACATGGTGTACAGTCCTCTGGGTTTCCCATGCATGTTTTAGCTGTAGGAAGATTCCCTTGAACCTGGAGATTGGGGACCTATGGAATGGTACCACCAGTATTACTTTAAAGGGTCTGCATTTGCTCAACCATCCTCACTAATCCTCTTAGCCCGAAGAGTTTTCAGCCTTATGTCCCATCCTGCTGTGGGTCTAGATGTGTTCAATCCATGTTGTATCACAGTCCCTGAGCAAAAGTTGTAAGAATTTTTCTGTCTCTCACTGTCTTTTATTTTTTTTTAATTTATTATTATATTGGTTACAGCTGATTTTCAATGCTCTGTTTCTTGCTGCT
>NC_041228.1:28049728-28073493 GCF_002837175.3 Physeter macrocephalus | reverse complement strand
CTCGCTTTTTTGTGAGCTGGCCGCAAAACCGCAGGACGGCTTCAGGCCCTGTTCTGGTTCCAGGGCGGCAGGCTAAGCCTTTGTTGAATTCTCCTTCCTGATGGGAAATTAGAGCGACGTGTGCCTGTCCACACACCTACAGCTAGTCTCTCATTGGTTCCCCCACTTCCCGTTCATCCTACGGACAAACTGCAAAGTGTGCCAGACAGGAGGTTTAAGGTGCTGATTGTCCAAGTGGGGAGATTGTTAGTAAACGGCTGCAATGGCGATCCCGAGCACCAGGAGATGAAAAACGAGGTGCGTTGTAGAAACCTTTCCCGATCAGTCGCTGTACCTTCCTCTGGGTCTCCCTTGCCTCTTTTCGCCCTAGGAAGAATCCCTTGCACCTGGAGACTTGGGACCCGTGGAATGGGTAGCACGCAGCATTCCTTTAAAGGGTCTGCATGTGCTCACCCAACCTCACCAGTCCTCTCAGCCCCAAGAGTGTCCAGCCTTATGTCTCATCCAGCTGTGGCTGTAGATGTGGTCAGTGCACCTCGCATCGCCGCCCCTGAACGAACTTTGGAAGTATTTCTCTCTCTTTCGCGGACTTTGCGTTTGACATTTCTTTTTATAATGGGGTTTAGCTGATTTTCACTGCTGTCTTTCGGCCGCTTTACACACACTTGATTCACTTCCAGAGAGATATCACTACATAGGTTTTAAGATTCTTCCTAGTCAGATATACTCTTCTGCGGTGAATAGGGGGTGATGAGCCCAGTTCTCTGAGCAAGGAGTAGGTCTCGCCTATTTAATATTTGCCTTATGGAACGGTATCTCTGCTCATTTCAAACTCTTGTTTTATGCATCAACCCACCTCACCTTTCCCCTGACGCAGGCATACGTGTGTTGTCTAAACGTGTGACTCTGTTCTGTGATGTAATTCACTTCATGGGTAGCCATGTTTACATTCCCTCTCTAAGTGATATCTTGTGATAAGTTTCTTCTTCTGTGTGACTTATTTCACTTAGAAACATCGCGCCCAAATCCACTCATGATGCTGCTACTAGCCTTATGACACTGATTTCATGGCTGAGGGATATTCAATTGTACATAATTACCCCAACTTGTGTATCCATTTTTCTCTTTCCTGGGATATTGTAGGTGTACAGCAGTCGAGGTTCTTGTAGAGAGAGCAGCCCTAAGCGTTGGGGTGCCTGTGCCTTGTTGAATTTTAGTCTTCCCGAGACATAAACCCGTGCGTGGGTGTGCCCTAGGCCCTGTAGCTCTGTTTTCTCGATGTTTTTGGAAACACCGTACACTTCTCCAGAGTGGCTGTTGGCAATTTCCATCCCGCCCATCAGCGTAACCAGGCTCCGTGTTCTCCGCGGCCTGTCCTTCATTTCTGGTTTTGACCCTTTTTTCGGATGGCCCTTTTGAGCGGTGGGAAGTGAGACTTCTTTGTCGAGCAGAGTTGCATTGCGCGCTGGCCTGGTTGGCCAAAAAGGGCGTTTGCGTTTTTTCCTGAATATATTCAGGAAAAAACGCAAACGCCCTTTTTGGCCAAGTGCATCATTGTGGAAGTTCTGCAGCTTTTCATCTGCTTTCAGGGCGATTCCAATCTGCCCCTTGAAATCTGTTTCCTGCAATTCCGCCTTGCTTTCCCACCCTCTTGGCTGCCTTACCTCAATGTATTTTGGGACGGTAGCTGTCACTGGTAACTCTGCAGGTTTGTGAGTTGCAGTGCCCCTGAGCTCCAATTTTCAGCTCGCTTTTTTGTGAGCTGGCCGCAAAACCGCAGGACGGCTTCAGGCCCTGTTCTGGTTCCGGGGCCGCAGTCTGAGCCTTTGGTGAATTCTCCTTCCTGATGGGAAATTAGAGCGACATGTGCCTGTCCACACACCTACAGCTAGTCTCTCATTGTTTCCCCCACTTCCCTTTCATCGTCCGGACAAATTGCAAAGTGTGCCAGACAGGAGGTTAAAGGTGCTGATTCTCCAAGCGAGGAGATTGTTAGTAAACGACTTCAATGGCGATCCCGAGCACCAGGAGATGAAAAACGAGGTGCGTTGTAGAAACCTTTCCGGATCAGTCGCTGTACCTTCCTCTGGGTCTCCCATGCCTCTTTTCGCCCTAGGAAGAATCCCTTGCACCTGGAGCCTTGCGACCCGTGGAATGGGTAGCACGCAGCATTCCTTTAAAGGGTCTGCATGTGCTCACCGAACCTCACCAATCCTCTCAGCCCCAAGAGTGTCCGGCCTTATGTCTCATCCAGCTGTGGCTGTAGATGTGGTCAGTGCACCTCGCATCGCCGCCCCTGAACGAACTTTGTAAGTATTTCTCTCAGTTTCGCGGTCTTTGCGTTTGACATTTCTTTTTATAATGGGGTTTAGCTGATTTTCACTGCTGTCTTTCGGCCGCTTTACACACACTTGATTCACTTCCAGAGAGATATCACTACATAGGTTTTAAGATTCTTCCTAGTCAGATATACTCTTCTGCGGTGAATAGGGGGTGATGAGCCCAGTTCTCTGAGCAAGGAGTAGGTCTCGCCTATTTAATATTTGCCTTATGGAACGGTATCTCTGCTCATTTCAAACTCTTGTTTTATGCATCAACCCACCTCACCTTTCCCCTGACGCAGGCATACGTGTGTTGTCTAAACGTGTGACTCTGTTCTGTGATGTAATTCACTTCATGGGTAGCCATGTTTACATTCCCTCTCTAAGTGATATCGTGTGATAAGTTTCTTCTTCTGTGTGACTTATTTCACTTAGAAACATCGCGCCCAAATCCACTCATGATGCTGCTACTAGCCTTATGACACTGATTTCATGGCTGAGGGATATTCAATTGTACATAATTACCCCAACTTGTGTATCCATTTTTCTCTTTCCTGGGATATTGTAGGTGTACAGCAGTCGAGGTTCTTGTAGAGAGAGCAGCCCTAAGCGTTGGGGTGCCTGTGCCTTGTTGAATTTTAGTCTTCCCGAGACATACGCCCGTGCGTGGGTGTGCCCTAGGCCTTGTAGCTCTGTTTTCTCGATGTTTTTGGAAACACCGTAGACGTCTTCAGAGTGGCTGTTGGCAATTTCCATCCCGCCCATCAGCGTAACCAGGCTCTGTGTTCTCCGCGCCCTGTCCTGCATTTCTGGTTTTGACCCTTTTTTCGGATGGCCCTTTTGAGCAGTGGGAAGTGAGACTTCTTTGTAGTGCAGATTTGCATTGCCCGCTGGCCTGGTTGGCCAAAAAGGGCGTATGCGTTTTTTCCTGAATATATTCAGGAAAAAACGCATACGCCCTTTTTGTCCAAGTGCATCATTGTGGAAGTTCTGCCGCTTTTCATCTGCTTTCAGGGTGATTCCAACCTGCCCCTTGAAATCTGTTTCCTGCAATTCCGCCTTGCTTTCCCACCCTTTTGGCTGCCTTACCTCAATGTATTTTGGGACCTTAGTTGTCACTGGTAACTCTTCAGGTTTGTGAGTTGCAGTGCCCCTGAGCTCCATTTTTCAGCTTGCTTTTTTGTGAGCTGGCCGCAAAACCGCAGGATGGTTTCAGGCCCTGTTCTGGTTCCGGGGCGGCAGGCTGAGCCTTTGTTGAATTCTCCTTCCTGATGGGAAATTAGAGCGACGTGTGCCTGTCCACACACCTACAGCTAGTCTCTCATTGCTTCTCCCACTTACCGTTCATCCTCCGGACAAGTTGCAAAGTGTGCCAGACAGGAGGTTAAAGGTGCTGATTCTCCAAGTGGGGAGATTGTTAGTAAACGGCTGCAATGGCGATCCCGAGCACCAGGAGATGAAAAACGAGGTGCGTTGTAGAAACCTTTCCCGATCAGTCGCTGTACCTTCCTCTGGTTCACCCTTGCCTCTTTTCGCCGTTGGAAGAATCCCTTGCACCTGGAGACTTGGGACCCATGGAATGGATAGCACGCAGCATTCCTTTCAAGGGTCTGCATTTGCTCACCCAGCCTCAACAATCCTCTCAGCCCCAAGAGTGTCCAGCCTTATGTCTCATCCAGCTGTGGCTGTAGATGTGGTCAGTGCATGTCGCATCGCCGCCCCTGAACGAACTTTGGAAGTATTTCTCTCTCTTTCGCTGTCTTTGCGTTTGAAATTTCTTTTTATAATGGGGTTTAGCTGATTTTCACTGCTGTCTTTAGGCTGCTTTACACACACTTGATTCACTTCCAGTGAGATATCACTACATTAGTTTTAAGATTCTTCCTAGTCAGATATACTCTTCTGCTGTGAATAGGGGGTGCTGAGCCCAGTTAACTGAGCAAGGAGTAGGTCTCCCCTATTAAATATTTGCGTTATGGAACGGTATCTCTGATCATTTCAAACTCTTGTTTTATGCATCAACCCACCTCACCTTTCCCCTGACGCAGGCATACGTGTGTTGTCTAAACGTGTGACTCTGTTCTGTGATGTAATTCACTTCATGGGTAGCCATGTTTACATTCCCCCTATAAGTGATATCTTATGGTATGTTTCTTTTTCTGTGTGACGTATTTCACTTAGAATCCTCGCCCCTAGATCCACTCATGATGCTCCTCCTAGCCTTATGACATTGATTTCATGGCTGAGGATATTCCATTGTACATAATTACCCCAACTTGTGTATCCATTTTTCTCTTTCCTGGGATATTTAAGGTGTACTGCAGTCGAGGTTCTTGTAGAGAGAGCAGTCCTAATAGTTGGGGTGCCTGTGCCTTGTTTTATTTTAGTCTTCCTGAGATATACGCCCATGAGTGGGTGTGCCCTATGCCCCGTAGTTCTGTTTTTTGATGTTTTTGGAAACACCATACACTTCTGCATAGTGGCTGTTGGCAATTTATATCCCTCCCATCAGCTTAACAAGGCTCCCTTGTCTCCATGGCCTGTCCAGCCTTTCAGCTTTTTACACTTTATTCGGATGGCCCATTTTGATCGGAAGTAAGTGAGACTTCTTTGTGGTGCTGATTTGCTCTTCCCGCTTGCTTGTTTGGCCAAAAAGCGCGTATGTGTTTTTTCCTGAATATAAGGAAAATACGCATACGCCCTTTTTGGCCAACCTCATCATTTTCCATGTTCTCCCTCTTTTCATGTGCTGTCAAGGCCAGTCCGATCTACCTCTTGGAATCTCTTTCTTGCAATTCTGCCTGTGTTCAAATCATCTTCTTTGCCTTACCTCTATATATTTTTGGACAATAGTTATCATTTATAACTCTGCAGGATTGTGAAGTACATTGTCTGTGAGCTCCATTTTCCAACTCGGTTTTTTGTGAGCTGGCAGCAAAACCGCAGGATTGCTTCTGGCCCTATTGTGTTTCCGGGGGGCAGGCTGAGCCTTGGGTTCATTATTCTTCATTATGGGCAATTAGAGTGACATGTGCTTGTCCAAACACCTACAGCTAGTCTCTCATTAGTTCCTCCTCTTCCAGTTCATCCTCCGGACAAATTCCAGACTGTACGAAACATTAGTATAAAGGCACTTATTCTCCAGGTGGGGAGATTGTTAGTAAAGCTGCTAGAATGGCGAACACGAGCACCAGGAGATGAAAAATGAGGTACGTTTTAGAAAGCTTTCCCGATCACAACGTGTACCATCCGCTGGGTTTCCCATGAGTGGTTTCACTCTAGGATGATTGCCTTGAACCTGGAGAGTTGGCACCCATGGAATGGGTAGCACGCCATATTACTTTAAAGGGTCTGCCTTTGATCACCCAACCTCACCAGTCCTCTCAGCCCCAAGAGTATCCAGCCTAATGTGTTTTGCAGCTGTTGGTGTAGATGTGGTCAATCCTGATAGCATCACAGTCCCTGAAGGAATTTTGGAAGAATTTCTCTCTCTTTCTCCGTGCTTGTTTTTTTTTGAAATGTATTTTTATAATGGAGTTTAGCTGATTTTCACCGCTGTGTTTATGCCGCTTTACACACACTTGATTCACTTACAGAGAGATACCAATACTTAGGTTTGAAGATGTTACTAGTCTGATATATTCTTCTGCGATGAATAGTGGCTATTGAGTCCAGTTCATTGAGCAAGGAGTAGGTCGTATGTATTACATGTTTGGTTTTTGGAACGGTATTTTTGATAATTTCAACCTTGTTTTTTATGCATTACCCCACCTCACCTTTCCCTTTAAGTAGGCATAAGTGTGTTTACTAAAAGCGTGACTCTGTTCTGTTTTGTAATTCATTTCATGGGTAGCGATTTTTACATTCCCTCTATAAGTGATATCTTATCATAAGTTTCTTTTTCTGTGTGACTTAGTTCACTTAGGATCATCGTTCCTAAATCCACTCATTATGCTGGTACTAGCCTTATGACATGGATTTCATGTCTGAGTGGTATTCCTTTTTACCTAAGTAGCCCAACTTCTTCGTCCATTTTTCTCTTCCCTGGGATATGAAAGGTGTACCGAAGTCGAGTTTCTTGTAAAGAGAGCAGCCCTAAGCTTTGGAGTTCCTGTGTCTGCTTGATTTTTAATTTTCCCAAGAAATACTCCCATGTTTGGAAGTGCCCTATGCTCTGTGGTTCTGTTTTTTACATGTTTTAGGAAACAGCATACACTTCTCCAGAGTGGCTCTTGGCAATTTACATCCCGCCCATCAGCTTAACAAGGCTCCCTTGTCTCCATGGCCTGTCCTGCCCTTCTGGTTTTTACACTTTTTTTGGATGGCCCTTTTGTCTGGGAGGAAGTGAGACTTCATTGTAGTACTGATTTGCTCTCCCCGCTTACTTGGTTGGCCAAGAAGGGCGTATGCGTTCTTTTACTGAATATATTCAGTAAAAAAACGCATACACATTTTTTGGCCAACTGCATCATTGTCCAAGTTCTGCCGCTTTTCGTGTGCTCTCAAGGCCAGTCCGATCTACCTCTTGAAATCTGTTTTGTGCAATTCTGCCTTGCATTCAAATCGTCTTCATTAACTTACCTCAATATATTTTTGGACGATAGTTATCGTTTAGAACTCTGCAGGTTTGTGAAGTTCAGTGCCCCTGAACTCCATATTCCAACTCGCTTTTTTGTGAGCTAAAAGAAGATTAGGGTATGGCTACGTGTTACGGTTAGTGTACGGGTTAGTGTACGGATTATTGTTAGGGTACGGGTTAGGATTAGGGTACGGGTTAGGGTAGGGGATAAGGTTAGGGTTAGGGTTAAGGGTTATGGTTAGGGTTAGGGTTAGATTTAGGGCACGTGTTAGGATTAGCGTAAAGGTTAGTGTATGGCTACTGGCTAAGTTTACTCTACAGGTTAGGGAATGGGTTATCGTTAGGGCACGGGTTAGGTTTAGGGTAAAGATTATGGTATGGATACGTGTTAGGGTTAATGTACCGGTTTGTGTACGGGTTATAGTTAGTGTAAGGGTTAGGATTAGGGTACGTATTAGGGATAGGGTTAAGTGTTAGGGTTAGGGTAAAGGTTAGGTTTAGGGCACGGGTTAGGATTAGGGCAAAGATTGTGGTATGGATTAATGTTAGGGTTATTTTACACGTAAGGGTATGGGTTATCGTTAGGGTACGGTTTAGGATTAGGGTACGGTTTAGGGTTAGGGTTAGGGTTAGGTTTAGGGCACAGGTTAGGATTAGGGTATGACTACATGTTAGGGTTAGTGTATGGGTTAGGGTATGGTTTATCATTAGGGTACGTGTTAGGGTTAGGTTTAAGGGTTAGGGTTAGGGTTACGGCACGGTTTAGGATTAGGGTAAAGATTGGGGTCTGGATATGTGTTAGGTTTAGTGTACGGGTTAGGGTACGGGTTATCGTTAGGGTACGGTATGGAATTAGGGTACGGGTTAGGGTTAGGGTTAAGGGTTAGGTTTAGGGTTAGGGTTAGGTTTAGGGCACAGGTTAGGATTAGGGTAAATATGAGGGTATGTCTACGGGTTTCGGTTACTGTACGGGTTAGGGTAAGGGTGATCGTTAGGGTAAGGTTTAGGATTAGGGTATGGGTTAGGGTTAAGGGTTAGGGTTAGGGTTAGTCTTAGGGTTAGGGTTAGGGCACGGGTTAGGATTAGGGGAAAGATTAGGGTATGGCTATGGGTTACGGTTAGTGTACGGGTTAGGGAAAGGGTTATCATTAGGGTACAGGTTAGGATTAGGGTACGGTTTAGGGTTAGGTTTCAGTGTTAGGGTTAGTGTTAGGGTTAGGGTTAGGGCACGGGTTAGGATTAGGGTAAAGATTAGGGTATGGCTACGGGTTAGGGTTAGGTTTAAGTGTTAAGGTTAGTGTTAGGGTTACGGTTATGGCAAGGGTTAGGATTAGGGTAAAGATTAAGGTATGGCTACAGGTTACGGTTACTGTACGGGTTAGGGAATGAGTTATTGTTACATTACGTGTTAGGATTAGGGTAAGGGTTAGTGTTAGGGTTAAGTGTTAGGGTTAGGGTTAGGTTTAGCATTAGGGCACATATTAGGATTTGGGTAAAGATTAGGGTATGGCTACGGGTCACGGTTAGTGTATGGATTAGGGAATGGGTTATCGTCAGGGTACGGGTTAGGATTAGGGTACGGTTTAGGGTTAGGTTTAAGGGTTAGGGTTAGGGCACTGGTTAGGATTAGGGTATGGCTACGTGTTAGGGTTAGTGTACGGGTTAGGGTATGGGTTATCGTTAGGTTACGGGTTAGGATTAGGATACGGTTTAGGGTTATGGTTAAGGGTTAGGGTTAGGTTTAAGGGTTAGGGTTAGGGTAAAGATTAGGGTATGGCTACGTGTTACAGTTACTGTACGGGTTAAGGTACTGGTTATTGTTAGGGTACGGGTTAGGATTAGGGTACGGGTTAGGGTTAGGTTTAAGGGTTAGGTTTAGGGTTAGGGCTAGGGTTAGGGAACGGGTTAGGATTAGGGTAAAGATTGGGGTATGTAAACGTGTTAGGGTTAGTGTACCAGTTAGGGTACGGGTTATCCTTAGGGTACGGGTTAGGATTACGTTACGGGTTAGGGTTATGGTTAAGGGTTAGTGTTAGGGTTAGGGTTAGGTTTAGGGCATGGGTTAGGATTAGGGTAACATTAGGCTATGGCTAATGGTTACAGTTACTGTACAGGTTAGGGATAGGGTTATCATTAGGATACGGGTTAGGATTAGGGTACATGTTAGGGTTAGGGTTAAGGGTTAGGGTTAGAGCATGGGTTAGGATTAGGGTAAAGATTAGGGTATGGCTACGTGTTAGGGTTAGTGTACGGGTTTGGGTACAGTTTATCATTAGGGTACAGGTTAGGATTAGGATACGGGTTAGGGTTAAGGATTATGGTTAGGGTTAGTTCACAGGTTTGGATTAGGGTAAAGATTGGGATATGGCTAAGTGTTAGGGTTAGTGTATGGGTTAGGGTTAGGTTTAGGGTTAGAGTTAGGGCACGGGTTAGGATTAGGGTAAATATTAGGGTATGGCTATGGGTTACGGTTAGTGTATGGGTTAGGGAATGGGTTATTGTTAGGGTACGGGTTAGGATTATCATACGGTTTAGGGTTAGGGTTAAGGATTATGGTTAGGGTTAGTTCACGGGTTTGGATTAGGGTAAAGATTGGGATATGGCTAAGTGTTAGGGTTAGTGTATGGGTTAGGGTTAGGTTTAGGGTTAGAGTTAGGGCACGGGTTAGGATTAGGGTAAATATTAGGGTATGGCTATGGGTTACGGTTAGTGTATGGGTTAGGGAATGGGTTATTGTTAGGGTACGGGTTAGGATTATCATACGGTTTAGGGTTAGGGTTAAGGTTTAGGGTTAGGTTTAGGGTTAGGGCACGGGTTAGGATTAGGGTAAAGATTAGGGTATGGCTACGTGTTAGGGTTAGTGTATGGGTTAGGGTACGGGTTATCGTTAGTGTACAGGTTAGGATTAGGGTACGGGTTAGGTTTAGGTTTAAGGTTTAGGGGTAGGTTTAGGTTTAGGGCATGGGTTAGGATTAGGGTAAAGTTTAGGCTATGACTACGGGTTATGGTTACTGTACGGGTTAGGGAAAGGGTTATCATTAGGCTACGGGATAGGGTTAGGGTACGGGTTAGGGTTAGGATTATGGGTTAGGCTTAGGGTTAGGGTTAGGGTTAGTGCACGGGTTAGGATTAGGGTGAAGATTGGGGTATGGATATGTGTTAGTGTTAGTGTACGGGTTAGTGTACATGTTATCATTAGTGTACAGGTTAGGATTAGGGTACTGGTTAGGGTTAAGGGTTAGGGTTAGGGTTAGCGTTAGGGCACGGGTTAGGGTTAGGGTAAAGATTAGGTTATGGGTACGGTTTAGCGTTAGTGTACATTTTAGGTTACGGGTTATCATTAGGGTACAGATTAGGATTAGGGTACGGGTTAGGGTTAGGTTTAAGGGTTAGGGTTAGGGTTAGGGCATGCGTTAGGATTAGGGTAAAGATTGGGGTATGGCTACCTGTTAGGGTTAGTGTACGGGTTAGGATATGGGTTATCGTTAGGGTACGGGTTAGGATTAGGGTACGGTTTAGGGTTATGTTTAAGGGTTAGGGTTAGGGTTAGGGCACGGGTTAGGATTAGGGTAAAGATTGGGTTATGGCTATGTGTTAGGGTTAGTGTCCGGGTTAGGGTATGGGTTATCATTAGGTTATGGGTTGGGATTAGGGTACTGTTTAGTGTTAGGTTTAAGGGTTAGGGTTAAGGGTTAGTGTTAGGGTAAAGATTAGGGTATGGCAACGTGTTACGGTTACTGTACGGGTTAGGGTACTGGTTATTGTTAGGGTACGGTTTAGGAGTAGGGCACGGGTTAAGGTTAGGTTTAAGGGTTAGGGTTAGGGTTAGGGCATGGGTTAGGATTAGGGTAAAGATTGGGGTATGGATACGTGTTAGGTTTAGTGTACAGGTTAGGGTACGGGTAATCCTTAGGGTACGGGTTAGGATTAGGTTATGGGTTAGGGTTAGGGTTAAGGGTTAGTGTTAATGTTAGGGTTTGGTTTAGAGCACGGGTTAGGATTAGGGTAAAATTAGGCTATGGTTAAGGGTTACGGTTACTGTACAGGTTAGGGAAAGGTTATCATTAGGATAAAGGTTAGGATAAGAGTACGGGTTAGGGTTAGGGTTAAGGGTTAGCATTAGGGTTAGGGTTAGGGCACGGGTTAGGATTAGGGTAAAGATTAGAGTATGGTTATGTGTTAGTGTTAGTGTATGGGTTAAGGTTAGGGTCAGAGTTAGGGCACGGGTTAGGATTAGGGTAAATATTAGGGTATGGCTACAAGTTACAGTTAGTGTACAGGTTAGGGAATGGGTTATCGTTAGGGTATGGGTTAGGATTATGGTACGGTTTAGGGTTAGGTTTAGGGTTAGAGCACAGGTTAGATTTAGGGTAAAAATTAGGGTATGGCTACGTGTTAGGGTTAGGGTACAGGTTCTCATTAGGGTACGGGTTAGGATTAGGGTACGGGTTAGGTTTAGGTTTAAGGGTTAGTGTTAGGGTTAGGTTTAGATTTATGGCATGGGTTAGGATTAGGGTAAAGTTTAGGCTATGGTTACAGGTTACGGTTACTGTACGTGTTAGGGAAAGGGTTATCATTAGGATACGGGATAGGATTAGGGTACGGGTTAGGGTTAGGGTTAAGGATTAGGGTTAGGGTTAGGGTTAGTACACGGGTTAGGATTAGGGTAAAGATTGTGGTATGGATACATGTTAGTGTTAGTGTATGGGTTAGGGTACATGTTATCATTAATGTATAGGTTAGGATTAGGGTACGGTTTAGGGTTAGGAGTAAGGGTTAGTGTTAGGGTTAGTGTTAGGATTAGGGTAAAGATTGGGGCATGGCTACCTGTTAGGGTTAGTGTACGGGTTAGGATATGGGTTATCATTAGGGTAAGGGTTAGGATTAGGGTAAAGATTAGATTATGGCTACGGGTTAGGGTTAGTGTACCTTTTAGGTTACAGGTTATCGTTAGGGTACAGGTTAGGATTAGGCTACGGGGTTAGGGTTAGGGTTAAGGGTTAGGGTTAGGGTTAAGGCACCGGTTAGGATTAGGGTAATGATTGGTGTATGGATAAGTTAGGGTTAGTGTGCAGGTTAGGGTACAGGTTATCGTTAGGGTACGGGTTAGGATTAGGGTACGGGTTAGGGTTAAGGGTTAGGTTTAGGGTTAGGGTTAGGTTTAGGGCACGGGTTAGGATTAGGGTAAACATTAGGGTATGGCTATGTGTTATTGTTACTGTACAGGTTAGGGAAAGGTTTATAGTTAGTGTACAGTTAGGATTAGGGCACGGGATAAGGATAGGGTTAAGGGTTAGAGTTAGGGTTAGGGTTAGAGTTCGGGAATGGGTTCAGATTAGGGTAAAGTTTAGGTTATGGGTACCGGTTACAGTTAGTGTACGGGTTAGGGAATTGGTTATCCTTAGGGTATGGGTTAGGATTCGGGTACGGTTTAGGGTTAAAAGTTTAGGTTTAGGGTTAGGTCACGGTTTAGGATTAGGGTAAATATTAGGGTATGGCTCCGTGTTAGGGTTAGTGTATGGGTTAAGGTATAGGTTATCGTTAGGGTACGGGTTAGGATTAGGTTACAGGTTAGGGTTAGGTTTATGGGTTAGTGTTAGTGTTAAGGTTTGGTTTAGGGCATGGGTTAGGATTAAGGTAAAGATTAGGGTATGACTACAGGTTACAGTTACTGTATGGCTTAGGGAAAGGTTTATCATTAGGGTACAGCTTAGGATTAGGTTACGGTTTATGGTTAGGGTTAAGGGTTATGGTTAGGGTTAGGGCACGGGTTAGGATTAGGGTAAAGATTAGGGTAGGGCTAAATGTTAGGTTTAGTGTACGTGTTAGGGTACTGGTTATCATTACGGTATGGGTTAGGGTTAGGGTATGGGTTAGTATTAGGGTACAGGTTAGGTTTAGGGTTAAGGGTTAGGCTTAGGGTTAGGGTTTTGGTAAGGGCATGGGTTAAGATTAGGGTAAAAATTGGGGTATGGATACATGTTAGTGTTAGTGTATGTGTAGGTGTATGGGTTATCATTAGGATAAGGGTTAGGATTAGGGTACGGGTTAGGGTTAGGGTTAAGGCTTAGGGTTAGGTTTAGCATTATGGTTAGGGCATGGGTTAAGATTAGGGTAAATATTAGTGTATGGCTACGTGTTAGAGTTAGTGTACATGTTAGGGTACAGATTATCGTTACGGTACGGGTTAGGATTAGTGTACGGGTTAGGGTTAGGGTTAGGGTTATGGTACGGGTTAGGATTAGGGTAAAGTTTAGGGTATGGCTACGGGTTATGGTTACTGTACGGGTTAGGGAAAGGTTTATCATTAGGGTATGGGATAGGATTAGGGTTAGGGTTAGGGTTAGGATTAGGGTTAACGTTAGGGCATGGGTTAGGATTAGGTTAAAGATTGGGTATGGATATGTGTTAGGGTTAGTGTACGGGTTAGAGTACAGGTTATCGTTAGGGTACGGGTTAGGATTAGGGTACAGGTTAGGGTTAGGGTTAAAAGGTTAGTGTTAGTGCTGGGTTAGGGTTAGGGAACAGGTTAGGATTAAGGTCAAGATTAGGGTATGGCTACTGGTTAAGTTACTCTACGGCTTAGGGAAAGGTTTATCATTAGGGTACGGGTTAGGATTAGGGTACGGTTAAGAATTAAGGTTAAGGGTTAGGGCACGGGTTAGGGTTAGGGCATGGGTTAGGATTAGGGTAAAGATGAGGTTATGTCTACGGGTTAGGGTTAGTGTACGGGTTATCATTAGGGTACAGGTTAGGATTAGGGTATGGGCTTGGGTTAGGTTTAAGGGTTAGGGTTAGGGTTAGGGTTAGGGTTAGTGCACGGGTTAGGATTAGGGTAAAATTTGCGGTATGGATACGTGTTAGGGTTAGGGTACATGTTAGTGTACGTGTTCTCATTAGCGTACAGGTTAGGATTAGGGTACAGGTTAGGTTTAGGGTCAAGGTTTAGGTTTAGGGTTAGGGTTAGGGCACGGGTTAGGATTAGGGTAAAGATTGGGGTATGGCTACCTGTTAGGGTTAGTGTACGGATTAGGATATGGGTTATTGTTAGGGTATGGGTTAGGATTAGAGTACGGATTAGGGTTAGGGTTAAGGGTTCAGGTTAGTGTTAGGGTTAGGGCATGGGTTAGGATTACGGTAATGATTGGGGTATGGATATTTGGGTTAGTGTACAGGTTAGGGTACAGGTTATCGTTAGGGTACAGGTTAGGATTAGGGTATGGGTTAGGGTTAGGTTTAAGGGTTAGGTTTAGGGTTTGGGTCAGATGTAGGGCATGGGTTAGGATTAGGGTAAAGATTAGGGTATGGCTACGGGTTATGGTTACTGTATGGGTTAGGGAAAGGTTTATAGTTAGTGTACAGTTAGGATTAGGGTACGGGATAGGGTTAGGTTTATGGGTTAGGGTTAGGGTTAGAGTTCGGGAATGGGTTAGGATTAGGGTTAGGGTTAGAGTTAGGGTTAAGGGTTAGGGTTATGGTTAAGGTTAGGGCACGTGTTAGGATTAGGGTAAAGATTAGGGCATGGTTGCGGGTTACGGTTAGTGTACGAGTTAGGGAATGGGTTATCGTTAGGGTACGGTTTAGGATTAGGGTTAAGGATTAGTGTTAGGGTTAGGGTTAGGGCATGGGTTAGGATTAGGGTAAAGATTGGGGTATGGATATGTTTTAAGGTTAGTGTACGGGTTAGGTTATGGGTTATCGTTAGGGTACGGGTTAGGATTAGGTTACGGGTTAGGGTTAAGGTTAAGGGTTAGTGTTAGTGCTGGTTTAGGGTAGGGAACGGGTTAGGATTAAGGTAAAGATTAGGGTATGGCTACTGGTTAAGTTACTGTACGGCTTAGGAAAGGTTTATCATCAGGCACGGGTTAGGATTAGGGTACGGTTTAGGGTTAGGTTCAAGGGTTAGGGTTAGGGTTAGGGTTAGGGCACGGGTTAGGCTTAGGGTAAAGATTAGGTTATGGCTACGGGTTAGGGTAAGTGTACAGGTTAGGATACGGGCTATCGTTAGGGTACAGGTTAGGATTAGGGTACGGGTTAGAGTTAGGTTTAAGGGTTAGCGTTAGGGTTAGTGTTAGGGTTAGGGCACGGTTTAGCATTAGGGTAAAGATTAGGGTATGGCTATGTTGTAGGATTAGTGTACGGTTTAGGTTACGGGTTATCGTTAGGGTACAGGTTAGATTTAGGGTACCGGTTAGGGTTAGGTTTAGGTTTAGGGTTAGAGTACGGGTTAGAATTATGGTAAAGATTAGTGTATGGCTACGGGTTATGGTTACTGTACCGGTTAGGGAAAGGTTTATGAAGGTGTGGGTTAGGATTAGGGTACAGGTTAGGGTTAGGTTTAAGGGTAAGGGTTAGGGTTAGTGCACGGGTTAGGATTAGGGTAAAGATTAAGGTATGGTTACGTGTTATGGTTAGGGTTAGTGTTAGTGTTAGTTTACGGGTTATGATTAGGGTACGGGTTAGGGAACGGGTTAGGGTTAGGGTATGCTGTAGGGTACAGGTTAGGGTATGGATACGGGTTAGGGTTAGGGTATGGATTATGTTATGGGTTAGTGTACGGGTATGGTTTAGGATTTGGTTTAGGGTACGGGTTCGGGTTAGGGTACGCTTTAGGCTTCGGGTATTTATTAAACCTCTCTCACTGTCCAGATATCACTTAGCACGTAAAGTAATATTATTTGGGGTCCAGCCATGGCAAAGATTTTAGACACTAGGATAACACAAGGAACACACACATTATAAATATATCACATTAGGCTTTTGTTTTTAACCTGTACATTAAACACTAGTGCTTAGGAAATCTAACGGAGGCAGAAGCAGTAAAGGTTAGTTTTATGGGAATAACATCACAGATTTTCTGTAGAATACACAGATTTTGACTGGTTAGAAAGTCAAGGAGGAATGCTTTTGTTCTGAAGATATAAACCCTCTTCTAAATTGAGCTGTTATTGGAAGTTAGAAATTTTTTGTTGCTGTTGTATTGCTTTGTGTTTCCACGATTATTCTTCTTGCATCTCCCTTGTTAAACCTTTCATTTGGGGAAGAGTGCCATTACTGGAAATGAGTTTACAGAATTCTTCTCAAAAACAGAAGGAAATTGTTCTCACCTAAATATTAAGAAATAATCTCTATACTGGTGTACTAACAGAATTATAATTACAGAAGGAAATGGTTCTCACCTAAATATTAAGAAATAATCTCTATACTGGTGTACTAACAGAATTATGATTCAGGGATCATAATTCTATGAAATGTAATTAAA
The DNA here is from genome assembly GCF_002837175.3 of Physeter macrocephalus. NCBI lineage: Eukaryota > Metazoa > Chordata > Mammalia > Artiodactyla > Physeteridae > Physeter > Physeter macrocephalus. The sequence continues at coordinate 28,057,331 of NC_041228.1, read as the reverse complement.
CACACAATATATTTTTTTCTTTAAATTTCCATTTTTTCTTTTTAAAAGTACAATTAAAATTCAAGTTCTTTGTAAGAAGTGAAATTTTAAAAGATTAAAGGGAAAGGTAATATTTTACCACTTGCCATCCTTTCCCACTCCCTGAAAAGACCAGCATAATGTGTAGCTTTCTCATTTTATCCAGGTGTTCCTTATATCTGGAACATCATACTTCTCAGTGTAGAAAAACAGATTTAGCTGTCACACTTTTTATAGGCTACATAACAGTCCATAGAACAGAATCACCAAATATTTCAGACTTAGCTACCTTTATGAGGGACACTCAGGTTACTTTCTGTTTTATTTTGTTGTTCTGCTAATTTGTTTTAACCCCAGAAAAATAGTTTTTAAAATACAAAAAAAAGTAAATTAAGTTAGTGTTAAGGATTAGGGTTTAGGTTACGGGCTAGGGTACAGGTTAGGGTTAGGCTACAGGTTAGGATTAGGGTACAGGTTAGGGTTAGGGTACGGGTTAGGATACAGGTTAGGGTATGGCTATGGGTTAGAGTACGGGTTAGGGTAAGGGTACGGGTTAGGGTTAGGGTACGTGTTAGGGTTAGGGTACGGTATGGGTTAGGGTTAGGGTACACTTTAGGTTACGGCTATGGGTTAGGGTTAGGGTAAGGGTTAGGATTAGGATATGGGTTAGGTTATGGTTTAGGGTTAGGGTTAGGGTTAGGTCATGGGTTAGGGTATGGTACAGTTGAGAGTATGCTACGGGTTAGGGTTAGGGTACGGGTTAGTGTTAGTTTACAGGTTAGGATTAGGGTATGGGTTAGGGTACAGTTTAGGGTATGGGTTAGGGTTAGGGTAAGTTTAGGGTACAGTTTAGGGTACAGCTACGGACTAGGGCACGGGTTAGGGTATGCTTTAGTGTTAGGGTATTTATTAAACCTCGCCCACTCTCCAGATATCACTTAGCACATAATGGAATATTATTTGGTGTCCACCCATGGGGAAGACGTTAGACACTAAGATAAGACAAAGAACACACACATTATAAATAAATCACATTAGGCTTTTGTTTTTAACCTGTACAGTAAAACACTAGTGCTTAGGAAACCTAACAGAGGCAGAAGCAGTAAAGGTTAGTTTTATGAGAATAGCATCACAGATTTTCTGAAGAATACACAGATTTTGACTGGTTAGAAAGTCAAAGAGGAATGCTTTTGTTCTGAAGATATAAACCCTCTTCTAAATTGAGCTGTTACTGGAAGTTAGAAATTATTTGTTGCTGTTGTATTGCTTTGTGTTTTCATGATAATTCTGCCTGCATCTTCCTTGTTAAACCTTTCATTTGGCGAAGAGTGCCTTTACTGGAAATGAGTTTACAGAATTCTTCTCAAAAACAGCTTAAAGTACAATTATAATTCAAGTTCTTTGTGACAAGTGAAATTTAAAAAGATTAAAGGAAAATATTTTACCACTTGCCAACCTTTCCCACTCCCTGAAACGACCAGCATAATGTGTAGATTTCTCATTTTATCCAGGTGTCCCTTACATCTGGAACATCATGTTTCTTACTGTAGAAAACAGATTTAGCTCTCATATTTTTTATAGGCTACATAACAGTCCATAGAACAAAAGTACCAGGTATTTCAGACTTAGCTTTCTGAGGGACACTCCGGATACTTTCTGCTTTATTTTCTTCTTTTGCTAATTTGTTTTAACGGCAGAAAAATATTTTTTAAAATACAAAAAAATAATTAAGTTAAGGGTAAGGATTAGGGTTTAGGGTACGGGTTAGGGTATGGGTTAAGTTTAGGGTATAGGTTAGGATTAGGATACAGGTTAGGGTTTGGATTAGGTTTAGGGTACAGGTTAGGGTTAGGGTACAGTTTAGTGTATGGCTATGGGTGAGGCTTAGGGTACGTGTTAGGGTATGGGTTAGTGTTAGGGTACGGGTTAGGATTAGGTTATGGGGTTAATGTACGGGATAGGGTTAGGGTTAGAATTAGTGTACTGGTACTGTTTAGGGTACAGGTTAGGGTCCAGCTATGTGTCAGGCTTAGAGTACGTGTTAGGGAATTGTTTAGTGTTAGTGTACGGGTTAAGATTAGGGTACGGGTAAGGGTATGCGTCAGGGTACGGGTTAGGGTTAGGGTTAGGGTTCGGGCATGTGTTAGGGATACGGTATATTTTATGGTATGCCTATGGGTTAGCGTTATTGTACGGGTTAGGGAAAACGTTAGTGTTAGGATACGAGTTAGGATTATGGTACGGGTTAGGCTTAGGGTTAGGGTATGGTTTCGGGTACAGTTTAGGGTACGGCTACAGGTTAGGGTTAGCGTACGGGTTAGGGTACGGTTTAGTGTTAGGGTACATGTAAGGATTAGGGTACAGGTTAGGGGACGGGTTAGGGTTAGGGTTAGTTTTAGGGGACGGGTTAGGGTTAAGGTATAGTTTAGGGTATTGCTAAGGGTTAGGGTTAGTGTACGGGTTAGGGAACACGTTAGTTATAGGGTATGGGTTAGGGTAAGTGTACGGGTTAGGGTATGGGTTAGTATATGGGTTAGGTTTAGGGTTAGGGTACGGTTTAGGGTACAGGTTAGGGTACAGCTACGGGTTAGGGTACTGGTTAGTGTTAGGGTATGGGTTAGGATTAGGGTACAGGTTAGTGTACGGATTAGGGTATGGGTTAGGTTTAGGGTATAGTTTAGGGTATGTCTATGGGTTAGGGTTAGTGTACGGGTTAGTGTTAGAGTATGGATTAGGATTAGGGTACAGTTTAGGGTACGGTTATGGGTTAGGGTTAGGGTATGGTTAGGGTACAGGTTAGGGTATGGCTACGGGTTCGGGTTGGGGTACGGGTTAGGGTTAGAGTACGGGTTAGGGTTAGGGTATGGGTTAGGTTATGGGTTATGCTTAGGGTACGGGTTAGGGTTAAGGTACGGGTTAGTGTATGCTTTAGGGTTAGGGTATTTATTAAACCTCTCCCACTCTCCAGATATCACTTAGCACATAAAGGAATATTACTTGGGGTCCAGCCATGGAGAAGATTTCAGACACTAGGATAAGACAAAGAACACACACATTATAAATAAATCACATTAGGATTTTGTTTTTAACTTATACATTAAAACACCAGTGCTTAGGAAATCTAATGGAGGCAGAAGCAGTAAAGGGTAGTTTTATGGGAATAACAGCACAGAGTTTTTGTAGAATACACAGATTTTGACTGGTTAGAAAGTCAAGGAAGAATGCTTTTGTTCTGAAGATATAAACCGTCTTCTAAATTGAGCTGTTATTGGAAGTTAGAAATTTTTTTTGCTGTTGTATTGCTTTGTGTTTCCATGATTATTCTTCTTGCATCTCCCTTGTTAAACCTTTGATTTGGGGAAGAGTGCCATTACTGGAAATGAGTTTACAGAATTCTTCTCAAAATTAAATATCCTAATTACTCTAGGCAACCTCTCATGATAGCCTCCCATAGCTCCTCATATCCCTAAATACTTGCACAATGAATAGTGTAATATTACTGCCGCGTGTTACTGCAGATTAACATTATTTTTGTTGAAAAAAATAAAAACAGCTTCATGTGACAAGGTTTGAAATGGGTTCACAGTGGGAGAGAAACAAATGTAACAATGTCGACAGAACCCTTTGGATGGATTCATCATGTTTTTTCTTGTTTTCTTTGCTGTTCAGAATCTGTAGTAGAGATTGGTGTGTTCCATGGTGCAGTCCCGCTTCTTATAAGTTTTAGGTGGAATACCTCATTAAGAAGAAGTGCACTTGGGCTTCCCTGGTGGCGCAGTGGTTGGGAGTCCACGTGCCGATGCAGGGGACACGGGTTCGTGCCCTGGTCCGGGAAGATCCCACATACCGCGGAGCGGCTGGGCCCGTGAGCCATGGCCACTGAGCCTGCTCATCCGGAGCCTGTGCTCCGCAGCGGGAGAGGCCACAGCGGTGAGGGGCCGCGTACCACAAAAAAAAAAGAAGTGAACTTAAGGAAAGTTAGTGAGTCAAACTCTTCTGCCCTCTGTCAGCCGTGGGTGCAGAAAGATAGGGACCAAGTGCTGTCATCCTTTGATGTGCAAAGTTTTCACTATATGAATGATGTTTTGTTTGTTTGCAGGTCAGGAGGCTTGGTCTCAATATCCCTGTTTAAAAAGTGTTATCACATGTCTGCCAGAAAGAATTGCTGATGATACTGGAAAAAATTGAGAGTTATCCTTAACAATTAAGGGTTTTTCAGCAACATGGATGGAACTACAGATTGTTATACTGAGTGAAGCAGGTCAGACGCAGAAAGACAGATATGATACGATATTGCTTATATGCAGAATCTAAACAAAACGGTACAAAAGAACTTATTTACAGAACAGAAATGAGTCATGGATATAGAAAACAAACTTATGGTTACCAGGGGATTAGTGGGGGAGGGATAAATTGGGAGAATGGGACTGACATATACACAGTAGTATATATAAAACAGATCAGTATTGATATGGACCTGCTGTATAGCACAGGGAACTCTACTCAATGCTCTGTACTGGCCTATATGGGAAAAGAATCTTAAAAAAAACAAGGGTTTGAGGATTATATAATAAATATATATGTACAAAACTTTTAACATGAAAGGAAAAATCATCTAACTCTGTAGTCCCTCTTATGGTATAAACATATTGTTCGTCTAATTTTCAAATTTTGAAGCCCAGCTCCCATGTTGATGGTATTAGGAGATGGGGCTTTTGGGAGGTGATTAGGTCATGAGACTAGAGACCTCAAACATGGGATTAGTGACCTAATAAATGTAACAACAGAAGATCTTACGTCCATTACATCATTTCATTGCAGAGCCAGAAAACTCACATTATGAGCAAGAAATTGGTCCCTCACCAGACAGTAAGGCAGCTGGCAACTTGTCTTTTTAAAAATTAATTAATTGATTGATTGATTAATTTTTTGGCTGCGTTGGGTCTTAGGTTCGGTGCACGGGCTTCTTATTGCAGTGGCTTTTCTGGTAGCGGAGCACGGGCTTTAGGCGTGCTGGCTTCAATAGTTGTGGCACGCGGGCTCAGTAGTTGTTGCTCGAGAGCTGTAGAGCGCAGGCTCAGTATTTGTGGTGCACTGGCTTAGTTACTCCATGGCATGAGGGATCTTCCCGGATCAGGGCTCGAACCGGAGTCTCCTGCATTGGCTGGCGGTTTCTTAGCAACTGAGCCAACAGGGAAGCCTTAAATGTGTGAGTCTGTTTCTGTTTTGTAATTTAGTTCATGTGTAGCCCTTTTTCAATTCCACCTATAAGTGATATCTTATGATAAGTCTCTTTTTCTGTCTGACTTATTTCACTTAGAATGATCATACCTAAGTCCACCGAGTTACTTCAACTGGCCTTATTTCATTGATTTCATGGCTGAGTAATATTTCATTGTACATAAGTACAACATCTGCTTTATCCATGTTTTCCTTCGAAGGACATTTAGGTAGTACCAACTCGAGGCTATTGTAAAGAGAGTGGCACTAAACATTGTGGTGCTTGTTTCCTGCGGATTTTTGTTTTTCCGAAGATGTATGCTGATGAGTGGAAGTTCCGTATGCTCTGTACATCTGTTTTATAGATTTTTTAGGAAACACAGTACACTTCTCTAGAGTGGCCGTTGGCAATTTACATTCCCACCATCAGCGTAGAGGGCTCCCATTTCTCCACGCTGTGTACTGAATTCCTGGTTTTTACACTTTGTGAGGATGGCCCTTCTGACTGATGTGAAGTGATACCTGCTTGTAGTGTTGATTTGCATTGCCCGCCTGTTTGGTAGACCATAAAGGGCGTATGCGTCTTTCCTTAGTATATTCAGGAAAAACGCATACGTCATTTTGGCCAACTGCATCATTGGCGAATTCAGCCACTTTTCATGTGCTTTAATGACGAGTCCAATCTACCTCTTGAAATACCTTTGCTGCAATTCTATCTTGCTTTGAAGTCCTTTTTGATGACTTACCTCAAGAGATTTTTCAACAATAGGTATCATTTACAAGCCTGCAGGTTTGTGAATTGCAGTGCCCCCAGAGCTCCATTTTTCAACTTGCTTTTTTGGGAACTTGCCACAAAACAGGAGGGTTGCTTCAAGCCCTATTCTGGTTCTGGGGGCAAGATGAGCCTTTGCTCAGTTCCTCTTCCTTATTGGAAATTCGAGTGACAAGTGGCTGTCCAAACATCTAGGGCTTGTCTCTCATTGGTTCCCAATTTCCGCTTCATCCTCCGGACAAATTACAAACTGTGCGAAACAGGATGTTGAAGGTGCTGATTTCCCCAAGTGGAGAGATTGTTAAGAAAGAGGCTCGAGGGGGGAACCCAACCACAAAGAGATGAGGACATGAGGTGCCTTTTCCAAACTTTTCCTGATCAGACGGTGTACGATCCTTTGGGTGTCCCATCCATGTTTTATCTCTGGGAAGGATCCCCTGCCCCTGGAGATTTGGGACCCATGGAATGGGGACCAGGGAGTATTACTCTAAAGGGGCTACATTTGCAGGCCCATCCTTATAAAGCCTCTCACCCCACGAGTGTCTAACCTTAGGTCCCATCCAGCTGTGGGTCTAGACGTGGTCAATCCAGGTTGGAACACAGACACTGAACGAATTCTGTATGAATTTCTATCTCTCTCAGTGTCTTTGCTTTTTTATTTGTAATTTATTTTTATAATGGGGTATAGCTGACTTTCAATGCCCTGTTCTTGCTGCTGTACATCGACTTTATTCACTTACAGAGAGACATAAATAAATTCTTTTTCAGATTCTTACCAGTCGTATATATTCTTTTCCGGTGACTAGAGTGTTATTGATTTCAGGGCTGAGTAATATTCCATTAAACATAAGTACCATGTCTTCTTTATCCATTTTTTCCTTCCAAGGACATTTAGGTTGTATCCAAGTCTAGGCTCTTATAAACAGAGCAGCACTAAACGTTGGAGTGCCTGCGTCCTGTTGATTTTTGGTTTTCCAAGCTATAAGCCCATGAGTGGAAGTGCTGTATGCTCTGTAGCTGTGCTGTTTAGATGTTTTAAGAAACACAATACACTTTTCCAGAGTGGCCTTCAGCAATTTACATTCCACCCATCAGCGTAGCAGGGCTGCCTTTTCTCCTCACCCTGTCCTGCATTTCTGGTTTTTACCCTTTGTGAGGATGGCCCTTCTCACAGCTGGGATGTGATACCTCTGTAGTGTTGATTTGCATTGTCAGCTTTAAAAAATTTTTTTAATATATATTTTTAAATTTTTAAAATTTATTTATTTATTTTTGGCTGTGTTGGGTCTTCGTTTCTGTGTGAGGGCTTTCTCTAGTTGCGGCGAGCGGGGGCCACTCTTCATTGCATTGTGCGGGCCTCTCACTATCGTGGCCTCTCTTGTTGCGGAGCACAAGCTCCAGACGCGCAGGCTCAGTAGTTGTGGCTCACAGGCCTAGTTGCTCCGCAGCATGTGGGATCCTCCTAGACCAGGGCTCGAACCCGCGTCCCCTGCATTGGCAGGAGGACTCTCAACCACTGCACCACCAGGGAAGCCCTGTCCGCTTTTTTGTTTGGCTAAAAAGGGCGTATGCGTTTTTCCTGAATATATTCAG
>NC_041228.1:28044208-28049581 GCF_002837175.3 Physeter macrocephalus | reverse complement strand
GGCCGTTGGCAATTTACATTCCCACCATCAGCGTAGAGGGCTCCCATTTCTCCACGCTCTGCCCTGAATTTCTGGTTTTTACACTTTGTGAGGATGGCCCTTCTGACTGATGCGAAGTGACACCTGCTTGTAGTGTTCATTTGCATTGCCCGCCTGTTTGGTAGGCCATAAAGGGCGTATGCGTTTTTCCTTAGTATATTCAGGAAAAACGCATACGCCCTTTTGGCCAACTGCATCATTGGCGAATTCAGCCGCTTTTCATGTGCTTTAATGACGAGTCCAATCTACCTCTTGAAATACCTTTGCTGCAATTCTATCTTGCTTTGAAGTCCTTTTTGATGACTTACCTCAAGAGATTTTTCAACAATAGGTATCATTTACAAGCCTGCAGGTTTGTGAATTGCAGTGCCCCCAGAGCTCCATTTTTCAACTTGCTTTTTTGGGAACTTGCCACAAAACAGGAGGGTTGCTTCAAGCCCTATTCTGGTTCTGGGGGCAAGATGAGCCTTTGCTCAGTTCCTCTTCCTTATTGGAAATTCGAGTGACAAGTGGCTGTCCAAACATCTAGGGCTTGTCTCTCATTGGTTCCCAATTTCCGCTTCATCCTCCGGACAAATTACAAACTGTGCGAAACAGGATGTTGAAGGTGCTGATTTCCCCAAGTGGAGAGATTGTTAAGAAAGAGGCTCGAGGGGGGAACCCAACCACAAAGAGATGAGGACATGAGGTGCCTTTTCCAAACTTTTCCTGATCAGACGGTGTACGATCCTTTGGGTGTCCCATCCATGTTTTATCTCTGGGAAGGATCCCCTGCCCCTGGAGATTTGGGACCCATGGAATGGGGACCAGGGAGTATTACTCTAAAGGGGCTACATTTGCGGGCCCATCCTTATAAAGCCTCTCACCCCACGAGTGTCTAACCTTAGGTCCCATCCAGCTGTGGGTCTAGACGTGGTCAATCCAGGTTGGAACACAGACACTGAACGAATTCTGTATGAATTTCTATCTCTCTCAGTGTCTTTGCTTTTTTATTTGTAATTTATTTTTATAATGGGGTATAGCTGACTTTCAATGCCCTGTTCTTGCTGCTGTACATCGACTTTATTCACTTACAGAGAGACATAAATAAATTCTTTTTCAGATTCTTACCAGTCGTATATATTCTTTTCCGGTGACTAGAGTGTGCTGAGTCCAGTTCCTTGAGCTATAGGGTAGGTCTTGTCGATTACCTATTTGGTCTTTGGAACGTATCTGTGCTCATTTCAACCTCCTGCTTTATGCCTCACCCCACTCCACCTTCCCCTTTAGTAAACAAAAGTGTGTTTTCTAAATGTGTGACTCTGTTTCTGTTTGTAATTTAGTTCATGTGTAGCAATTTTTAGATTCCACCTATAAATGATATCTTATAAGAAGTCTCTTTTCTGTTGGACATATTTCATTTAGAATGATCAAACCAAGTCCACCCGAGTCCCTGAAAATGACCTTATTCTATTGATTTCAGGGCTGAGTAATATTCCATTAAACATAAGTACCATGTCTTCTTTATCCATTTTTTCCTTCCAAGGACATTTAGGTTGTATCCAAGTCTAGGCTCTTATAAACAGAGCAGCACTAAACGTTGGAGTGCCTGCGTCCTGTTGATTTTTGGTTTTCCAAGCTATAAGCCCATGAGTGGAAGTGCTGTATGCTCTGTAGCTGTGCTGTTTAGATGTTTTAAGAAACACAATACACTTTTCCAGAGTGGCCTTCAGCAATTTACATTCCACCCATCAGCGTAGCAGGGCTGCCTTTTCTCCTCACCCTGTCCTGCATTTCTGGTTTTTACCCTTTGTGAGGATGGCCCTTCTCACAGCTGGGATGTGATACCTCTGTAGTGTTGATTTGCATTGTCAGCTTTAAAAAATTTTTTTAATATATATTTTTAAATTTTTAAAATTTATTTATTTATTTTTGGCTGTGTTGGGTCTTCGTTTCTGTGTGAGGGCTTTCTCTAGTTGCGGCGAGCGGGGGCCACTCTTCATTGCATTGTGCGGGCCTCTCACTATCGTGGCCTCTCTTGTTGCGGAGCACAAGCTCCAGACGCGCAGGCTCAGTAGTTGTGGCTCACAGGCCTAGTTGCTCCGCAGCATGTGGGATCCTCCTAGACCAGGGCTCGAACCCGCGTCCCCTGCATTGGCAGGAGGACTCTCAACCACTGCACCACCAGGGAAGCCCTGTCCGCTTTTTTGTTTGGCTAAAAAGGGCGTATGCGTTTTTCCTGAATATATTCAGGAAAAACGCATATGCCCTATTTGGCCAACTGCATCCTTGGCGAAGTTCAGCTGCTTTTCATGTGCTGTAAGGGTGAGGTCAATCTACCTGTTGAAATCCCTTTCCTGCAATTCTGCCTTACTTTCAAATCCTTTTCGTTGACTTACCTCAAGATAGTTTTCGACGATAGGTATCATTTATAGCCCTGCAGGTCTGTGAATTGCAGTGCCCCTGAGCTCCATTTTTTAACTTGATTTTTGGGGAACTGGCCACAAAACAGCAGGATTGCTTCAAGACCTATTCTGGTTTTGGGGGCAAGCTGAGCCTTTGGTCAATTCATCCTCCTGATTGGAAATTAGAGTGGCATGTGCCTGTGCAAACACCTAGGGCTTTTCTCTCATTGGTTACCCACCTTCCTCTTCATCCTCTGGACAAATTCGAAACTGATCGAAACAGGACATTGTAGGTGCTGATTCCCCAAGTGGGGAGATTGTTAGAAAGAGGCTGGTGGAAATAACCTGAGCACCAGGAGATGAGGAGATGAGGTTCCTTTTCCAAACTCTTCCCGAACCGACGGTGTACCATCTTCTGTGTGTCCCATGCATGTTTTAGTTGTACGAAGGGTCCCCTGCACCTGAAGATTTGAGACCCATGGATTGGGGACCAGGCAGTATTACTCTAAAAGGGCTGCATTTGCTGTCCCATCCTCACCAAAACTCTCAGCTCCACAAGTGTCCAGCCTTATGTCCCATCTAGCTGTGGATCTAGATGGGGTCAATGTAGGTTGCATCACAGTCCCTGAACGAATTTTGTAAGTTTCTCTCTGTGTCTTTTTTTGTAATTTATATTAATAATGGGGTGTAGCTGATTTTGAATGCTGTCTTTCTTGCTGTTGCACTTGATTCACTTACAGAGGGAAATCCATAAATTCTTTTTCAGATTCTTACCAGTCGTATATATTATTTTCTGGTGACTAGAGTGTGCTGAGTCCAGTTCTTTGAGCTATAGAGTAGGTCTTGTCGATTACCTATTTGGTCTTTGGAAGGTATCTGTGCTAATTTCAACCCTCTGGTTTATGCCTCACCCCACCCCACCTTTCTCCTTTAGCAGTCATAAGTTTGTTTTCTAAATGTGTGACTCTGTTTCTGTTTTGTAATTTAGTTCATGTGTAGCCAATTTTAGATTCCACCTATAAGTGATATCTTATGCTGTGTCTTTTTGTGTCTGACTTATGTCACTTAGAATGATCGTACCTAAGTCCATCTGAGTTGTTGCAACTGGCCTTATTTCATTCGTTTCATGGCTGAGTAATATTCCATTGTACATAAGTACCATATCTTCTTTATCTAGTTTTTCCTTCCAAGGACGTTTATATTGTTTCCAAGTCGAGGCTCCTGCAAAAGGGCTGTGCTAATAGTTGAAGTGCCTGTGTCCTATGGATTTATGGTTATCCCGAGATATACACCTAGGAGTGGAAGTGCCGTGTGCGCTGTAGCTCTATTTTTTTTAAATTAATTAATTAATTATTTTTTGCCTGGGTTGTGTCTTTGTTATTGCGTGCAGGGTTTCTCTAGTTGCAGCAAGTTGGGGCTACTCTTTTTTGAAGTGCATGGGCTTCCCATTGCAGTGGCTTCTCTTCTTGTGGAGCACAGGCTATAGGCGTCGGGCTTCAGTAATTGTGGTGCACAGGCTCAGTAGTTGTGGTTCACGGGCTTTGTTGCTCCGTGGCATGTGTTATCTTTCCGGACCAGGTCTCGAACCCGTGTCCTCTGCATTGGCAGTTGGATTCTTAACCACTGTACCACCAGGGAAGTCCCTATAGCTCTATTTTTTAGAATTTTTAGGAAACATCATACCCTTCCCCAGCTTGGCTGTTAGCAATTGACATTCCCACCATCAGCGTAGCAGGGTTCCCTTTTCTCCACGTCCTCTCCTCCATTTCTTGTTTTTACATTTTGTGAGGATGGCCATTCTGACTGGGCAAAGCGATACATCTTTGTAGTGTTGATTTGTATTTCCCACATGTTTGGTTGGCACAAGGGCATATGGATTTACACCTGTATGCCCTTTTTGGCCAACTGAATCATAGGCAATGTTGAGCAGCTTTCAGGTGCTTTAACGGTGAGTCCAGTCTACCTCTTGCAATCCGGTTCCTGCAATTCTGCCTTGTTTTCAAGTCTTTTTCAGTTACTGACCCCAAGACATTTTTCCCCCGATAGTTGTCATTTACAACCCTGCAGGCGTTGTGGATTGAAGTGCCCCTGAGCAACTGTCTTCAACTTGTTTCTGGAACCGGCCACAAAGTGGCAGGATTTCTTCAAGCCCCATTCTGGTTACAGGGGTAGCCTGAGCCTTTGGGAGATTCCTCTTCCTGATTGGAAATTAGAGTGGCATGTGCTGTCCAAGCGTGTAGAGCTTGTTTTTCATTCCTTTCCCCCCTTCCCTTTCATCCTCCGGACAAATTCCAAGCCTTGCACGACCGGCTGTTGAGTGTGTGGACTTCCCCAGGTGGGGAGACTCTAAGGAAAGAGTAGGGACCCCTCCCCCAGGACATGTGGAGATGGGGTGACTTTTCCAAACTCTTCCTGCCCATCCGGCCCCCATCCTCTGGGGTTCTGTCCAGACGCTGCAGGGTTTCCAGCGGTGCGGGGCTCGGGGACCGCCCTGCAGGGAGCAGCCCTGATCCCGCGCCTGCAGTGCCGCCTGCTGGTGTCTCCGTCCTCCCGTCGGGCACAGTCTCCACCTTCCGCGCTGCCTCGGGTGCCCTGTCTCCACACTGTTCAGTGCTCAGCCCCTCTGCCCCATCGCCAACACGTCCAGCTCCACACCCCTCGTCAGCCTCAGGGATGACCCAGGACTAGGCTCCCTGCCTGCCCACTCCCGGTCTGTGTCCTCAGTCCACCTGTGCAGACAGGTGAGGATCCCCTCCAGAGGCTCGCGAACACTTCTCCCCTCCATCCTCCCCGGGCTCGGCCCAGGTCCTTTCGGGATGTTCCACATTCACCAAGCCCCCAAGTACATGGCAAGGGCGGGCATCTGGCCTGCTGTGTGCACTGCTGTGTGTCCTGCTATATACACAGGCATGACCCTGCCCCAGGGTGCAGGAAAGGCAGCCTTACCTCG
>NC_041228.1:28036101-28036737 GCF_002837175.3 Physeter macrocephalus | reverse complement strand
CCAGGGCCTGTGCGGTGTGGGTTCACCTGCCCACAGAGAGGCCGGGCCTCTGTCCTGGCTCCAGAGGTCACCTTGAGTCTGACGGGAGTGTCTGTGCTCCGTGGGCCTCACTCCAGGCTGGTCTGTGCTGAGAGCGTGATGCACGGTGGGGCTTCCTGAGTCCCCCCCAGGGGCTGGAGGCCAAGGTCAGGCCCATGGCGGTCCCCACATTGACATGACAGACCCCAATAAACCCTGCACTTCAGGACTCAGGTGGGCTTCCCTGGGCTGCCACAGCCGAGGATGCTGGGCCCTGCTCGTTGCCTCTGTCCTCTCTGATTTTAACGTGCATCCTTCACCATAATAAACCCTGGATATAACAGCTTCAGGGAATTCTGGGAGCCTCCAAGAAAAAGAAGCCGGAGAGGGGGTCTCTGGGTCCTCGACTCTGCAGTTGGGGTCAGAGGTCAGTGGGGAGAATCTTGGGGCCCTGGAATCTGTAGGGCCCCCCTACCAGGGGAGGGGTAGGAGACCCTGGGTGGTAGTGAAGCTGAGTCCAAGGCCCTCCTGCATAGGAGGCATCCTAGCCCTGGGGATCCTGGAGAGGTCGGCCCCCTCCTCCCCTCCGCCCCCAGGCCTGGTCCCTGCTCTTGAGAA
>NC_041228.1:28028170-28034914 GCF_002837175.3 Physeter macrocephalus | reverse complement strand
CTCAGGGATGACCCAGGACTAGGCTCCCTGCCTGCCCACTCCCGGTCTGTGTCCTCAGTCCACCTGTGCAGACAGGTGAGGATCCCCTCCAGAGGCTCGCGAACACTTCTCCCCTCCATCCTCCCCGGGCTCGGCCCAGGTCCTTTCGGGATGTTCCACATTCACCAAGCCCCCAAGTACATGGCAAGGGCGGGCATCTGGCCTGCTGTGTGCACTGCTGTGTGTCCTGCTATATACACAGGCATGACCCTGCCCCAGGGTGCAGGAAAGGCAGCCTTACCTCGGGACGTGGGGAGAGGAGCTGCCCACAGGGCGGACGTCAGCTCTCAGCTCACCAGGCAAGGGCAGCCATGTTCTCGCTCCTTGGACCCTTTCTCACCCAGCCTGACCATGACCCGGCTTTGTTCACACCTGCTTTGTCCCTCCATTGGCCTCGCTCTTGTGAGCAGAGCAGGACAGTGTGGTCAGTGGTCACAGGCTGAGACAGAGACCCTGGCTGACCCGCGTGCACCCAGCTGACCACGCGGACGCCCTGCACTTCAGGACTCAGGTGGGCTTCCCTGGGCTGCCACAGCCGAGGATGCTGGGCCCTGCTCGTTGCCTCTGTCCTCTCTGATTTTAACGTGCATCCTTCACCATAATAAACCCTGGATATAACAGCTTCAGGGAATTCTGGGAGCCTCCAAGAAAAAGAAGCCGGAGAGGGGGTCTCTGGGTCCTCGACTCTGCAGTTGGGGTCAGAGGTCAGTGGGGAGAATCTTGGGGCCCTGGAATCTGTAGGGCCCCCCTACCAGGGGAGGGGTAGGAGACCCTGGGTGGTAGTGAAGCTGAGTCCAAGGCCCTCCTGCATAGGAGGCATCCTAGCCCTGGGGATCCTGGAGAGGTCGGCCCCCTCCTCCCCTCCGCCCCCAGGCCTGGTCCCTGCTCTTGAGAAGTTCCCTAGAGTGGGGTCCTGGTGCTGGAAGTGCCCCGATGCTGTGGCCTCCTGAGCCTCCAGTGAGGATAACAGGAGCGGGGGAAGACTTGTTCACAGAAAGGGAGCTTCTGCCAGAACAGAGCCTGGATCTGCTGTCCCCGACCCCAGGTGCACTGAGGCAGGAATGTGAGAGCGAGGCTCCCTCCCCTCCCAAGACACCCAGGACACATGGGCGCTGGTCGCTTGACTCCCACACAATATTAAAATCCCTCACGCAGGCCTGATGGGTGAGAGACACTATTTAAAGACTATTAATGGGGCCGGGGGTGACCAGGGGGTGAGGCTGATGTGGGGAGAGTTGGAAAATCGCCCAAGGATGCACTCTCCCTGCAGCGACCCCCCAGGTGAGCCCAGGTGGAGGTGGACCCCTGAAGTCGGAGCCCACATTCGGGGTCTTTGGGGGACAAAGAGCCAAGCACCCCCAGTCCTTGCCTTCACCTGCTGCAGTTAGAGACTGCCCTGCCTTCTTCATGGTCAAATTCTCACCCCTGGGGCTTCCCTGGTGGCGCAGTGGTTGAGAATCCACTTGCCGATGCGGGGGACACGGGTTCGTGCCCCGGTCCGGGAGGATCCCACATGCCGCGGAGCGGCTGGGCCCGTGAGCCATGGCCGTTGAGCCTGCGCATCCGGAGCCTGTGCTCCGCAACGGGAGAGGCCACAACAGTGAGAGGCCCACGTACCGCAAAAAAAAAAAAAAACTCACCCCTCCCAGAAGCCCTCTTGGAGGTTAATGCGATGGGGGTGTCCATGGCAGGACTGGAGGGTCTGTGGTGGGCTGGAGGCCACGTGGCAGGCAGGAGGGCTCGCATTGATCCTGCTGGTCCACACCTCCTGGTCAGAGGCCCGCACAGAGTCCACCAGGCTGTGGATGTGGTAGAAGGTGCAGAGGTCCGGGGCCCGGTCCAGCCCATGCAGTTGTCTGACCACCGAGCGGTCAGTGTGGAGTATTCCCAGGAACCCTGGCCGTGATCGCACCCTCCCAGAAAGGACACGTCAGCGTGGTCCCTGGAATGACCAGGAGGTCAGCCAGAAGCGCCCCCCACCCAACCTCACTGTTACCACAAGAAACAAGAGAAAACTCCGTGCAGAAACACAGAACATCACCAGCCTGATGCTGTTCTGAGGAAGGTTGGCTGGCGTCTGGGAACTGGGTACTACAGTGGGTTGAATGGGGGCCCCCCAGAAGTTATGTCCACATCATGCCCCCAGAATCTGAGAATGGAACCTTATTTGGAAGTAGGGTCTTTGCAGGTAATAATTAGTTACGGATCTGAAGATGAGGTCATCTTGGATCAGGGTGGCCCTAAATCAGTGACAGTGTCCTCCTAAGAGACAAGCGGAGAGACACAGACACACAGGTGACAATATGTGAAGAAGGAGGCAGAGACGGGAGGGATACAGCCACAAGCCCAGGGACGCCTGGAGCCCCCAGAAGCAGGAAGAGGCAGGCAGGACCCTCCCCTGGAGCCTCTGGAGGGAGCGCGGCCCTGGGACACCTTGACCACAGACGTGTGGTCTCCAGGACTGAGAGAGGACAGGTTCCTCTTGATCTGAGCCTCCATCTGTGGTCGTTTGTCATAGCTTCCCCAGGAAGCTAATGCACCTGGTGAGCAGCTCCCTGCCCTTATCTAAACCCTCCCTCCTCCCGTTAGGGGCAGCCCCCTGTGCCTGTGCTGTGTGCACAAACCATGTGTCTCATGCTGAACACCGGCTCCCCTTCTAGGCACCGGCATTTTGGAGGGTGAGGGCAGACAACACCACATGACCGGCCCCCAGCCGGGTGCCAAGCCTCTAATGAGCTTCCCTGGGGGGACGGGGGTGTGGGTAAGGTCCTGGTTCTGCCCTTTGTGGCTGGGGGAAGAGACACCCTAGAGACCCTCGAGGGAAGGAGGGGGCATGGAGGGTCATGAGGTGACCGGAGCAGGGGCCCTCCCTCCCTGCATCGCTACTGCGTGCTGTGACCCATCTCAGCTGTGAGCACACAAGCCACAAGCATGTGCCGAGTCCTGTGAGCCTCCCAGCCGGTCCCTGAAGGTGAGGGCGGCCCTGCAGACCCCAGCTTTCTCCTCCATGTCTAGTAGGTGGAAGACCCACTTCTCCTTGCCCTTCCAGAAGCGGTTCTGGAGCTGTCCTGGGAGGGCTTCTGGGGTTATGCAGGCTGAGCCCCTGTTGCTATCTCCCCACTTCCCCACAGGAACACCCAGAGCAAGCAGTTTACCATGTTGCCTGAATGCCCCCCCCACCACTTTTCTCAGGAAGAATCAGGGGTTTCTGTAGCAGCGTCCACAGGCAGCTCTGCATCTGGGCCCACGTTCACATCTTCTGTGTAAACACCGAGAACCTTCCCTGACACGTGCCCCAGATGACCACCTCCGCAAGCCGACCACAGGCCCCAGTGCGGGCGTCAGACTGACCGCCCGTCTCAGGCTCCGCCTCTCGTTGTCAGAGCTGCTCCAGGCCCTGCTCAGAACCCGTGCACCCACATTTCACAGGGCTGTCCTCCACCCCCCAGCTTCAGCAGGAGTTCACCTAAGTATTTAAGTTAAAGGGAGCAGAGATAAGAAAGGAAGCTACAAAGAAACAAACAGATGGAAAGAGCTGGGACCAAGATGGCAAAGAAGCTGACCTCCAACAGACCCTGAGTCTCATCACTTGTTGAATTTACTATATCAGCATATTCAGTGACACACCTACCGGTGGCCATGACTGGACATGAACGACCAGAAACGGGTAAAAGGAGGTGGTGCCCCACCCCCTTGGAAAAAGCCCTGCCCTTCCCCGGAAGGCCTCTTCACCCCATCATTAGCCTCACTCCTCCTCCCTTGTCTTTACTCTTTAAAATAAAAGCACTCTCTCCAGGAGGGCGAGAAGTTGATCTGTGAACTTAGTTTCCCGCTTCTGCATTCTTTGGCCACTGAACAGAGCCTGTGCTGTGGTGGCCTCAGCTTTGGTTTTGTTATTTGCCGACTTGAACCCACATGGGAAAAGGAAACCTTCCCCGCTGAGGCAGAGCGCCTCGCCAGGCCGGGGCCCGAGCAGGGTCCACGTGACTTCACTTGGTAACAGTCTGGAAGGGGACGGTGGTCTCTACCCGCGGGGTGGGGAGGGAACACGTACAGCCACAGCACCGGCTGCGCGGACGGCACGGCCCCTCGTGGGCCTGGACCGTGTGCTCTCGTCCCCCCACGCCTGACACCCCCTGACAGTCACGACACGGTGACACTGGCTGCTGGGCGTCCAGTCAGAAGGGACCAGAGGCAGCACCTGGTGCCAGGTGAGATGTGCTTTTGCACGGGCAGGGGAGATAGGAGATATTAGGACTTTGTGTCTAGAAAACAAAGCAAGTGGCTAGAAGGTGATCTGAGCTGTGGACTTGAAACCCACGTGCGAGGTGAGAGCTCCCACCGGACACTGGCTCAGAAGCTTCTGTACAGGTGAGACCACACCAGTGCTTCCTGCTCGGCCCCTGCAGGCCTCCCTGTGGGCACAGCTGGACCTGCGCTCCTCAGGCTCCCCGACCCAGAGCCTGAAGGGCCGAGGCTGCCAGGGCCTGGGGACGCAAGGGTCCCTCCACCAACGCTGCTGGGCCCCTCCTCCCCAGTGACCAGGGGAGGGAAGCCCCGTGGAGTCTGAGGCCCGGCACAGGCACAGCTCGCACCCCCCCGCCCCCCAGGACCCCCAGCCCTGCCCTGCTTCCTCAGGCCCACCTTCTGTCCCTCGCAGAGCCCACGCCCGACCGACCCACATTCCCGGTGTGGACATCCACACACACAAGCTGCTCCGTGTCCTCTTCCCACATGGGACACCCGCATCCCTGCTTCTTCCTAATGACGGCCTGGACCTCGAATGTTCTGGGCAGGAAGAGGGCCGAGGAGAAGGCTGGCCTGTCCCGTCTGCCTCCCAGGGGCCCAGACACAGGGCTCGGGGGCTGCTGGGCCTTGAGGTCTGGATGCTTCCAGGTGTGGCATGAACCTGCCACTGCCCACTGGAGCCGCTCCTTCCAAGATTCAGGAAACAGGGGGACCCAGCAAACGAAGCCCATCCCCAGGCTCTGCTGCAAGTCTGCTCGGATTTGCTCACCTGGTGCTGAAGACAGACCTGCGGGAAACAGTGCCTGCGATTCCCATACTGACGGTGTTCTGTGGAATTTCCACTAGACCCCTTTCTACCCTGCTCTGAGCAAATTACTAGTCAGTCCGTGCTACCATTACCCCACGAGCAGACCAGGAAGCCGAGGCTCCGAGAAGCCAAGTAATCCAGCCAGAAGCACAGCTGTGGGACCACGGAGTGGGGTCGGCACCTGCCGCCCGCCCAGGGGGACTGCCCACTCCCCGCAGGTCCACGCCTGTTCCCTTCACCCCCTCCCGGGGCCAGCTCACAGAGCCTCCTCTTGGGAGGACTCATTCACCTTCTTCTAACAGGATCCGTCTCACTGTCCTGTTCTGGGATCACCCGGAAGGCTTGTCACTCTGAAGCAGGTTCAGCCTCACGTCACCAGGGCAGCTTTCCTGGATCACACTCACCACCTGCCCGTCCACCCCCAGCTCAGACCCAGAAAGGCCCCCTCAGCCCTGAGCCCCATGGCTCTGCCTGGGCTCCCTCCCCCACCTGCCTGGTCCCTCCCTCTCATGTCCCCTGCAGGGTCACCAGGAGCTCCCACCTGCCCCAGGCAGGCTCTCTGCTCTGTCCTGGGGAGGCCTCTGTGGTGTCAGGTGGAGAAACAAGAGGTACCTGTGGGGCCTCCCTCACGCAGCCCAGTGGCCAGCACCTGCCTACTCACCTCATCACTCTAGATGGACAG
The DNA here is from genome assembly GCF_002837175.3 of Physeter macrocephalus. NCBI lineage: Eukaryota > Metazoa > Chordata > Mammalia > Artiodactyla > Physeteridae > Physeter > Physeter macrocephalus. The sequence goes on along the minus strand of NC_041228.1, from coordinate 28,029,137 downwards.
GGGTTCAGGGGGTCCGTGGCATCTCCTGGTCCTCATTTCATCTCAGCAGTGCCCACAGGGAAGGTGCCAAGCAACTCTATGCCGGCTGCACAGAGAGGACGCTCATACATATGGCCCCCTCCCAGCACATGGGGCTCTCATGGTCAGGCCCCTCCCAGGGTATGGCGCTCAGCTGAGCAGGTACCCAGCAGCCCACAGGGCTCTCGTGGTCAGGCCTCTCCCAGGATATGGATCTCAGCTGAGCTGGTACCCAGCAGCCCACCGGGCTCTCGTGGTCAGGCCCCTCCCAGGATATGGAGCTCACCTGGGCATGTACCCATCAGCCCACAGGGCTCTCGTGGTCAGGCCCCTCCCAGGGTATGGAGCTCAGCTGAGCAGGTACCCAGCAGCCCAAGGGGCTTTTGTGGTCAGGCCCCTTCCAGGATATGGAGCTCACCTGGGCAGGTACCCAGCAGCCCATGGGACTCTCGTGGTCAGGCCCCTCCCAGGATATGGAGCTCACCTGGGCAGGCACTCAGCAGCCCACGGGACTCGTGGTCAGGCCCCTCCCAGGGTATGGAGGTCACCTGGGCAGGTACCCCGGCAAGCCCCTCCCAGGGTATGGAGGTCACCTGGGCAAGTACCCCGGCAGGGCTGGGCACACCGCAATTGTGCACGTAGCCCTTATTTCAGAGCACCCCCAGCTCACCTGTTGGTCAGAGCTGACACAACGCACCTCAGAGCAGGTCCTGAACTAACAAACAGCAGCTCTGGGACAGGTCTGTGACCCTGGGCTTCACTCTGTGCGGCCTCCTTTCACCGGGTCTTCCAGAGGCTTCCACTGCAGCTTGGGCACCAGGCCTCTGTTTTCACCCACCACCCCTCCTCTCCCTGACTCCTGGGTTCCTCTCATTAGGAGAGGGTCTTCTTGAAGTTGTTTCCCACTCATGGACTAGACAAAATGATTAGAAAACAAGCCAGAGCTGCA
>NC_041228.1:28024976-28028133 GCF_002837175.3 Physeter macrocephalus | reverse complement strand
TGAGCCCCTGAGGGGCGAGGATTGGCTGACCTGGGCAGCCTGACCAGGCCGGCCAGCCCTCCCCAGGTGTGCCTGGGCTGAGGTCAATATAAACACCGCTCCAGGCAGCAAGAGCCCCTGCAGCTGTGCCTGACGCCATATTCTCTGCCCAGTCAGCAGTCTCGGGGCTGGGCTGGTGGGAGGGAGTAGAGCCCACGGCTCTGTGAGTGGCCCGGTGTGAGTGGGGCTCTGGTGGACTTTCTGCAGGAGTTGCCAGGCTGCCACCTTCTAAAGAAGAGGATGTGTCACCCATACCTGCCACTGGAATTTCTCCCCGGGCAGAGGTGAGGAAGGAAAAAGCAGTCGGGGACGGGACAGGAGGGGTACGTCAGGCAGGGAATTGGAAAGCTTCCAGAAGAGTGCCCGGGGCCAGGAGCATCCTGGTTGGCCTGCAGTCACCAAGTCGGCCTGCGTGCTGTGGCTGGTGTGGCTCCACGGCCCTTCCTCTAGGTTTTCAAGTCCTTGCACACATTCTGGTGTTTTACCTGGGAAGGGTGGGAACAGTTCAGCAGCAGCTGGCCTGGGGGTCAGCTCACGTTTACTCAGGGACGCCTCGGCACGGTCCCCCAGCTTTGCAATGAGGACGCTCCTTGCGGGGGGGCTGCTGGCTGCATGGGAGAGGATTCGCCACCTCTAACCCACTTCAGAATTGTTTACCACTGCAGCAAGGGCCCTGATAGGGTTTTCATCTGTGTAACTAGAGGGTTCTTAATTAGCAACGTGAACGGTGATATCAGAAGTCCTGAATCAGGATGGAAATACTTACCCCCAACATGTACAGGCGTGAAAACCTGGGGAGGCTGTGTGCAGCCGGCACCCTTAGGGTTGGGCTTCCGACTGACCCCTCAACGTTCTGGTGTCCAGCCACTGCTTTAGAATTTCTGGGGCCCAGTGCTAACTCTAAGGGTTCTGTAACCCAGTCTCTGTCGGCCTTTAATGATAATGAGACCCGCACTTCCAGGGTCCTACAGAGCAGGGTCCGTGTGACTGTTCTGTGGCTTCTGTAACAAATGACCACAAGCTGGGTGGTTTAAAACAATAGGAATTCATCCTTCCCCAGGTCGGGAGACCAGACATCTGAGATCAAGGTGATTCAGGATGAAAGTCTCACCAAAGGTTCCAGGATAGGGTTTTTCCTGCCTTTTCCAGCTTCTTGGGTCTCCCAGCGTCCCCAGGCTTGTGGCTGCAGCCTCCTATCTCTGCCTTCATCGTCACGTGGTTTCTCCAAGTCTGTGTTTCTCCTCTTTTGTCTCATAAGGACTCTCAATTGGATTGAGGGCTGCCCTAAACCAAGATGACCTCACCTCGAGATCTTTAACTACATATACAAAGACCCTTTTCCCAGATATGGTCATGTTCATGTGTTCTGGGGGGCACATCTTTTTGGGGTCAGCATCCAACCCATTACTTGTGTATAAAATAACCCTCATTTTAAATTACCAAGGTCCCGTATAGACTGGCACAGACAGCAGCCATGTGGGTGGGGGTCTGGGGAGAATGAGGACCCTGGAATCACCTGGAAAGGATGAAGTCCTGGCTGCATTAGGTGAGCTCTTCCACCACAGCGTCGGTGGAAACAGCCACTCCACTCTGTCCGTGGAAAGGGACCCAGTGCCGAGTCCAGAAATGGTTATATTGCAAAGCTGGCTCTTCTGGGATTTCATCATTAATAGCATCATGTAACCAATAAATACAGGCTTGGAGGAATCGCTCTCTGGCACATGATGACAGCACTGTCACTTTAGGCTCATCAAGCCTAGAATAGGAATGTTTGAAGGAGAAGAGTTTGAGAGATTGCGAAGCTTGGTTGTCAAGGTTATCAAGGAAACTTCTCCCTTAAACTGAAGGCAGGGCTGGGAGATCTGAACTCCAGGGATGTTTTAAGGGGACTGCTCTGAAGCACCATCACCTGAGAGGTGGTCTCAGCGTGAGCTGGGGTTTGAGAAAAGTGTGATGAGATTAAGCCTGACTTTCTGTGACAGCTGGGGAGGGGTTTGTAAAGCGCCTTGGCTTTTAAGGCAAAGTTTGTTGCTGGAACAAAGTGTCTCCCAAAACTGGGCTGAAGCTCCAGATGTCTCTGTCCCCTTCTTGTGAGAGTCCAAGGCAGGTAGGTGGCGGGGCCCAGGCTCTGTCCCCCTTGTCTCTCCTCCCTGCTTCCAGGTGAGGGCTCCAACCAGCAGGGTGGGGTGACCAGGTGGGCATCATGCCCTCCGTCCTAGGATGCAGGCTTGCCAAGGCCCTCACCACCTCCACCCCTTCCCCTTGGTAACACGAGACACTGCGCCCCAGCTGTAAGGGATGGGAAGGCTGGGAGGTGCAGGATAACTGTGCACAGGAAAAAGGGAAATGGGTTCTGATGGGCAGCTGTGCGGCTCTGCTGTGAGGGTCACCTGGACAGTAGCACACAGACTCTGGGGCCTGTGAAGCTTCGATGCTTTGTGGTTCTGGAAATCCTATAGGAGATGGTCCACAGCAGGTGAAGCTAATGCTCTCAGTGCAGGTGGTGAAGCCAGAGGTCTGCAGTTCAGACTGAAGGTGCTGATATACATGCAGGACAAAACCATCTCACGTGAATGGACTTCAGGCACGTTTAACATGAATGCAGTCATGTTAATGCCTAGCATCTTCTATCTTGTGCCTCCTCAGGGACCCCCTCCTCAGTGCCTGGGGCTCCTGTAACTAATGTACTGGGGGATGGAGCGTGGGCTCTGTCCAGTCTAAGCCCAGAGTTACCCTGCGTGTGAGTCTGCTCGTGGCTGCCATAACACAGACTGGGCAGCTTGAATAACAGGACTATCTCCCAGTCCTGGATGCTGTCGGAGATCAAGGTGTCTGCAGGCTGGCTTCTCCTGAGGTCTCTCTACTTGGTGCTTAGACAGCCATCTTCTCCCCAGGTCCTCACATGGTCTCCCCCTGTGCCTATCTGTGTCCTAATCTCTTCTTGTAGGACATCAATCCTATTGGATTAGGATCCAGCTTTGTGACCTCATTTTTACCTTGATCACCTCTTTAAAAATCCATCTCCAAATACAGCCACATCCTGGGGTCCTGGGGGTTAGGGATTCAGCATGTGGATTTGGGGGGACATGACTGAGCCTATACCATCCTCCTTAGGAAC
>NC_041228.1:28023860-28024873 GCF_002837175.3 Physeter macrocephalus | reverse complement strand
TGCCAGCCCCCTCCTGAGGTGAGCAGTTCTGGGGTTTCCTGCCGTGTCACCTGGCCTGCTGAGGTGCTCAGTGTCTAGGAACCCAGGAGCCAGCAGCCTAGTGGGGCTGCTGGGGACTCTCAGGGCCTTGGCAGATGTCTCTCCCTGCAGATACCCTAGCGAAAGTGGGGAAACTTTGGGGGATTACAGGTGGGAGCGAGTCACAGTCTCGTTTATGCTTCAGAAAGACCACGTTGGGGTGGGATGTCAGACGCACCGTGAGGCAGGGAGCTTTGTTAGCACCTCAAGAACTGGGCACCCCTCCTTGAGAATCAGGGAAGATTTTATATGTGGGGCTCTCGCAGTCTGGGGTATAGGATGAGGATCAAAGTAGCGAATAATAAGGTTAGGGAGTGAGAGGCAGGGGTTGTAACTCACACAGTTAGGGATGATGGGTGCCGAAGGTAAGTTCCATAGTGTCAAGGAGTGAGGTTAGCTTTGTAAAGTAGAAACCTAGTTACTACAAATGAGTGACATAGGGAAACAGGAGTGATGAGCTCTTTCAGGCCAGGTTACGTTTCTTCTCTAGCCTGTTCGCTGTCCCCTTTGTTTCCCTTGTTCTCAGGGCAGGGAAACTTCATTTCTGTTTTTGCTGCAACAAGACTGTGGAGGAGGAGCTGACAGTCACTGGGGCACAAGGCGAGTGGGAGCCTGGGGGGCCCCAGTGTTACCGAACCGAACGTGGGTCCGCTCACCCGAGTGCAGCAGAGCCAGTCTACTGACACCGGCTGTGGTGGAGGAAGGTGCAGCCTTAATTGTCAAAGTGCCAATACAAGGAGGCCAGGTGGCCTGTGCTCTAAAACCCCGAACTCCCTGAGGCATTTCAGCAAAGCAATTTTAAAGGCCAAGTGAAGGAGAGGCGTCGCAGGGTATGTGATCAGCTGGTGCACAATTCTCTGGTTGATGGTGAGGTAACGGGCGGTTAACGTTATACATTCTTAGGCACCAGAAGCTCCGGAGCTACCTGTTCATGA
>NC_041228.1:28019481-28023360 GCF_002837175.3 Physeter macrocephalus | reverse complement strand
AAGGAGCAAGAAAGTTCTGTGGAGCCTCTTTTATAAGGCATTAATCCTCATTCCTGAAGGCTCCCCCTTACAACCTAATAACTTTTCAAAGGCCCCTACCTCCTAATACCATCAGCTTTGGGGGTTAGGATTTCAATATATGAATTTGGGGGGGGACACAGAATTTCAGACCATAGCATGTGTTTTATAAAACAATTATTATACTTACATCACTGGGAGTTGGAGAACGGGAATGTGGAGATTTTTTGTTTAATCTAATCTGGTGATTTCTTGAACAAGAAATCACTGCATACTTCAACTGTTAAATATTTAACAATTTTTTCTCTATTTAAAATTATTTTTATATTTATCTTTGTCATGTTTATCCTATTTTTACTTACTATTGAAATGCATGATAAGTATATTAAATGCTCTTTTTGACAGACCTACAAGGGAGCAATAATAACCTATATTTCCTCTTTACCTTGGCAAAGCCATGTTCATGTATACTGTTGGCTACAAGAAATAACCATACTGTGCCAAATGGTGGAATCTATGACAGAGTAGCTTACAGATTTATGTTACCAATTGTTTATCATAACAAACAAGTGACATCTTTAATGCAATAAGGATTTTTCAGCTCATAATATATATAAATCAATTCAATTAAAAATAAGATTTATCTGTTTTCCTTTCATTAGAAAATTATACATTTTCTTAAATTTTTATAATGTCAGAAATACATGCTTATATAAAAATATATAAAATAAGTTTCTATTTATGGTATTTTAATATTTAGTAGGAACTCAATCAAATTTGAAATCATATTATTGTGCTATTTATAATTTTTAAGAAGAGAGTTTAGGACCCAACACAATTTTAATACATTGAGAGTCGATTCTAGTGGAAAGTAAAGTGTTTGCTAATGCCAGCTGCCAAGATGATAAGACATCTAAATTGCAAGTCTTAGTTCCCCAGGATAAATATTTGGGGTATCTGTCTTAAAGTTAAAATATTTATTTTTTCTACTTTAATTTTAAAACCACATTAGATGTGTTCAATAAGTATCTGAGAGACTTTTTTTGGTACATGAAGGAAAATCCATCAATTAGTTTGTCTCATTTGCAGTAAATGAAAGTGGAAGAAAGTCCTAATTACTGTATATTGTATAAAAACTTTCAAACCACAGCTGCATCTTACAAATGATACTTAAAAAAAATCCTGAAGTAACTAAATCTGTTCTTGCTGGTATTTTTAAACCGTATGTACTCAATATGTTCCTCCCTCTGATTTGTAAATGTAGTGAGAGATGCTGTGCATTAAATCATCATTGGTGTCATCAGAGATATCTATGGAGTACTTATCTGTGAAAGGTAAACTTTTCATATGCTACCATATAAATAATAATAGGTCACTTTACTAAATTTTAACTCTATGCCAGGTGATTACAATCCTTCATAAGCATTACCTCATTTATTCTTTATAAAAACCTTTTGAGAGAGTTACCCACATTGTCACCATTTTATAGATGATGAAATTGAGGAGGAAACAAGTAAGGTAAATTACCCCAAATCCCACAGCTATCCCACAGCTACGGAGGTTTCCAGCTGGCTGTTCTGACTCCACAGACCCAAGGGCTTGACTATTCACTTTATTAATAAAGAAAATAGAATTATAAAGAACTATTTAAATACTGAAGATTTCTCACCAAGCTTAGGGCAAAAGAGTATGGTACTTGGAAGAGAGCTCAATTATCAACTTCACAAGGGAAAGGTCACAATCTCTGAGTGAAGAGATATAAGAGGAAAGAATGAAAAGCAGAGTTGATATAATATATCTGGACTGTATGACTGGTGCAACTTCTTTTTGTAGAGATAGCAGGTGTGAAAAAATGATATGGTACTTCCAACTGAGCAATTCGGCCTTATAATCTTTAAAACCTTGATGGGAATAGCAGAAATTGGGGAAAAAAATGATGTTACACAGCTAGGATGTAGACATCACAACTCAATGCCCAAGGGACCATGAAGTGAAGTAAATAAGTGAACCACAGTGTAAGAAATGATACAGAGTGTTGCCTTTAATGAGAAAAATGGCTCTACGTGATTATTTCAAAAGCGAAGTACATACGACAAAATTGAAACTATGCTAACAAACTATATAACATATTTTTTGGAGAAATGTTTTCCTCTCTATATAAACGTATGTATATACATATGAAATACATATGTGTATATACACGTGTGTATATATGTTCATGTATCTTGCTTATTCTTGGAAAAGTGTGTGTGTGTGTGTGTGTGTGTGCGTGTGTGTGCACACACACAGTTATTGCAACAAAAGACAGGGCACAATACTTATCTAATGCTGAAAAAAAAATCTAAATGTACTTGGATTGGTCTTGGCAAAGCTGAAATGTGTCTCTGATTAGTGTTCTAGTTAGAGCTGTTGAAAACTGAACAACTGAAACTTAGATGGTGGAAAAAATTGGCTACTCATAAGAATACAGGCCGGGAGCTAGAGATGAAAACAGCCATGTTTGAAAGGAGGGTAAGACATAAGGGATCCCACAGGGAAGTATCAGGGCAATGGGCTCAATGAAAATCCATAGTCAGCAATTTTCTGTTTTATTTCTTTAATTTCACATTAGTTTTATTGAATATGGTTAAAATCTAAAGAGAAGCTTTATCTGTATTGTGTAAAGAGTTTTTTGTCCAATTTGACTTGGAAATTAAAGTAAGCACAGTTTTCTCCCCCAAATCTAGCATTGTGCATTGACAGTAACCAGGTGGGTGGGGGGCAAAAGTCCATAGTATGGAGCTAAATATCACAGAAATCTAAGCCATTATCCAAGACTGATACAAGAGTAAATGTAAACCTAAGAGGAGAGATTGTGCCACGTTATCTTACAGGAGTACACTATATTTCCTGGAGAAAGGAGGATTATCTATTGAGGTAGATTTATAATCTGTAACACACAAGCTGCTGAGCCATGGAAGGAATTCATGTAACATAAATATATAAATATATTATATACAATCTATAGTTAAAAAGGTAAAATATGACTATGATTATTGTATTAGTGAAATGCAATAATCAGGTAAAAATTTGCAGAAAATGGACTAAGAACCCTCCAGATTTCACCTTACTGAGTTTACTCGGGGCTCACCAGCAACAACAGAGCAAGGGTCCAAGAGGATGCTATCAGCAGAAAAGCCATGTGACTGACAGGGTCTTTGTGCTCTGGCTGGGTGTCAGACCTGAGCCTCAGAAGTAGGAGAGCCGAGTTCAGGACACTGGACCATCAGAGACCTCCCGGCCCCACATAATATAAATTGGCAAGAGCCCTCCCAGAGATCTCTGTCAAACGCTAAGACCAGCTCCACACAACGAAGCTCCAGGGCTGGACACCCCATGCCAAACAACTAGCAAGACAGGAACACAAAACCACCCATTAGCAGAGAGCCTGCATAAAATCATACTAAGTTCACTGACACCCCAAAACACACCACCGACTCAGTCTTGCCCAACAGAAAGACAAGATCCAGCCTCATCCACCAGAACACAGGCACCAGTCCCCTCCACCAGGAAGCCTACACAACCCACTGAACCAACCTTACCCACAGGCGGTAGACACCAAAAACAATGGTAACTACGAACTTGAAGCCTGTGAAAAGGAGACCCCAAACACAGTGAGTTAAGGACAATGAGAACACAGAGAAATACGCAGCAGATGAAGGAGCAAGGTAAAAACCCACCAGACCAAAAAATGAAGAGGAAATAGGCAGTCTACCTGAAACAGAATTCAGAGTAATAACAGTTAAGATGATCCAAAATCTTGGAAATACAATGGAGAAAACACAAGAAACGTTTAACAAGGACCTAGAAGAACTAAAGAGC
>NC_041228.1:28012481-28015229 GCF_002837175.3 Physeter macrocephalus | reverse complement strand
GTGTGTGTGTGTGTGTGTGTGCGTGTGTGTGCACACACACAGTTATTGCAACAAAAGACAGGGCACAATACTTATCTAATGCTGAAAAAAAAATCTAAATGTACTTGGATTGGCCTTGGCAAAGCTGAAATGTGTCTCTGATTAGTGTTCTAGTTAGAGCTGTTGAAAACTGAACAACTGAAACTTAGATGGTGGAAAAAATTGGCTACTCATAAGAATACAGGCCGGGAGCTAGAGATGAAAACAGCCATGTTTGAAAGGAGGGTAAGACATAAGGGATCCCACAGGGAAGTATCAGGGCAATGGGCTCAATGAAAATCCATAGTCAGCAATTTTCTGTTTTATTTCTTTAATTTCACATTAGTTTTATTGAATATGGTTAAAATCTAAAGAGAAGATTTATCTGTATTGTGTAAAGAGTTTTTTGTCCAATTTGACTTGGAAATTAAAGTAAGCACAGTTTTCTCCCCCAAATCTAGCATTGTGCATTGACAGTAACCAGGTGGGTGGGGGGCAAAAGTCCATAGTATGGAGCTAAATATCACAGAAATCTAAGCCATTATCCAAGACTGATACAAGAGTAAATGTAAACCTAAGAGGAGAGATTGTGCCACGTTGTCTTACAGGAGTACACTATATTTCCTGGAGAAAGGAGGATTATCTATTGAGGTAGATTTATAATCTGTAACACACAAGCTGCTGAGCCATGGAAGGAATTCATGTAACATAAATATATAAATATATTATATACAATCTATAGTTTAAAATGTAAAATATGACTATGATTATTGTATTAGTGAAATGCAATAATCAGGTAAAAATTTGCAGAAAATGGACTAAGAACCCTCCAGATTTCACCTTACTGAGTTTACTCGGGGCTCACCAGCAACAACAGAGCAAGGGTCCAAGAGGATGCTATCAGCAGAAAAGCCATGTGACTGACAGGGTCTTTGTGCTCTGGCTGGGTGTCAGACCTGAGCCTCAGAAGTAGGAGAGCCGAGTTCAGGACACTGGACCATCAGAGACCTCCCGGCCCCACATAATATAAATTGGCAAGAGCCCTCCCAGAGATCTCTGTCAAACGCTAAGACCAGCTCCACACAACGAAGCTCCAGGGCTGGACACCCCATGCCAAACAACTAGCAAGACAGGAACACAAAACCACCCATTAGCAGAGAGCCTGCATAAAATCATACTAAGTTCACTGACACCCCAAAACACACCACCGACTCAGTCTTGCCCAACAGAAAGACAAGATCCAGCCTCATCCACCAGAACACAGGCACCAGTCCCCTCCACCAGGAAGCCTACACAACCCACTGAACCAACCTTACCCACAGGCGGTAGACACCAAAAACAATGGTAACTACGAACTTGAAGCCTGTGAAAAGGAGACCCCAAACACAGTGAGTTAAGGACAATGAGAACACAGAGAAATACGCAGCAGATGAAGGAGCAAGGTAAAAACCCACCAGACCAAAAAATGAAGAGGAAATAGGCAGTCTACCTGAAACAGAATTCAGAGTAATAACAGTTAAGATGATCCAAAATCTTGGAAATACAATGGAGAAAACACAAGAAACGTTTAACAAGGACCTAGAAGAACTAAAGAGCAAACAAATAATGATGAACAACACAACAAATGAAATTAAAAATTCTCTAGAAGGAATCAATAGCAGAATAACTGAGCCAGAAGAATGGATAAGTGACCTGGAGAATAAAAGAGTGGAAATAACTACTGCAGAACAGAATAAAGAAAAAAGAATGAAAAGAATAGAGAACAGTCTCAGAGATATCTGGGGCAACATTAAATGCACCAACATTCGAATTATAGGGGTCCCAGAAGAAGAAGAGAAAAACAAAGGGACTGAGAAAATATTTGGAGAGATTATAGTTGAAAACTTCCTAATACAGGAAAGGAAATAGTCAATCAAGTCCAGGAAGTGCAGAGACCCATACAGGATAAATCCAAGGAGAAACATGACAAGACACATATTAATCAAACTATCAACAATTAAATAAAAAGAAAAAATATTAAAAGCAGCAAGGGAAAAGCAACAAATAACATACAAAGGAATCCCCATAAAGCTAACAGCTGATCTTTCAGCAGAAACTCTACAAGCCAGAAGGGAGTGGCAGGACATATTTAAAGTGACGAATGGGAAAAACCTACAACCAAGATTATTCTACCCAGCAAGGATCTCATTCAGATTCGATGCAGAAATTACAACTTTTACAGAAAAGCAAAAGTTAAGAGAATTCAGCACCACCAAACCAGCTTTAGAGCAAATGCTAAAGGAACTTCACTAGGCAGGAAACACAAGAGAAGGAAAAGACCTACAATAATAAGCTCAAAATAATTAAGAAAATGGTAATAGGAACATACATATTGATAATTACCTTAAATGTAAATGGATTAAATGCTCAAACCAAAAGACATAGACTGGCTGAATGCATACAAAACCAAGACCTGTATATATGCTTTCTACCAGAGACCCACTTCAGACCTAAGGACACATGCGACTGAAAGCGAGGGGATGGAAAAAGATATTCTATGCCAGTGGAAATCAAAAGAGAGCTGGAGTAGTAATTCTCATATCAGACAAAATACACTTTAAAATAAAGACTATTACAAGAGACAAAGAAGGACAGTACATAATGATCAAGGGATCAATCCCAGAAGATATAACAATTGTAAATATTTATGCACCCAACATAGGAGCACTTCAATACATAAGGCAAATGCTA
>NC_041228.1:28012027-28012448 GCF_002837175.3 Physeter macrocephalus | reverse complement strand
AGTAGGGGACTTTAACACCCCACTTTCACCAATGGACACATCATCCAAAATGAGAACAAATAAGGAAACACAAGCTTTAAATGACACTTTAAACAAGATAGACTTAATTAATATTTATAGGACATTCCATCCAAAAACAACAGAATACACTTACTTCTCAACTGTTCATGGAACATTCTCCAGGATAGATCATATCCTGGGTAACAAATCAAGCCCTGGATAATTTAAGAAAATTGAAATCATATCATGTATATTTTCTGACCACAACTCTATGAGAATAGATATCAATTATAGGGAAAAACTGTAAAAAGTACAAACACATGGAAGCTAAACAATACACTACTAAATAACCAAGAGATCATGGAAGAAATCAAAGAGGAAATCAAAAAATACTTAGAAACAAATGACAATGAAAACACGA
>NC_041228.1:28009658-28011302 GCF_002837175.3 Physeter macrocephalus | reverse complement strand
CCAGATGGCTTCACAGGCGAATTCTATCAAACATTTAGAGAACAGCTAACACCTATCCTTCTCAAACTCTTCCAAAATATAGCAGAGAGAGGAACACTCCCAAACTCATTCTATGAGGCCACTGTCACCTTGATACCAAAACCAGACAAAGATGTCACAAAGAAAGAAAACTACAGGCCAATATCACTGATGAAAAAATCATCTATTTTGCATAGATGCAAAAATCCTCAACACAATACTAGAAAACAGAATCCAACAGCACATTAAAAGGATCATACACCATGATCAAGTGGGGTTTAACCCAGGAATGCAAGGATTCTTCAATATACACAAATCAATCCTTGTGATACACCATATTAACAAATTGAAAGATAAAAACCGTATGATAATCTCAATAGATGCCAATTTATCTTTTGACAAAATTCAACACCCAATAATGATAAAAAACTCTCCAGAAAATCAGAGGAGATGGAACCTACCTCAACACAATAAAGGCTATGTTTAACAAACACACATCCACCATCATTCTTAGTGATGAAAATCTGAAACCACTTCCTCTGAGATCAGGAACAAGACAAGGTAGCCAACTCTCACTGCTATTATTCAACATAGTTTTGGAAGTTTTAGCCACAGCAATCAGAGAAGAAAATGAAATAAAAGGAATCCAAATCAGAAAAAAAGAAGTAAAACGGTCACTGTTTGCAGATGACATTACACTATACATAGAGAATCCTCAAGTGCTACCAGAAAACTACTAGAGCCTAATCAATGAATTTGGTAAAGTAGCAGGATACAAAATTAAGGTACAAAAATCTCTTGTATTCTTATACACTAATGATGAAAAATCTGAAAGAGAAATTAAGGAAACACTCCCATTTACCACTGCAACAAAGAGAATAAAAAACCTAGGAATAAAACTACCTAAGGAGACAAAAGACCTTTATGCAGAAAACTGTAAGACACTGATGAAAGAAATTAAAGATGATACAAACAGATGGAGAGATACACCATGGTCTTGGATTGGAAGAATCAATATTGTGAAAATGACTATACTACCCAAGCAGTCTACAGATTCAGTACAGTCCCTATCAAACTACCAATGGCATTTTTCACAGAACTAGAGCAAAAAATTTCACAATTTGTATGGAAACACAAAAGACCCCAAATAGCCGAAGCAATCTTGAGAAAGAAAAACGGAGCTGGAGGAATCAGGCTCCCTGACTTCAGACTATACTACCAATCTACAGTAATCAAGACAGTATGGTACTGGCACAAAAACAGAAATATAGATCAATGGAACAGGATAGAAAGCCCAGAGATAAACCCACGCACATATGGTCACCTTATCTTTGATAAGGGAGACAAGAATAAAGAGTAGAGAAAAGATAGTCTCTTCAATAAGTGGTGCTGGGAAAACTGGACAACTACATGTAAATGAATGAAATTAGAACACTCCCTAACACCATACACAAAAATAAATTCAAAATTGATTAAAGACCCAAATGTAAGTCAGGCACTATAAAACTCTTAGAGGAAAACGTAGGCAGAACACTCTATGACATAAATCACAGCAAGATCCTTTTTGACCCACCTCCTAGAGAAATGGAAATAAAAACAAAAATAAACAAATGGGACCTAATGAAA
>NC_041228.1:28008214-28008685 GCF_002837175.3 Physeter macrocephalus | reverse complement strand
ATGTAAAATAGATAGCTAGTGGGAAGCAGCTACATAGCACAGGGAGATCAGCTCGGTGCTTTGTGACCACCTACAGGGGTGGGATAGGGAGTGTGGGAGGGAGACACAAGAGGGAGGAGATATGGGGATATATGTATATATATATAGCTGATTCACTTTGTTATAAAGCAGAAACTAACACACCATTGTAAAGCAATTATACTCCAATAAGGATGTTAAAAAATAAATAAAATAAAATTAATTATTTCTTCAGCAGTGGGGAAAAAAAGAGGGAGGGGATATGGGGATATATGTATACATATAGCTGTTTCGCTTTGTTATACAGCAGAAACTAACTCAACATTGTAAAGCAATTATACTCCAAAAAAGATGTTAAAAATAAAAAAGAATCCTCCAGAATTCAGATAGAAGGTTAACAGAATGCGAAATTCTTCTCTCTCTCTCTCTCTCTCTATATATATATATATATAT
>NC_041228.1:27972910-28007674 GCF_002837175.3 Physeter macrocephalus | reverse complement strand
GCCTGTGCTCCGCAACGGGAGAGGCCACAGCAGTGAGAGGCCCGCGTACCACAAAAAAAAAAAAAAAAAAAGATATGAGGTATTATGGAAGCATAATGAAAACCAGTTGAAAGGGTGACAGGGAACATTTCTCAAGGAAGGCATAACTAACTTAGATTTTAAAGAACAAAAAGAAGTTAACTGCCTAGAAATTAAGTTCATAGGACACAAGATGACAGAAGACATTGAAAGCAGAAAGAAAGCTCAGTATATTTAAAGGTAAGAGAGAATATTGTTAAGAGCTGGAAGGAGTGTGAGATTTTACCCTATTTGCAAGGTAACAAGTCAGCCTTCCATAGTTTCTTGGATGTTGGTATAAGACAGGATACTCCAGAGTCAGAGGCAAAGACCTGTTAAACACAGTATTATCAGTACCAACATTTTCACACTGGATCTCCAAGCCCCATTTCCCACAGGAAAAAGTAAAGAGGACCTGATGACACATTTAAACACAATGGGTTGCATTACAGGAAAGAAACATTGCTTTGGGGGAACATGAATCTTACGCAATGAATAATGATTGTGCCTCTCCTTTGCTTCAGAGGGAGACACTATCTCCATCTTCCAGCACCACAAGCAACCTTCCCTTTACTCCTGACGGAGATACTAGCTCTATATTACATGAGGTTTAAAAGTTTCCCCCTACAGAGTATTCATGTGCTCTGATGGTTCAAGTGTCTCTAAATAGAGATATTTTTCCTACTATAGTTTTCAACAGTAGTGGTCAATTTTAATAATGTCTGGGCTTAGAAATTGGTCAACTTGCAGGAAATATTATTCAACCCCAAAACTCATATGAGGTCTTGACTTTTTACTGCTCCTGGGTTATTTTTCCCTAATCAAGAGATTAGGCAGATGTCATATAATCTTGCTCTATTGCAGGAAACATGAACAGAGTTTTCCTAGTTCCTCTTTCACAGATGGAGCATTCTTAGAATAACCAAGCTTTGTACAGGAGTTCAGTTCCAACAGCCTCAACTCTGAGCACCTAGGAAGCCATTTAACGTTCACGCGTGGATGTTACATAATCGGCCCCTAACTTTTAGAGCCTATATCAGCCTCTGGAACTTCAAGGCTGTTTCAGCATTAAATCATGCTTACAGTTCTGACAGTTTTTTCTCTTTTTATTTCTGGTAATTAGAACACTCAATTACATTATTTCAAGCCCAGATATATTTGTTGTTGTTGATGTTATTATAGTTTATATGTTCACTTTCTAGATGATTTCATTCAATTTTATGAGTTTAAATGCTATGTATATGCTGAGTGCCTAATTTACATACCTAGTCCAAATGTCATCCCTGAATTTGACTCATATATCCAGATGCTTTCTTGAGATAACTATGTAGATGCCCAAGAGATTTCTCAAAATTATCTAAATTGAATTGTCTTGACTTATGTTTCCACTCCTAAGAACACATTTTCCCTCTTGCGTTTTTCCCCATATTAGCAATTCTTCTACTCTTCAGTTTGCTCAGGCAGAAGCTATTGGAGGAATACTTGACTCCTTTCTCTCAAATTCATGTTAAACTGTCTAAAACTATGGTTGAAAATTTATCTTAAATATATCTAGAATTTAACTACTTCTCAGCACATCTACAGCACCCACACTGGGTCAAAGT
Organism: Physeter macrocephalus; assembly: GCF_002837175.3. Lineage (NCBI taxonomy): Eukaryota > Metazoa > Chordata > Mammalia > Artiodactyla > Physeteridae > Physeter > Physeter macrocephalus. The sequence continues at coordinate 28,006,013 of NC_041228.1, read as the reverse complement.
CCAAGGACTTTCACTGTTATCGTTTACAAATTTGTCTTCGTATTTTCACTTTACCCCTCTACCAACCTGGATTCAACAGGGTAGTCTGAGTGACCCATTTAAAATCTAAATCATGTTACTCCTCTCCTCTAAATTCTCCAATAGCTTTCCAGTTCTTTCAGAGTGAACCCTAATACCTGTCTAATATTAATGAACCCTAATACCTGATTTACAAGGTGCTACATGATCTATTCCATGACCCCATCTTTCTGAACACTTCAATTCCCACTCTTCACACAAACACTGGCCTCTTCATAGTTCCTTGACATGTAAGCTTGGAACATATGAAATAGGTGTTTTTGTAGGTGAAAACCAGTCAATTTTTGGCTATTTTATATGACTTAATTTAATAAGAAAACTCTCACCCTAGGGCACTTGTACTGGATGCTCTGTCTTGTCTGCTAATAACCACTTGAATCTCTTATTCTCATCTTTCAAATCTCGCTTAAATAACATTTTAAAAGATAGGCTTTCACTGATCTCCTTTATAACAGAGTAGTACTGCCTACCATTCTTTGTTCTGACTCTGCTTTATTTTTCTTCACCACGATGTGCCACCTACTGACACTTTGTTTATTCATTGTCTTTTTTGCCTTGAATATAAGCTCTTTGAGGAGAATGTTTGTTTATCACAACAACTGTAGTGCCTGTAAACATGCTTACCTTAGTGACATCAACAACATGACCAAATAAGACATCCCTCATCATATTACCCGCTACAACAATTTGGTATTCATCTATGGGAAAAAGTGCCTTTGTAGGTAGGAGCTGTGGGATCCATCATCATATGCCAAGGGTTCAGAAAGGAGTCTCACCCACCTGTGCAAGATTAGGCACAGATTGCTTAAATATGACACTAAATGTATAATCAGTAAAAGAATAAATTGATAAACAGCCTTCATTATAATTAAAAAGATACTGAAAGATACTGTTCTTTGAAAGATACTGCTAAGAGAATGAAAAGACAAGCCATAGAGTCAGCCCATGTATTTGCAAATACGCCTGATAAAGGTATTGTAGTCACTCCATATAAATGATTCAAAATTCTATAACACTAGTACAAATAATATGTTTTATAAATATGCAAAATATTTGAAAATGTTCTTCACCAAAGAAGATATACAGTTGGCAAACGTGTACATGAAAATATATTCAACATTTTTAGCCATTAATTAAATGAAAAAATAAAACCACAATGTAATACAAAAGACTGACCATACCAAGTATTAGTGATGTTGTGGTACAACTGGAATTCTCATTAACTCTTGGTGAGAATGTAAAATGGTACAACCATATTTAAAACCTATATGGCAGGACTTCCCTGGTGACGCAGTGGTTAAGAATCTGCCTGCCAATGCAGGGGACACGGATTCGAGCCCTGATCAGGGAAGATCCCACATGATACAGCCCATGTGCACAACTACTGAGCCTGTGCTCTAGAACCTGCCAGGTACAACTACTGAAGCCCGTGCGCCTAGAGCCTGTGCTCTGCAACAAGAGAAGCCACTGCAATGAGAAGCCTGCGCACTGCAAAGAAGAGTAGCCTCTGCTCCCCACAACTAAAGAAAGCCCACGCACAGCAAGGAAGACCCAACACAGCCAAAAATAAATAAATAATTAAAAAAAAATAAAACCTATATGGCAGCTGCTTAAAACTTAAACAAAAACCTACCACAAGATACACTCATATCACTGATGGGTATATAACCAAGAGAAATAAAAGCATATACCCATACAAAGACTTTTATATGAATGGTCATAGTAGTTTTATTTGTAATACTGTAAAACTAGAAACAACCCAAATGTTCATCTTCAGGTTAATGGAAAAACAAACTGTATTATACACATACAGTGCAATTTTACTTAACAGTAAAAAGGTATTAATTATTGATATATACTCCATGGATGAATCTTAAAATCATTACTTTGAATGAAAATGAAAGAATCCAGACAAAAAATGCTATACAGTATATGAATCGATTAATCTTAAATTGTAGAAAGTTCACACTAATCTATATAGGGATAAAGTACATCAATGTTCATTTGGCAATGAAGTAGGGGGGTGGTGGCAGGAGCGATCAAAGGAGGCACATGACAAACGGGCAGAAGAAAACTTTTGGACGGTGATGGATGTTTTCTTTATCTTGATACTTGTGATGTCACATATATAAAAATTTATCAACTTGAGTGTTTTTAAATGTGAAGTAAGTCAATTCTACCTCATAAAAACTCTTCTTAAAAAGAAAATGAAACAAAACAGTAAAAAGAATAAGACAGATGAAACTGACACCTGAATTCTCATTATTATGGCTGTTAATATTTTCAACCTTATTACAAGGATAAAATAAGGTTATTACATTATTGTAATAATATATAATTATACAATACTTATAAGTATTCAATTATACAATAATTATATCATTATTACCCTATTATTATTATTGTTAAATAAAGAGTTAATGCTGCATTTCCTGGCAACATAGAATGGAAGCACGTTTCATTACAAGTTTTCTCTATCTGATGAAAGTAAATGTGTTTATAGGAATGGACAACATTTTTTCAGAATTTATTACATGGGCTCTTATCTAAATGCCATTGTCTTCAACAGATGTGCAACAGACTCAGAAATAATTTTTTTCAATCTAAAATTCTCATATCAGCTTTCTATTAAAGCTAAATACCTAGGTATTTGGTAAAGGAATTTCTGCAGGAAACAGAATTAGGTATGTTATTTCCAGATATTCAAATTAAAACAAAATTTAGGAAAGGAATTTAAGAGAACAAAGACAAATGAATACTTAGCATGTCCTCAAACATGAAATGTCTTAGGCAATTATCTGCCAAATGTTGCATCATAATCGCTTTCTAGTTATAACTTCTCACAATTGCTGGGAGTGTAAATATTTTCTAATATTGCTCAAAAAATGTACATATTTTAAATATCAAAGTAAGAGTATGGAAGTGTTTTGAAATGCTACCTGCATTCTTGTTCAACTGATTGCTACTGTGTGTGTGTGTGTGTGTGTGTGTGTATGACACACATACTTTTTTGTCATGGATACAATTTAAGGCAGGTGTCAAGAACTTTGAACATGAAAGAATTTCTGTGATGCTTACACAGATGGATTTAATATGAGACAATACTGTGTAATGGAGTAAAATATAATATAAAGTTATAACACATATAAGAAATCAAGTTTCTACTGAAAAGAAGAATGAAAAACACTAATGTTCATTAAAATTTGAAGATTGATAACATATAGTAAGAGAGTTGTAAAGGAAAGTAAACCTCTGGCTCTATATATTAAAATGGCTTAGGGCTTCCCTGGTGGCGCAGTGGTTGCGCGTCCGCCTGCCGATGCAGGGGAACCGGGTTCGCGCCCCGGTCTGGGAGGATCCCACGTGCCGTGGAGCGGCTGGGCCCGTGAGCCATGGCCGCTGGGCCTGCGCGTCCGGAGCCTGTGCTCCGCAACGGGAGAAGCCACAGCAGTGAGAGGCCCGCGTACCGCCAAAAAAAAAAAAAAAAAAAAAAAAAAAAAAAAATGGCTTAGTAATATACTGTTACTAATCTGGAAGCTTTTAAGGATAAGGGAACTATTGAATTCCTTTGATTTTTAACATGCCAGAATTAAGCTTCATAAATGTAAGAGCCTTGTTTTGTCCTCATATATTTGAAGTACCTAGAACATAGTCTGATTTAGTGCTTAATTTAAATATCTATATATCTTATCTGTCATCTACCTATATCTTTGTTCATTTTCTTGGTTTTACAAAATATTATCAACCAAAAAGATGATTTCTTTTTACAGAAATGATTGATGCAGTGACCTGGAATTCATAAAATCTTTTTAAAAACTGTAGTGATAAGAAAATTTTATTAACTGTTTGGAATACCTTGGGAGAACAACAATAAATCATTAGCAACAAGAAGATATTTTAAGTGAACCAAGCTTTTATGTCATTTTCAAATGGCTGCAATGAACTAGAAAATTATTATACCATTGAAAAGACTGTGCATTAGATGTTATAATAAATCATTTACTGAAGACTATTAGACTTTAAATTAAATCATTTATAATTAAGTTCAAAGGAACTTTGAACACACTGCTTGATTTCAAAAAATGTTTGATATAAATTCCAGTCTTTGCAATAGCATTAACACTTCAGAAATATCTCTAAAATGTCACACAAAGGTTGGTGTACTGTGTACAAGAACTGAATGAATTTAGCAGACTTCCCTGTGTTAAACGGTTTGATGGAATTGGAAAATGAGTTTTGCCTTTCTTTTACATAAGAAGAGCAAAAATTTAAACAAATTATAAGGATGAATCTAAGGATTATTGAGATCTTTGCTGTGCAATAACATCAAGTAATCAAAGAACATTTACCTCCAAATAATTTAGTTAAGCCCCCATTTTACAAAAGAGGAGATTTGATTGGTAACTCCATTTCTTACATGGAAACTTTTTCCTACAGACGTACGTAGTAGTGGAAACAGCATCATAGAGTAAATAAGCAAATGTATAATATAAGAGGAAACAAGAACACACAACTTCCCCATGTGGTCATTGATACATGGAATTCTTCTAACCATAGAACAAGCCTTCCATTCAGCGACCATTGAGAGCACCAATCATCCACAACGGAGGAGTTTGATCATTGCTGTATATTTTGATATATCATAAATAATCAATATCGAATTATCTCCTGTAGCAGGTTTTGATGACAGAAGGGGTATGGATACTTTAAGTGGAGGTTGCTAAGTCAGGAGATGCGCTGAGAAAAGAGGCTCCCAGTCCAGCATGCAAACACCTTGGAAAAACAACTTACTTGAACCATAATGACTAAATTAAGAGCAGAGTTGAAAACTTCAGGCTTGTATTTGGTCAATGATGAAAAGAAGAAAAAAAAATCACATATGTTGTATGTAACAAGGAAGATAACTTGGGTAGGATTGTTTTATTTACTTAATTTTAATGAAATATTATGTAAAACAAATTTGAATAATTTCTCACAAATTTTAACAGGATGAAAACACGAAAGGATTTATTTAAGGTCAATTGATTAAGAAGCATGAACGAGCACTTACCCTGAGATTAACATATGCAGACATTTTTCTAGGGATTATTAAACAACCTCAAATGAGCACATATTTTAAAACAGATAGATCTGGTATCAAAACTTAGGACTATCATTTAGTAGCTTAGAAGCCTGGGAAAGATGAATATATAAGCCCCATTTGTCTTACCTAAAAAATGGGAATATGAAAATCAGAAATACTGTATGAAAATTTTTAAGAGCGTCTATGACATAGTAATTCCATGAATTACTTTACAATTACTACTACTACTGCTACTGCTTCTACTACTACTACTAATACTTGTATTCCTACTAACATTAGCTTCATAAGTATAAATCAGGGATCATAGGTTTTGTTGAGGAAGAAAAATGAACAGGTACAAATCAAAGAGAGCTGAAGATAACAGAGTACACAGTTTAAGGCTATGAAATAATAGAAAAATGTATACATAATGGTCTCTGTCCCTGATTCCTCTTACAGAGCTCCTAAAACACTTGTAATTTCCTGAGTCATAAGAACACCAGGCACATCTATTGTTCTAATATTTATCTCTGACATCAGTCCCTGACACATGACTCCTGAAACCCTTGTAAATTCCTAAGTGATTCCTAAGCATGAGGAACATCTCTTGTTCTATTGAGGTGACTCTGAGTGAGCTATGATGACTCCTGGATGGAAGCCAGTCACCAGAAAGACAAAGCAATTAATAGAACCTTGGAATTTTCAGCCCCACACCCCCATCTTCCAGAAAGGGGAGAGGGACTGGAATTGGAGTTAGTAATAGATCATGGCTATGTGAGGAAGTCTCAATAAATTCCCAATAGTAGGGGGTTCAGAGAGCTTCTGGATTGGCTAATACATCCATACCAGGCGTGTGAAGCACACCAGCTCCAAGGGGACAAAAACTCCTGTGCTCAGGACCCTCCTAGAACTCACCCTGTGTATCTCTTCATCAAGCTGTTTATTTGTATCATCATATTCTTTAATAAACTGCTAAACATAATTAAGTGTTTCTGAGGTCTGTGAGGTGCTTTAACAAATTAATGGAACCCAAGGAGGGGGTTCATTGGAACCTCGGATCTATAGCCAGTAGGTCAGAAGCACAAGTGATAATTTTGACTTGTAACTGGCATCTGAAGCTGGGACCAGGGAGGAAGTCTTAAGGAATTGAGCCCTTAACTTGTGGGATATGACTTTATCACCAGGTAGAAAGGGTTAGAATTGAGTTAAATTGTAGGACACCCAGATGGTGTCACAGAGAATTGCTTGTTATGGATGGAAAACCTCCACACATTTGTTGACCAGAAGTGTCAGAAGTAAAGTGTTCTGGGATACAACTAGAGATTATCATACTAAGTGAAGTCAGAAAGAGAAAGACAAATACCATATGATATCTCTTATATGTGGAATCTAAAATATGGCACAAATGAACCTATCTACAAAACAGAAACAGACTCATAGACATAGAAAACAGACTTGTGATAGCCAAGGGGGAGAAGGGAGGGAGAGGGAAGGACTGGGAATTTGGGGTTGGTACATGCAAACTATTACATTTAGAATGGATAAACAACAAGATCCTAATGAATAGCACAGGGAACTCTATTGAATATCCTGTGATAGACCACAGTGGAAAAGAATATTAAAAAAAGAATGTCTATATGTGTATAACTGAGTCACTTTGCTGTACAGCAGAGACTGGCACAACATAATAAAGCAACAATACTTCGATTAAAAAAAAAAAGAACTAAAGGGTTCTGTGTAAGTAGTAAAGGGACTCACAGGGAAGAGAAACATAAAAGGGGAGAACTGGTGTTTTTCCCTACATAGGAAGGGAAAAACTGAGTTTTTAATAGAAAATAAATTTTTATAAAAAATTAATAAATCTTAGTGAGTGAATTTAGCACACTAATCTATGTAACTGACAGAAAAGCAAACAAATGTATGTGTAGATATGTATGTATGTCATGTTCAAGAAGATTTGAGCATGACATGGTGAAATTTACATAATTGGCATAAATAGAAAATTACAAGTTAAAGTGCAAAATATATTTTTTTCAGGAAGAAGTAAATTAACCCAAATAAAGCATATTATACTCAATGAAAACAGAAAGATAGGAATAGTAAAAATTTGAAGAGAAACAAGATTATTAAACAAAAAAAATTTCAGAAAATCCGTAGCACCTAGAATAGTTTCTTTGAAAAGTCTAATGATATTTACAAACTTCTGGTGAAAATAGTCAAGAAAAATAATCACAAGTGTCATGAAAATAAAGTAAAATACTTCATATATTACCAGCATTAACAAATTTTGAGAGGGTATTACAAAATTTTTATGAAAATTAATTTGAAAATTACAATGAAACTGGACAGGAATTAGAAAAGCAAAGTGCACCAAAATTGATACAAGAAAATGAAAAAATCTGAACAGTTTTATAATTATTAAAAATTTTTATTTTCCCACTACAGAAACACTAAGCTCAAATTGCTTCACAGGTGAATTAATCAAATATTTGTGGAACATATAAAGGCACATTTTTCCTAAGTTCTTTCAGAATGAAGGAAAAAGAGAACTTTGCCACCTGTTTATGTAGCCAAAAAAGCTTTTATAAGAGCACCTAAAAGGACATCACCAGAAGGAAAAACAACAGGTCAATCCTCTCATAATATTGATACAAACTATGTCTCCAGTTCAGTAAATCTCCACTTCTATTACTGAAAATGTGATATGATAAAATTAACAAAATGGGTCAAAGATCAGAAATAAAGTAACCAAAGTAATCATTTACTGATGATACGTTTGTTTACAGAGAAAATTAAAATGAATCTATAAATACATTATTAGAATTGTTTAATAAATTTAGCATAGTTGCTGATTTAGCATCAAAAAAGTGGCAAAAATGCCATTAGGCATACAAGTTTACAAATTTATTTATTTATTTTTGGCTGTGTTGGGTCTTCGTTTCTGTGCGAGAGATTTCTCTAGTTGTGGCAAGCGGGGGCCCCTCTTCATCGCGGTGCGCGGGCCTCTCCTGTTGCGGATCACAAGCTCCAGACGTGCAGGCTCAGTAGTTGTGGCTAACGGGCCCAGTTGCTCCGCGGCATGTGGGATCTTCCCAGACCAGGGCTCGAACCCGTATCCCCTGCATTGGCAGGTAGATTCTCAACCACTGCACCACCAGGGAAGCCCCAGGCATACAATTTTAAAAGATCCTTTAAATCAGAAAAAAATATTAAGTCCAAGAAATAAAGCATTTAAAATATGGAAGCCTAAGAAAATTATAAACTACTTTGAGAGAATTTAAGGTAGATCCAGGGATTTCCCTGGTGGTGCAGTGGTTAAGAATCCGCCTGCCAATGCAGATGACACAGGTTCTAGCCCTGGTCCGGGAAGATCCCACATGCTGCGGAACAACTAAGTCCATGCACCACAACTACTGAGCCTGCACTCTAGAGCCCATGAGCCACAACTACTGAGCCCATGTGTCACAACTACTGAAGCCTGCGCTCCTAGACCCCGTGCTCCACAAGAAAAGCCACCACAATGAGAAGCCCACACACTGCAAGGAAGAGTAGTCCCTGCTCGCCGCAACTACAGAAAGTCCGCACGCAGCAATGGAGACCCAACGCAGCCAAAAATAAATAAATAAATAAATAAATAAATAAATTTAAATAAATAAATAAAGTAGATCCAATACATGGAGAATATAATCATGCATTGGAAAACTTTTATTATAAAGAGGTAAATTTTTCAACAATGTTGCACAAATTTATGTATGTATCTGAATATATAATCTTTTACATCAAGATCAAGATGTAAAAGATATAGCTTATATATATTTATATATGTATTACATAAATATATTATATATTCAATAAAATATGACGCTCTAAGAAAAGTTTATATGAAAAAGGCAAGCTAATTACAAAATTAAATATGAAAAATCAAAGAAACAAAAATTACTAACAAATGATAGAAAACAAAACAAAACAATATAAGGAAGTTTTTTCCTACCCTTTGTCAAGATTTTTTAAATATTTTCTAATTAAAGCAGTATGGTGTTATACAAGTGAGGATAACTATTAATTGAAGCAAATAGCTTAAAAAAAGAAAAGACACATTATATTACAAAGATGGCACTGCATTGCAGTGAAAGAAGATGTTTTTGGGGAACACTGTGCTAGTTCAGTTACATATGCACATAACAAAAATAAAACTTTACCCCTATTTCAATTGTAAGTACATAACATTTATTGCAGATAGATTGTTAACATAATTCTGTACAGAAGAACAATAAGCATTATACAAGATTATATCAGAGAATACTTTGATCATGCTGAGGTAAAGAAAGTTTTTCTATATAGGACACAAAAAGGACTAGTCATACCTAAAACATTGATAAAATGGACTACATGAAAATTAAGAAATTATGTTCATTAAAAGACACTATTAAATTATAGAGTCTGAGAAGATATTTGTAAAACACAAAGGTACAAAGATTTCAGGATATATGAAAAACCTTTATAATTCTATAAGAACAAAGACAATGTAATAGAAAAGTGAGCAAGAGATTTGAAGAAGCATTTCAGAAAGGAAATAAGCTAACATTCATTAAACAAATTCAAAGATAGAAACCTCATTAATATTTAGGAAAATACAAATTAAAGGCAAAATGCAAATTAAATCATACCAGAGGAATAAAATTAGAAAAAAATAACCTGGCAATACCAACTGTGGGAAAAATTGTGGTATATTCATAATGTGGGATGAATAAACAAACTGATTTTTCATGATATTATTTCTAAAGATAATCAGTTAGCTGGCCTCAGATGAATGGCGGCTATTCATTAACTTAATTAGCTTACGTAGGAAGTACAAAAGATGGAAAAGTGGGTGGTCACTGGAAAGTACTTTACATAAAGCAGGAAAAAGCTTTTTACTAGAAAATAGAAATTTTTTTTTTAATTGAGTTTATGAGACCATTTATTTCACCACTGGGAAACCAATTATCCCCAGACTAGAATTCTTACCTTGGAGGAAAGAAACGAAACAAGACAATGGATTTGTTGAACTCTTATTATGTGCCAGGAATTGACCTAGGGGGTTGTAATATAATACAATCTTGTAAAACATTTCATTTAGTTCTCACTACCACTTTGGGAAATAGGATTATCTTTCCCATTTTACACATGAGAAAAGAGAACTTCAATAGGAGTAAAGCTGCTTGGACAAGTAGTAGGGTTTGAATGCCAAAGTGGCCAGGTGTTAGAATTCATTTGAGAGAAGTCTTCATTCACTTAACCCAGTAGCTTTTCTGATTCCTGCCCAGAAGCTCTCCTGTGTGCCCTAGAGACAAGGGGAGTCTAAAACTTCTACATTGCTTCTGTCTTTCCTCCATCCTACAGATACATTCAGAACTCCTGGAATAAGTGGAAAAATCACTAAAACAGCATATACCTCTGCATCATCTTTATATTTTAATAATTCATACAAGTCTGGCTACTGCCACCTGATTTGTCTTCTATTTCACTAATTTCCCCCCTTTTATTGTGACTATGTTTGCCTAATATGATATCAAATTGGTTCACTGAATTGGTATTTTCAGTTCTAGAATATCCTATTGACTTGTATTCTATCAATTCTGGTTTCTCCTGTAATTTTCTATGTTTGCCTCTGTTTTCCTGAATATACAAACCAGTTATTGGAATATCCCTGTGTAAAACTTCCATACCTAAATCCTCTTTGGATTTATTTCTATTTTCTTTTCTTTCTTGTTAGTCATTGGATCTTTTTTTAGCTTGCCACATAATTTTAAATTGCATACAGGATATTGCATTTGAAATTTGGTTAAGGTTCCAGAAGATACTATATTCTTCCATGGAGGATTAATCTTTCTTCTGTAATGCAGAAAGAACATAATTAGGTCATTTCTTCCTGCCAAAGGTTTTATGCTTTTCAAAGGATATAATATTTCATCTTAACCCTTCCTTCTGGGCCTTGGCAATTACTTCTAAGTTGTAGCCATTCCTGGGTTTCAACTGACAAAATGGGATATTTACAATCCTCCATCTTGGCACTGTTTGAACTCAACCTTAGCATCATGCAGCTGCTAAAATTTTTACTCAGCACTTTAACCCCTCAATGCCACTTTCTACTAGGTTTCTATCAGTTTAGTCCTGCACATTTGCACTTTAGAGATCAGTAAAATCCTAGAGGGGAATTTGCACACACAGTTTGAGGCTGTGTTGGTGAATTCCCTCCTCCCCCTGATGTTACTCCTCAAATCTCAGATTATCTGGCAAACCTGAACTCCAGTATCTTTCTCTTTAGTTTAGTAAGACTACAGTTTTTTGCTATAACTGTTTTCCTGCACTATCAACATCTTCCTTCAGGGAAAAAGACAAAGTAATGTGGAGCTCACCTTCTCTTCCCTCAGATATTGTAGCCTTTCCCATTCTGCCTGTGGTGGTTGCTCTCTATTGCCTTCAAATATTTCCTATGTGTATTTTGTCCTTTCTTTAAGAGATTAATCTAACATAAGCTACTTTGTCATGGCTGACAATGAAATTCCTTTCTGTAAGCTAGTCTATGTATATTTCACTAGAAAAATAAGAACAGAAATGATAGCATTTATGAAAAAAAATATTAACTTTCAGGGTGAATGGTATTCTGCTGATTGGAATTAAATTGGAAGTTGCAAGGTGTATCTCATTCCTGTTTTAATTAAATAATTTCTGGTCTGATCAGTATGGCATTAGTGTACTACATTCAGAAGACCACTGACCAGGAATCAAAAGAATCATACTCATTTACTTCTTAGTGATCCTTTGATCTGGGGCAAGTTCTTAACTCTTAGATTTCTAAATTATTAAATATCTATATTTTACAGTTTTGTTTTGAATAAATATGTTGGTAAATTATATTATTCTGTTCATTAATTTATTCAATAATGCTACCTAATATGTTCCAGGCTTCTTTCTAGTTGTGGAGGATAAAGAAGACAAAGAGATAAAATCCCTGATTTCAGAAAGCTCAAAACAATTCAGTAAAGGATAAAGGGCATAAATAAGTTAAAATGTATAAATAAGATCATTTCATATTTTAAATACAATAAATTTGTGGAAAGTGACACATGAATGTGGAGAGGAGAGTAACAGAAAGGAAAGCCTCACATAAGCTTGGTATCTGAACTAAGACAAAAAACACAAGAATCAAAGACATTTTCAAGTAAGTGTATCCTAGGAAGAGGGAACAGCAATCAGCAATTACAAAGGTTTGGAGAAAACCTTTTCTAAAAAGGAAAACAAAATTGTCATTGTGGCTATAACATAATAAACTAGGAAGAAAATGGTGAAATAATTAAAAAAAGGAAAGAGGCCATGCAAGATCTAGTAAGATATTGGAAACCACGTAAAGTTTTTTGACTTTTATTTAAAGCACAGTGGAATCCACAGTGGACTTGTAGACAGCTGTATTTTTATGACGTGATTTATGTAAAAATAAAATAAAATAAATCACCCTTGCTGCTGCTGTGTGGAAAGGGGAATGGTACATTAGTGTGGACAAGAATGGAGGAAGGAGAACTGTTAGGAAAATGTAATAGTTCTTGAGATCTGATCCTGTTTTAGATCAGGCTAAAGATATTGAAGACGCAGAAATATAGATAATTCATCGTATATTTTGGAACTGGAACTCACCTTGATTGTGGAATTGAATGTAAGGGATAGAGGAAAAAAAGGGGAAATCAAGAGTAATGTTTGCTTTTTCTCAAAAATTATACTTGAATACCACAATACAATTTTGGTATTTTGAATACCAAAATACAACAATTTAATGACTTCTAACCACTGATAGAAATTACATTGGAAAATATCTTTACACTTGTGCCACTGAACTGTAGAGATAATCTAATGCTGTATTTATTTACCGTTGACTTCAAAACTGATCTCACTAAATACTCTAATATAAAATTAGGCAAGCCTTTCCATTAACTGCTGGTCAATATAGCCAAGCAAAATTGATTCAAATGTATAAACTGAAATGAAAAGCATGAAACATAAATTATGCATCAATCATGTACTATTAATCATCAAGTGCAGTTTTCAACAGTCCTCCAAGGTAAGATTCCATTGATGATAGTTGCGCCTGTTGAGGAGATCTCTGTCTTTCTTTGGAAAAAAAGAAAAAGTAAAATATTTATGATGTAATGTTCTAAAAGGTGAATTAGATAATATATGAATAATTAAAGAATTTCTTTCTTCCTGATTTAAGGTATTTTAACAATTTTGAGAACTTTAACTTTTGAAAAGTTCAGGATCAATCAAATAAACTTGATCTATTTTGAAACTGATCTATATAATGGTCAACAACTAAATTAATAGGTTCAAAATAAAACCAACAATAAATGCAATATTCCCTATAACTTTCATATGAATCTCCTTTTCTCCCTAGTTCTCATATACTCTTTAAATTCTAAATTATCTTTTCCTCACTAGTTCTCTTAAACTGCTTTGATTCTAAATTAATATGAGAATGTCACATGTTCCCCTAAATAATTTGGATATACAACACTGGAAATATGTTCTGAATAACTTTTTGATGCAGAATACATTGCTCACAGGACAAGGAGACTGAGGGAAAGACCTGCTTCCAAGCCAAGAGCCAGGTAGGTGAGGGGCAGACAGCAGGCTACTAGTAGAAGTGCCCTAGAAATCTAGAAATCATGGCTAGGATCCAGGTGGCAGGATACCAGCTACAGTCCATGGGGAATTCGAGTACTGGTCAAATTAGCAAAACCAAGACAGGAACAAACAAGGATCCAGTTCCCCCAACAAAAGCATAGGAAAAGCATCTTAGAATCTAGAATAAAACCCAGCTATAATAATTAGGAAAAAAATCAAGTCCAAATAGAAACAATCAGAAATTAAGTGCTCAAGTATTGTATAAAATGTGTTTAATTAGTCTTCTGCTTAGGCCCAGGGACAAGTTTATGGCTTGCAGGCAAAAATTAAACTGTTCCAGTTATGAGGCAAGAAAAGGATCCCAGATAGATTCTTCCATGTTCTTTTTCAAGGAGAAAATGAAACTCAGGAATAATGTCTAAGAACACATGTTCACAAATATGTAAATAAATATTTAAATTGGCAACAAAAATAGTGAAAATACTAAATAATGAAAGAATTTTTCACTGTTTGCAAACAGTAAATTGTTAGACAATTTTGTTTCTAGTAATATACCTGGCTAGATATCTTAAGACATTCTCCCTCGAAAAAATAACACAAAATATTTTATGCAATTTTGGCTTACATATAAAAGAGCTGGCTTGAGAGTAAGTGAAAACTCGAACACAAGGAAGAAAGGACAGTACTGAACATGGAGGTCAGCAGAACACTGAAGTTACTATTGCTCTGATGGTGGCTGCTAACTTGTTAACAATGAATTTTGATCTTTGGATTGCAGAACACAATACCCAGACATTATTCTAGTTAGGGAGTCTTACAGGAAGCCATATTATAATATAATATAATAATATAAATATATTATAATTATATTATTTGCAGGTTTCTATAATTGGCCTATGTATTCACTGGTTCTATCACCTAAACATTACCTTTCCATGGTTGATTATTTTACTTACTTGAAGCACTAACAAAGAACTCAAATGGAAATAAAAGAGTTCAGAAAGAACTTTCTTTCAAACAATTAAAGTTCTCTTAAGAAATAAGTTTTTGCCTTTCATTCTATAATTAACAGCACTTAAAATTTGTCCTGAGAATTAGACATTTGGCTGCATCTTCCATCTATCTTCCAAAAAGTGAGTTTTCCTACATTTTCACCTCTGTCCTCTCATGATCACCCTTCATTATAAAATAGTTTTCTCATCATCTTCAAGCTGCCCAGCAATTTAGGAAGCAGTAATAAGTAGGCTGGAGTTTATTTGTTAAATTGTTTGCTTGAATTATGCAGAAGTGCCTTGCTGTGCTTTAATTTAAACTAATAACATTTCTTATAATGCTATTACACAAATAAAATGCTAACAATTTAGCCTTTGTCTGTACCCCACTTGTTTTCCAAATATGAGATTATATATTTGAGGTGAAATAAAAACAGAAATTTGCATGTTTTCTTTAGCTAAGTAATATTACACATTTGGAAATAATTGCTATTCTTCCCCAATATCTTCAGGTTATTTTGTATGCAATAAATCTCTAAACATTTTAAACACTGTCTTCCTGTTCATGGGGAATAGAGCTAGGGGGTTATGTGAATGAGACATGAAAATAGCTATGGCCTTACTCCTACAAGTGAATGCAATTCAAAGGCAGTTTTTTCTCCCTAAAACAGAATTACATTCATCTATCTGTCCATCTACCTACCCGTAATTTATAAACCATAAAATTTATTCATATTGGTTTACAGCTTTATACATTCTGATAAATACCTAGAGTTGTGTTACACCACCACCACAAACTAGATGCAGATACTCTATTACCCCAAATAATTCCCTCATGCTGCCTTTTCTAGTCAACTGATTACTCTGCAACCTCTGAAACACATAATTCTCCATAATTCAAATTGAAGAAGAAACATTTTCATAAGAAGATAGATACTTATTGTAGGATGTTTTTATTTCTAGTCTGTTCAAAATCTTTAGATTTTCACTCCTTTTGCATCTAATCCAAACCCAGTAGTTTTTATGAGATTGATATTTAATCACTCCCAGTGTGAGGCTCTACAGAACATGTTTCTGCGGGATGTGACTAGGTGTGCTATGAACAAAATTGTTTCACACTCCAGTAAGTTTAGAAACATTTGAATCAAACAGTTCTTTTCAGGATCTCCGCCCCCTCTATTCACAATATAATGTGTGTAGCATGGTGTCCATTGAGCATTTGGATTCAGGGCAAGATATAAGAAATGAAGCAAGTGTGAAATACAGAGATCTATTCCATTTAGAAATATAGTAGATAAAAAACAAGGAAGCTAAAACAGACTAATTTAAATTTCTATTTTGTGAATCAAAAATGACTGAGGATCTATAGAAATTCAACCAGAAATTCACCCAGTGATATATAACATAAACAGATGTAAAGCCATCTATATTAAAGTGTGTGGATGGAAAAAAACTTCCTATAAGCCCTTAGGATTATGGAGACTCAAACCAAAGTATTAACAAATGTCTGAAATTGGGACTCAAAATTAGAAATTGCGAATGTCCTTGAAAACTTGTGATACATTAGCACAAAACAGGCAACAGAAAGCGTTGTTGGTCTGGACTGAATTGAATGGTATCTTATATCTAAGATGAAATGTTGCAATTGATAACTTATTTTTCCCTGGCATGGGCAAATATGTTTTCTGTTAAAAATCAGTAAATTTTCACTTATACCATGTCAGTGAGTAAAGTTCTTTAAATTGCATTTTTTCAGAGTGGTCATATATTTTGCATATAGAATTACCAGCTTCAAATTAATACTACTTTTCCCAATTTGAGGTGGAGCAGATGAAAGAGATAGTGGCAGTACATTCTGACACTGTACTTTTGATAAATCGATATTACTTACCTGATATATGAATATACTTGATAAAACTGAGAAACATATCAGCTTTAATATTATAGCAATTCATAGCTGTTTGTAAAGTTGAGCATAACAGGTTAATTACAAGTCTAGTCAATTTTATGATTTGTAATTCCCTCAAATAAAGGATTAATTGCTATGAGAATTGCTCTCCTGCTGTGCACAATAAGAAACAGGATTTAGATGAAACAACAATTTTCAGACATTGGACTACAGGCATCAAAGGACTGTTTTGCCTGATTGAAAGGATTAAAAAAAAAAATGAGGTAAATCTTAGGATTGCCATTGCTTAATCACTGTTGTCAATTTTCAGGCCACAGAGCATGGGATTGATGAGATTAAGATTAGATCTTGGGAAAGCTGAGGCAGGTAGAATTTATAGGTCATAATACTGGATAAGAGGAGTTGCACAGAGAGGGCAGAGGGGAGGAGGGAGACAGAAAGAGAGAGCCAGAGAGAGGGGGAAATAAGAGAAGTAGGAGTAGGAAGAGTAGAAGAAGAAGAAGGAGGAGGGTGAGGAGGAAGAAGAACATGAAGAAGAACAAGGAGAAGGAGAAGGAAAGAGGGAAGGGAAGGAAAAGGGAGGGAAGAGAAGGGAAGAGAGGGAAGAGAGGGAGAGAGAGCATGATGTTTGGTTGTATATTGATCTTGCATAGATGGGAAATGTTTCATGATCATTCCACCTGGATACATGAGTCTTTGGATAGAGCCAAAACAAAGTTTAAACAGTTCTCAAAAAGATCAAATGGATCTGCAAATAACTTAACTGCATTCTGAACAAATCTCAGCACTCTTTAATGGAATACAAAATTATTTAGCACCCAAGAATGTTAAAGCCACAATATCTACCATGAAATCAACTAGATTACCAGGCATGCAAAGAGGCTGAAAATATGACCCATTGTTATGGGGGGGGGTTATGGGGGATTTAAATCAATCAATAGAAACGGAACCAAGATTCAATATTGTTAAGGGATAAATTCTCTTTACATAAATCTATATATTCAATGCAAAAACAAACAATATCCCAAAGGCTTTTAAATTTAAAAACTGACAAGTTATTTTAAACCTTATATGGAAATTAAAGTGTCAGAGAATACCCAAAACCATTTGGAAAATGAAACAGGACTTACACTCCCTGATTTCAGGAATTACTATAAAGCCACAGAAATCAAGACAGTGTGGTACTGGATTACAGATTTCAAAAACAAAAACAACAACAACAACAAAAAACAATGGAACAGAATAGCAAGTCCACAAATTGACTCTGTGTATAGCCAAATGATTTTTGACAAATGTACCAAGGGGATTTAGTGTGAAAAGTATAGTTCTTTTAACAAATGGTGCTGAAAAAAAATGTAATGTCTATATGCAAAAAAGACTCTCAATTATTAATTGATACTGTATAAAACTAAATTCAAAATAGATTATAGAGCTAACCATAAGTGATAAGAACATAAACATTTAGAAGAAAATATAGAATACCTTTTTGAACTTATACAAATTTTTGTTAGAAGATTTCTTAGATAAGTCAAGAAATCACAGACCACATAAAAATAATTAATAACCTGTCCTTCATCAAAATTCAAATCTTCTGCTGTTTGAAAGATACTCTTAGAAAATGAAAATCCAGACATTGGGAGAATATACTTGCAAACCACATACATGAGAATAGATTTGCATACACATGATGATTAATTTGTTGTGTCAATTTGACTGGGCTAAGTGTGTGTCTGTGAGGGTGTTTCCAGAAGAGATTAACATATGAATCCATAGACTGAAGATCTGCCATTAACAATGGGAGCAAACATCATCCAATTCCTTGAGGGCCTGAATAGAACAAAAAGGTGGAGAAAGGATGAATTCTCTCTCTTTCATTAAGGTGAGATGTCGCTCTTCTCTCACCCTCAGACATCAGAGCACTTACTCACTTACTTTATGGACCTTCAACTCCAGACTTAAACCAGCAGCTCCCCAGTTCTCAGTACTTTCAGCCTTGGTCTGGAAGGCAGACCAACAGCTCACCTGATTTTCAGACCTTCTTAGTTGGACTGATTTATACCACTGGCTTTCCTGGTTCTCCAGCTTACAATAGCAGACTGTGGTATTTTTTTGGTCTCCATAGCCATGGAGCCAATTCCTATAGCAAATCTCTTACATATACCTATGTATGTCCTATGGGTTCTATTTCTCTGGAGAACCCTGACTAATACAATCCAGAGTACGTAAAAAGTTAATACAACCCCAAAATAAGAAAACATAAAAATCCAATAGAGAAATGAACAAGCACTTTACCAAAGAAGAAATATGAGTGCCAAATAAGCACAAGACACAATTCACAACATCATTTACCACAAGGAAAAATACACCTTAAAATATGAATCACTGGGGCTTCCCTGGTGGCGCAGTGGTTGCGCGTCTGCCTGCCGATGCAGGGGAACCGGGTTCGCGCCCCGGTCTGGGAGGATCCCACATGCCGCGGAGCGGCTGGGCCCGTGAGCCATGGCCGCTGAGCCTGCGCGTCCGGAGCCTGTGCTCCGCAACGGGAGAGGCCACAACAGAGGGAGGCCCGCATACCACAAAAAAAAAAAAAAAAAAAAATGAATCACTATGTTGTGCACTTGAAACTAATATTGTAAATCAACTATACTTCAATAAAAAAATTAAAACTACAATGAAACACCAATAAACACTTCTAAAAAGGCCAAGATTAATAACCTTGAAAACGCCAAGTATTTGAGAGAACCAAAGCAGTCAAACTTTGCTTGTGGGAATGAAAAATAATACATTCACTTCGAAAAATAATTTAGCAGTTTCTCATAAGGTTAAACATAAATTCACTGTAAGACCCAGCAATTCTACCTCTAGGTGGTTATCCCATAAAAATGAAAACATATCCACACAAAGTGTTGTATATGAATGTTCAAAATAGCCCCAAACTAGAAGCATTCCAAAATGTCTGTCAACTTCTAACTGAAAGGATTAGACAAAAATTGTGGTAAATATAGTCAGTGGAATAATTCTCAGCAGTAAAATACATAAGCTATATATACAAAAACCACTATAATGAATCTCTAAAAGATAAACTAAGGGAAGTAAGTCAGACTCATATTACATACAGTATAATTTCATTTATACAAAGTTCCAAAAAATGGAAAACAAAACTATAAATACAGAAAGTAGATCAGTAGTTGCCATGTTCTAGAACTGAGGGCTGAATGCAAAGCAGCTCGGGGAACTTTTTGTTGTGATGGAAATATTGTATATCATGACTGTGCAGTGGTTACATGACTATGTAGATGTATAAAACTTATTAAACTATACACTTAAAAGGAGTGGATGGGCCAAATGTAATCACAAGGGTCCTCCTAAGAAGGAGGCAGGAGGATCAGAGTCAGTAGCATAGATATGACAATGGAAATAATAGGTTAGAATGATTTAAGGAATGGGTTATCAGCCAAGGAGTGATGGTGATCTTTAAGAAACTGAAAAAAGCAACAAAATGGGTTCTCCTCTGAAGCCTCTAAAAAGAACTCAGCCCTGCTAACATCCTGGTTTTGGATTTCTGATTTGCAGAACTGTAAGAGAACAAATTTGTGTTGTTTTAAGTCATTAAATTTATCATAATGTCTTACATCATTAACAGGAACTAACTGATTTGACAAAGACAAGTTGTACCATGATTCAAAGTAGAACCTGTTGAGGAGACAAGATCCTAGAGAGCCCCATGACCTGACATGGAGTGAGAAAAGTAGAATAGAAAACTACAATTACAGAAAAACAATGTTCTGATATTATGTTTCCTGCTACTTAGTTGAATGAATGCTTATAATAGAAATGAAGTTTAATTATAGACAAAAAAAGAGTGTTGCATTACTTAGCAAAGTTTCATTCCTACTAGTTTGACTTACTCTTTCGCTTGGTTAATTTAAGTTACAATTTGGAGAAAACAGATTCTTTAGCTTTGTCTTAAACAGCTCATTGTCAGTTGCCTATCAGACATTAAAAAAAATGTTGAAATATTTAAACTGAAACAGGCATTTCTAACAGAATATTTCATCTCTCACCAATAGACTAGGGTAACAGAGCATTTTGGGAAATAAGACATTTAGAGTTTGTCATTCAATTTCCAATTAACAGAAGAATCCCCATGAGTTCCCTGAATGTCTTGTTAAGATTAAATCTTCAATAGCTATTTGTGTTTGTTCTTTACTGTGTTATGGAAAGCATAAGATTATTTGCTATAGTGAAGTGGCAGTTTCTAGAATGACTTAAACAAAACAGCTATAAGTAACAAACAATCTTCCTTAATTCAGGACCAGAAGCCAATCAATATACATAAACAGTATTAAGTAATGAATATCTATCTTCAATTAATTTTAGCTTTTATAAAATCTACATGAAATAATTTATGAACTATTCATTTGTGAATATCCCAATCCCCTTTTTATTCCCATTAGTAAAAAGATATGATATATAATCATCAAAATCTTACACCTGCCATCATTGTTTCTATTTTAAGCTTAATTTCAATTTTCTGTATAAAACATTTTTGTTCCTATTAAATAAAGTTGAGGCAGATAGATGAGGGTAGATTTCCTAGAAAAACATATATGGTTAAGGAAGGTTCTCAGCACTGCTGAAACAATATGCTGTATTATTAGTTATTGAACCTATTTATTTGTTCATTTATCCCCACCCCTGTCCCTGCAATGCACAAACCTATACTCTATTTTCTACAGAAAATTGACAGGGATATTTTTTTAAAAAATTATAAATCTCCAATGGTTTTCCAGTCCATAAGATCTAGATTACCTACTTTCTTCTTGAAAACCACCTTATCTTGTTGCACTTGACAAGTTTTCTAAATTTTAGCCACATTGACATTCTATCTGCTAACTTTTAACTCATGGTTACACTCGTCAACTTTCCTGTGTTAACAGTATTAAACTCTTCCAGTATACACCAACATTTTAATAGGTTACTTAATATATTAATTGATTAATTTTGGAGGTACATTATATATAACAATATTATTTGTATACCTGGAGAAGAATTTTGGAGTATTTCAAATATGCACTTGCAATTATTTTATTTTTCATAACATTACAAAATAATACTGTGTCTGTATCTTAGGATTTTGTAGTATTCTTTTACTGCACATAGTATTATCTTAATGACATAACCAGATTCCTGTGGAAGGAAATAATAAAAAAATCAGAAGCCTGTTCTTTAGGTAGGAATACATATTTTTACATTTGTTTTAATAATATAGTCTGTTGAATGACAGAGGTAGCAAGTATTTCATATGGAATCAGAACTTTATATAGATTTCAGATAAAATTATTTTGCAAGAAAAAATCTGAATAAGTTTGTGACTTGTCATTTGTGTAGCTATCTGTTAACAAACTTACAGAAAATTACTAATTTATAGCTTATAAGTAAAAAGTAAAATATTGGAATAAACCTTTTTTCTGATATTCCAATAATTTTATTAAAATTATTAAATTTATTAAAATTTTACTAAAATATAAAACTTAACCTTACACCTAAAGGAACTAGAGAAAGATGAACAAATAAAATTCAAAGTTAGCAGAAGGAAAGAAATCATAAAGAACAGAGCAGAAATAAAAGAAATAAAGACTAAAAAAATAATAATGGAAAAGATCGATGAAACTAAAAGCTTGTTCTTTGAAAAGGTAAAAGAAATTGATAAACCTTTACCCAGACTCATCAAGAAAAAAAAAGGAGAGGGCCCAAATCAGTAAAGTCAGGAATGAAAAAGGGAAATTACAACCATAAGTAATACAAAGGATCATAAGAGACTACTATGAAAACTATATGCTAATAACATGGACAACATAGTAGAAACAGACAAATTTTTAGAAATGTACAATCTCCAAAGACTGAAACAGGAAGAAATAGAAAATATGAACAGACCAATTACTAGTAATGAAATTGAATCAGTAATTTAAAAACTCCCAACAAACAAAAGTCCAGGACCAGAAGGCTTCATAGATGAATTCTACCAAATATTTAGAGAAGAGTTAACACCTATCCTTCTCAAACTATTTCAAAAAATTTCAGAGGAGAAACACTTTGAACTCATTCTTTGAGGCCAGATCACGCTGATACCAAAACCAGACAAAGATATCACCAAAAAAGAAAATTACAGGACAATATCACTGATGAACATGGATGCAACAATCCTCAACAAAATATTGGCAAACCAAATCCAACAATACATTAAAAGGATTATATACCATGATCAAGAGGGATTTAGGACAGGGATGCAAGTTTTTTTCAATATCTGCAAATCAGTAAATGTAACACACATTAACAAACTGAAGAATAAAAACCATATGATCATCTCAATAGATGCAGAAATAGCTTTTGACAAAATTCAGCATCCATTTGTGATAAAAACTCTCAAGAAAGTTGGCATAGTGGGAACATACTTTAGCATAATAAAGGCCTTATATGATGAACCCACATCTAACATCATACTCAATGGTGAAAAGTGGAAAGTATTTACTCTAAGATCAGGAACAAGACAAGTATGTCCACTTTTGCCACTTTTATTCAACATAGATTTGGAAGTCCTAGCCACAGCGATCAGACAAGAAAAAGAAATAAAAGAATTCAAATTGCAAAGGAAGATGTGAAACTGTCACTGTTTGCAGATGACATGATACTATACCTAGAAAATCTAAAGTTGCTACCAGAAAACTACAAGAGCTCATCAATGAATTCAGTAAAGTTGCAGGATACAAAATTAGCATACAGAAAGCTGTTGCATTTCTATACACTAATAATGAAATAGCAGAAAGGTAAATGAAGGAAACAATTCCATTTACCATTGCTCAAAAAAACTAAAATACTTAGGATAAACCTACCTAAGGTGGTGAAAGACCAGTACTCAGAAAACTATAAGACACCGATGAGAGAAACTGAAGACAACATAAACAGATGGAAAGATATACCATGTTCTTGGATTGGAAGAATTAATATTGTTAAAATGACCATACCCAAGGCAATCTACAGATTCAATGCAGTCTCTATCAAAATACCAATGGCATTTTTCCAAGAACTATAATAAATAATTTTTAAATTTGTATGGAAACAAAAAAGACCCCAAACAGCCAAAACAATCTTGAGAAAAGAAGAGCAGAGCTGGAGGAATAATGATTTCTGACTTCAGACTATTCTACAAAGCTATGGTAATAAAACAGTATAGTACTGTCACAAAAATAGACCCATAGATCAATGGAACAGAATAAAAAAGACCATAAGCACTTATGGTCAATTAATCTATGACAAATGAGGCAAGAATATACAATGGAGAAAAGACAATCTCTTTGGTAAGGTGTGCTGGGAAAACTGAACAGCTACATGTAAAAGGATGAAATTAGAACATTCTCTAACTCCATATACAAAAATAAAATGGATGAAACACCTAAATGTGAGACCAGAAACCATAAAACTTTTACAGGAAAAAATAGGCAGAACACTCTTTGACATAAATTACAGCAATAATTTTTGGATCCGTCTCCTAAAGCAAAGTAAATAAAAGCAAAAATAAACAAATGGGATCTAATTAAACTTAAAAACTTTTGCACAGCAAGGGAAACTATCGACAAAATGAAAAAGGAACCTACTGAATGTGAGAAAATATTTGTGAATTTGTGATGGGTTTAGATGCTTTAAAAATCATAAAGATAAGTTTTGGAGACCATTATAGGAAGTATCAACAGAAATAAAAGTAATAATAATCCTTCAAGAAATATGAATTTTAATAAAACTTCCATTTTAGCACCACAATCCATATCAAGTCAGATTCACAATTAACATATTGACTGGGGGATTTTTGCAGAAACTAAATAACGCCTGTGGCCATAATATGTCTCAGGTCAAAAACATGTTAATAGTTAAATTTGTTGCCTTGTCCATTCAAAATATATTTGTATGGTTAGCATGACAGATATTTATTTAACATTTAGACCACTCTAAATGTTGTCCACATGTCTTCTCTTTCATAAGTGTGGTTTGTTTTAACCAAGTGCCACATGAAAGGAAGGAAAAATATAAGTGGTCAACCCAATTTTAAAATTTCACTGTTGCTTCTTTTTTTTTTGGTCTTCATGAAAATTGTAACTTGATTGTATATGAGATTTAATTTGAGCACAATACTTTGAATATAATAAATAATAATGAAATCGGGAACAATTCCCATTTGGGTGAACTGCATTTGTTGTTGTTATTTTTGCCATGCATTTAAACTACTAACTTAATAACAGACACTTCTTATCATAGAATATAAGATGTTATAAATAAATGAGAGATAAAAATAAAAATAAAGTATGTAAAGTAGTGAAAATAAAATACCTGGAAGTAATCACCTATCACTTCCAAATGCGAAGTCAGAAACCAAATAAGTAATATGATAGAATGTTTGTCACAAACCTACTCAAAAGTCAAAGTTAAAAATAACCACAATCTGTAGGCTTAATTTATTCATTGTTACATAATATATAGTTTAGTAAAAGTAATTTTAAACCATATAATTTAATTGTAGAGCATCCCTGGATACAAGTTAAGACAAGCAAAATCTATGTTTGAGGTCATAATAGGTTCCAGATGGCCTTATTAACTGACAAAAATGTTATCCAAATGAAGTATAATAACTGTAATAAGGAGCTAGATTATAATTTCAGATTAAATTTCTCTTGGATGTGCAATTTTCCCTGTGGTTTTCTACTTGGAAGTCACAATTAGTTTATTACTGCTTAACAGCAGGAAGCCTTCTGAAGTTTTTGTGAAAGGTCTGAAATTTTGTGAAGGTCTGAAATTCTTTGATTGTCCTCTAGGACTATTTTATAAAACTTTGAGTTTTAATATTTTTAACTTGATGTAATTTTACAAATTAAACTTCATATTAAGTGCACTAAGAAAGTGCTATATTTAAGCAACTCTTCACAGGACTCTTTTGGAAGATATGTATTTTTCCATAACAATTTACCTGGTTCCATGACAAACTGCAGGTGATCAATATGTTCACCTTTTTAAATCTCTATATCAGATAGTGTTTAAAATGGTACACAACCCATATCCAAAGTTTGAATTGCAAGCACTAATGGTGCTTGCTGTTACTACCCCTAACATAAAATGTAAATAATTGGCTTTAACAGAAGTCAAAATATTACCTATGAATCATATTAGACTATTCTCTGTTAGGACTCATGCACCATATCCTCATGTTATAGTATTATGTGTCAACTTGGGTAGTTCACAGTACTTTATTTAATGTATTTTGTAGATTTGCTACAGTCAGTGACTTGAGGTAAAGATTACCCTTGATAATGTAAGTCTCACAGAATCAATTGAAAACCTTTAGAGCAAAACCTGAAGTTTTCAAGAGAAGAAGTCCTGCCTGAGCTTCCAGCCTACCTGCTGGTCCTATAATTTTAAATTCAATGCTGGAACATCAACCCCAACTGAGTTTTAGGCTTGCCAGCCTGCCCTACAGAATTTGGACTTGCCATCCGTACAACTCATGAGCCAATTCCTTAAAATAAATCTCTCTTAATTCTCTCAGTGGGCTGTCTCTCTCAATATATCTACATATAGATATAGATATAGATCTCCTATTATATTATATATACATATATTATACATTATGGTTATTTATATATAGTTATAATAATATACATATGACATAATATATAATCTACAATATATATACATTTTATATATCCTATTATATATTTATACATAATTTCATATATATCAATATATATATATCATATACAATATATGTTTTTGGGGGAACCCTAACATACTCTGGCAACCATTAATCTGTTCTCCATCTCAATAGTTTTATAATTTTATCATTTCAAAAATTTTATATGAATGGAGTCATACAGTATGTAATCTTTGAGATTTTCTTTTTACTCAACATAATTCTGGAGATTCATCTAGCATTTGTGACTATCAATACTTTCCTTTTTACTACTGAGTAGTATTCCATGGTATAGATGTACCACATTTTGTTTATTAATTTATACATTTAAGGACATGTGGGTTGTTTCAAGTTTGGGGCTATTATGAATAAAGTAGCAGTGGAAAATACTGTACAATTATTTATGTGAATATAAATCATTATGTCTCTGATATAAATGCTCAGGAGACCAATTCCTGGTTCATAAGGTAGCTGCATGTTTAGGTGAGTAATAAGCTGCCTACCTGTTTCCCAGAGTAGCTTTGTTGCACTACGTGACCATGATTAATTTAAAAGTGATCCAGATTCTCATAGATAAAATAGATAGCTAGTGGGAAGCAGCCACATAGCACAGAGAGATCAGCTCGGTGCTTTGTGTCTACCTAGAGGGGTGGGATAGGGAGAGTGGGAGGGAGATGCAAGAGGGAGGAGATATGGGGATGTATGTATATATATAGCTGATTCACTTTGCTATACAGCAGAAACTAACACAACATTGTAAAGCAATTATACTCCAATAAAGATGTTAAATAAATAAATTAATTAGATAAAAGTGATCCAGGTCCTCAATATTTTCATGAGTGCTTTGTTTGTCACTATTTTTTAGAATTTTATTTTAGCCATTCTGATTGCTTTGTCATCTCTCTGCCTTCTCAGAATGAAGTAGACTGATTCCATCCACTTTATTTTTCTTTTTCAAAATTGTTTTAGCTATTCTACTTCCTTTATTCTCCGTATAAATTTTAGAATGATCTTGTCTATATCTACAAAGTATCTGGCTGGGATTCTAACAGTAATTATAGGAAAATTATACATGAATTTGGAGAGAGGTGACATATTTACTCTGTTGAACCTTCCAATCCTTGAGCATAGTCTATGTCTCCATTTACTATATTTCCTTTGATTTCTTTCATCAGAATGTTCTGGCTCAGCATGCAAGTCTTACATATATTTTCCTAGATTTACAACTAAGCATTTCTTTTTTTTTTCTTGAATGATAGTAATGTTTGAATGAATGTCTGTTGATCTTGTTCTCTGAAACCTTGCTAAACACATTATTTCATGATTTTTAAAATAGATAACTTGAGATTTTCTATATAAATCATTCAACAGCAAATACACAAATTAAATATAAAATTTTATTTCTTCTTTTCTAATCTGTACATCTCTTATATCATTTTTCCCTTTTCTTGCATTCTAGAACTATGTGGAATAAGAGTGATGAGAGTGGACACCTTTGGCTTGTTTCTTGTTAACAGGGAACACTTCAGTCTTTCACCCTTAAGTATAAAGTTAGCTGCAGAGTTTTTCATGGATGTTCTTCATAAAGTTGAGGACGTTCTCTCTGTTCCTAACTTGCTTATGATTTTATCATGAGTGGATGTTGAATTCTGCCAAATGCCTTTTCCTCGTCAATTGATATGATTGTGTGATTTTTCTTCTTTTGACTGTTAATTTGGATTACATAGATTTTAAAATATTTGACCAGCCTCACAGACCTGGAAAAAAGCCCACTTGGTATGCTGTATAATTATTTTTATATATTGCTGAATTATATTTGCTAATATTTGTTAAGGATTTTTCTATGTTCAAAAGGCATACTGATCTGTAGTGTTGTTTTTTGTTTTGTTTTTTTCCTGTCTTTGTCAGGTTTTTGCATCAGGGTAATACTAGCTTCATAAAAAGGATTGAAACATATTCCCTCCACTTCCTCTGAATAAAAAACTTTTTGAGCAATTACTTAAAACTTAAAATACCTGAGAATTGTTCATTCATTTTTCCCTATTTACATTTCTAATAAACTTTTAATTATCCCTCCTTGAAGAATACCTCTTAAA
Organism: Physeter macrocephalus; assembly: GCF_002837175.3. NCBI lineage: Eukaryota > Metazoa > Chordata > Mammalia > Artiodactyla > Physeteridae > Physeter > Physeter macrocephalus. The sequence goes on along the minus strand of NC_041228.1, from coordinate 27,977,482 downwards.
AAAAGGAATTTACTTAGACCTTAATCCAATATTTGCCCCAAAATCTAGATCTTATAAGATATATGGCAATTTACTCTATATTAAATACACAAAGTGTTATTTCTTTTTTTATATAAATGGAAACTAAAGCTTACATTCGATTAATGCAACTCTAAACAATTTTGAAACTGATAAATATAAAATTCTGGAATCTTTGGGAAAATAAGCTATATGTAAAATAAATTATTTGAAAAGAGTCGATCTGGAACTTGAGCTGCATTTCTTAATATTAGAATTTTTGAAGACTATATTACTGTAAAATGGGTGAAGGAGGTAGCAAATAAAATATTCTAAGAAGAATGAGTAGCACATTCAGAGGTACAGAGCCTTGAGAGAAAGCCAGGAACTTGCAATCATTGGGTTAAGCTGGTCCTCAATGATTTTACTGAGTGAGGGTGGGAAGTGGGTATAGTTAGAAACTTCACAGAATTCTGTTCTCTATGCTCTGCCTAGGCCTGATTTATATTCCCTCAATAAATAAATTTTTTTTTAATCTCAAAGCCTTTGCACTTTTTGTTTTGTCTGTTTCAACCACTATTAATTTCTCTAGAATTTGGGGCTAATTTCTTTTCATCATTCAAGTCTCAGTTACAGTTATGAGACAGGTCTTCCCTGACCACCTTAGCTAAAGGAATTTTCATTCATATCACTTTGTCTTAATGTACTATTTTTAGAACAATTCCACCCATTTTAAATTAACTTAGTCATTTATTAATAGGTTTGTCTCTCATCACTTATAAAATGTGCTTAATATGGGAGGAGGGCCCTTGTCTAATTTAAGTTCTAGATCCCTAATCACCTAAAAAATATTCCACCACAGTATAGTCTATGGAAAAAAAGGATAAAATGAATGTAATACAAATAAATAAATTATGAGGTGCCCTGCCTATTGTATTAAGGAGTCTTGAATATTCCTTTTTGTTCAATGACAAATGACCAAAATAACTGAAATAATGTTGTTAAAATATAAAATTGTTTGGGAGATAATGATTTTAGCAGTGTGGAGCATGTAATAGTAGGAGAAAATATATGGTCAGGGAAATATAATTGATGTTGCTTACATATATTTTGCACAACACCTAATGCGTAATTAGTCCTCTATAACTATTAGTTTTTTTAATTGCTATTTCCAGGCAGCATAAGAGACTTTGCTTAAGCATTTATGTGGATAGAATTTCTCTGGAGACATAGCAACATTTTTAATAGCTAATTATTTGTTTTTAATTAAAATGCCTTTAAGCATGATACCTAAACTGACGTGCCTTGAGACACTGAAGCTGATGAACAAAAACAGAATTTAAATCAAATTTTTTAAATTCCTGTAATTGAATATATATCTAAAATGTTGGTTGGAAAAAAATAAGTTGCTTTATTAAAGCTGGTCTACTATGAGTATTTTATATGCTAATATTTATTGTATATCTTCAGAATGCGGTATTTTATGGAGAATTTTTTGAATTCATTTGGCCATTAACTCTTCCTCTACCCCTGTCCTGATATAAGATTATCATTCTGAGGGACATCAGTAGTAGTTTGGGAAATGCTGCTTCACAATTTTAAGTGTTTATATTGTTAACGTAAATCTTGGTTTCATCTTTCAGGGGAAAAACATGCCCTCTGAAATATTGGAAATTTTGACTTCAGGTTTATTTGATCTTTTTCATTCTTGAGGTGATTTCATCAGTGTTTTACAGACTTTTTTTTTTACTCAAATAGCAAACATAATGTTTGTTATTATAATAGTATACTAGAGCACTTCATACAATGTAATGTAAAAACTTATTTGCTTGGCTTTTGAAAGCATTGACCTGAAATGTCTACAGTATTGTTTAATTTTTCTTTCCTGTGGTATTAGATGTTTTTTTAAATTTTATTTCATTTATTTTTTTATACAGCAGGTTCTTATTAGCTATACATTTTATACATATTAGTGTATATATGTCAATCTCAATCTCCCAATTCATCACACCCCCCACCACCACTTTCCCCCTTGGTGTCCATATGTTTGTTCTCTACACCTGTGTCTCAATTTCTGCCCTGCAAACTGGTTTATCCGTACCATTTTTCTACGTTCCACATATATGTGTTAATATACGATATTTGTTTTTCTCTTTCTGACTTACTTGACTCTGCATGACAGTCTCTAGATTCACCCACGTCTCTACAAATGACCCAGTTTCGTTCCATTTTATGGCTGAGTAATATTCCATTGTATATATGTACCACTTCTTCTTTATCCATTCATCTGTCGATGGGCATTTACGTTGCTTACATGACCTGGCTATTGTAAATAGTGCTGCAATGAACATTGGGCTGCATGTGACTTTCAGAATTATGGTTTTCTCTGGGCATATGCCCAGTAGTGGGATTGCTGGGTCATATGGTAATTCTACTTTTAGTTTTTTAAGGAACCTCCATACTGTTCTCCATAGTGGCTGTATCAATTTACATTCCTGCCAACATGGCAAGAGGGCTCCCTTTTCTCCACACCCTCTCCAGCATTTGTTGTTTGTACATTTTCTGATGATTCGCATTCAAACTGGTGTGAGGTGATACCTCATTGTAGTTTTGATTTGCATTTTTCTAATAATTAGTGATATTGAGAGGCTTTTCATGTGCTTCTTGGCCATGTGTATGTCTTCTTTGGAGAAATGTCTACTTAGCTCTTTTGTCCATTTTTGGATTGGGTTGTTTTATTTTTTAATATTGAGCTGCATGAGATGTTTATATATTTTGGAGATTAATCCTTTGTCCGTTGATTCATTTGCAAATATTTTCTTGCATTGTGAAGGTTGTCTTTTCGTCTTGTTTGTAGTTTCCTTTGCTATGCAAAAGCTTTTAAGTTTCAGTAGGTCCCATTTGTTTATTTTTGTTTTTATTTCCATTACTCTAGGAGGTGGATAAAAAAAGATCTTGCTGTGATTTATGTCAAAGAGTGTTCTTCTTATGTTTTCCTCTAAGATTTGATAGTGTCCAGTCTGACATTTACATCTCTAATCCATTTTGAGCTTATTTTTCTGTATGGTGTTAGGGAGTGTTCTAATTTCATTCTTTTACATGTAGCTCTCCAGTTTTCCCAGCACCACTTATTGAAAAGACTGTCTTTTCTCCATTGTATATCCTTGCCTCCTTTCTTATACATTAGTTGACCATAGGTGTGAGGGTTTACCTCTGGGCTTTCTAGCTTGTTCCATTGATCTATATTTCTGTTTTTGTGCCAGTACCATATTGTCTAGATTACTGTAGCTTTGCAGTATAGTCTGAAGTTGTTGGTATCATCTTTAATTTTTTTCATCAGTGTCTTATAGTTTTTTGCATACAGGTCTTTTGTCTCCCTGGGTAGGTTTATTCCTAGGCATTTTATTCTTTTTGTTACAATGGTAAATGGGACTGTTTCCTTAATTTATCATTCAGATATTTCATCATTAGTGTATAGGACTGCAAGAGATTTCTGTGCATTAATTTTGTATCCTGCAATTTTACCAAATTCATTGATTAGCTCTAGTAGTTTTCTGGTGGCATCTTTAGGATTCTCTATGTATAGTATCATGTCATCTGCAAACAGTGACAGTTTTACTTCTCTTTTCCAATTTGCATTCCTTTTATTTCCTTTCCTTCTCCAATTGCCATGGCTAGGACTTCCAAAACTATGTTGAATAATAGTGGTGAGAGTGGACATCCTTGTCTTGTTCCTGATCTTAGAGGAAATGTATTCAGTTTTTCACCATTGAGAATGATGTTTGCTGTGGGTTTGTCATATATGGCCTTTATTATGTGAGGTAGGTTCTGTCTATGACTACTTTCTGGAGACTTTATAATAAATCGGTGTTGAATTTTGTCAAAAGCTTTTTCTGCATCTACTGAGATGATCATATGGTTTTTATTCTTCAAGTTGTTAATATGGTGTATCACATTGACTGATTTGCATATATTGAAGAATCCTTGCATCCTTGGGATAAATCCCACTTGATCATGGTGGATGATCCTTTTAATGTGTTGCTGGATTCTGTTTGCTAGTACTTTGTTGAGAATTTTTGTATCTATATTCATGAGTGATATTGGTCTGTAATTTTCGTTTTTGTTGTATCTTTGTCTGGTTTTGGTATCAGGGTTATGGTGGCCTCATAGAATGAGTTTGGGAGTGTTCCTTCCTCTGTAATTTTTTGGAAGAGTTTGAGAAGGATGGGTGTTAGCTCTTCTATAAATGTTTGAAGCTCTTCTCTAAATGTTTGATAGAATTCACCTGTGAAGTCCTCTGGTCCTGGACTTTTGTTTGTTGGAAGATTTTTAATCACAGTTTCCATTTCATAACTTGTGATTGGTCTGTTCATATATTCTATTTCTTCCTGGTTCAGCCTTGGAAAGTTATACTTCTCTATGAATTTGTCCATTTCTTCCAGGTTGTCAATTTTATTGGCTTTGAGTTGCCTGTAGTAGTCTCTTAGGATGCTTTGTATTTCTGCGGTGTCTGTTGTAACTTCTCCTTTTTCATTTCTAAATTTATTGATTTGAGTCCTCTCCCTCTTTTTCTTG
>NC_041228.1:27972490-27972812 GCF_002837175.3 Physeter macrocephalus | reverse complement strand
CTGCTTTTGCTGCATCCCATAGGATTTGGATCATTGTGTTTTCATTGTCATTTGTCTCTAGGTAATTTTTGATATCCTTTTTGATTTCTTCAGTGATCTCTTGGTTATTTAGTAACGTACTGTTTACCTTCCATGTATTTGTGTTTTTTACATTTTTTTCCCTGTAATTGATTTCTAATCTTATAACATTGTGGTCAGAAAAGATGCTTGACATGATTTCAATTTTCTTAAATTTACTGAGGCTTGATTTGTGACCCAAGATGTGATCTATCCTGGAGGATGTTCCGTGCACACTTGAGAAGAAAATGTAATCTTCTGTTTT
>NC_041228.1:27910163-27972428 GCF_002837175.3 Physeter macrocephalus | reverse complement strand
AATGTCCTATAAATATCAATTAAATCTATCTGGTCTATTGTGTCATTTAAAGCTTCTGTTTCCTTAGCAATTTTCTGTCTGGATGATCTGTCCATTGGGGTAAGTGAGGTGTTAAAGTCCCCCACTATTATTGTGTTACTGTCGATTTCCTCTTTTATAGCTGTTAGCAGTTGCCTTATGTATTGAGGTGCTCCTATGCTTGGACCATATATGTTTATAATTGTTATATCTTCCTCTTGTATTGATCCCTTCATCATTATGTAGTGTCCTTCCTTGTCTCTTGTAATATTCTTTATTTTAAAGTCTATTTTATCTGATATGAGTATTGCTACTCCAGCTTTCTTTTGATTTCCATTTGCATGGAATATCTTTTTCCATCCCCTCACTTTCAGTCTGTATGTGTCCCTAGGTCTGAAGTGGGTCTCTTGTAGACAGCATATAGATGGGTCTTGTTTTTGTATCCATTCAGCAAGCGTGTGTCTTTTGGTTGGAGCATTTAATCCATTCACGTTTAAGGTAATTATCAATATGTATATTCCTGTTACCATTTTCTGAATTGATTTGGGTTTGTTTTTGTAGGTCTTTTTCTTCTCTTATGTTTCCCACTTAGAGAAGTTCCTTTAGTATTTGTTGTAAAGCTGGTTTGGTGGTACTGAATTCTTTTAGTTTTTGCTTGTCTGTAAAGGTTTTAATTTCTCCATCAAATCTAAATGAGATCCTTGCTGGGTAGAGTAACCTTGGGGGTAGGTTCGTCCCTTTCATCACTTTAAATATGTCATGCCACTCCCTTCTGGCTTATAGAGTTTCTGCTGAGAAATCAGCTGTTAACCTTATGGGAGTTCCTTTGTATGTTATTTGTTGTTTGTCCCTTGCTGCTTTCAATAATTTTTCTTTGTCTTATTTTTTGCCAATTTGATTACTATGTGTCTCAGCATGTTTCTCCTTGGGTTTATCCAGTATGGGACCCTGCATTTCCTGGACTTGGGTGGCTATTTCCTTTCCCATGTTAGGGAAATTTTCGACTATAATCTCTTCTAGTATTTTGTCGGGTCCCTTCTCTCTCACTTCTCTTTCTGGGACCACTATGATGCGAATGTTGTTGAGTTTAATGTTGTCCCTAAGGTCTCTTAGGCTGTCTTCATTTCTTTTCATTCCCTTTTCTTTATTCTCTTCCACAGCAATGAATTCCACCATTCTGTCTTCCAGGTCACTTATCCATTCTTCTGCCTCAGTTATTCTGCTATTGACTCATTCTAGTGTAATTTTCATTTCAGTTTTTTTTTTTATTCATCTCTGTTTTTTTGTTCTTTAATTGTTCTAGGTCTTTGTTAAATGTTTCTTGCATCTTCTCGATCTTTGCCTCCATTCTTTTTCCGAGGTCCTGGATCATCTTCACTATCATTATTCTGAATTCTTTTTCTGGAAGGTTGCTTATTTCCACTTCATTTAGTTTTATTTCTGGGGTTTTATCTTGTTCCCTCTCTGGTACATAACGCTCTGCCTTTTCATCTTGTCTATTTTTCTGTGAATGTGGTTTTGTTCCACAGGCTTCAGGATTGTCAGTATTTTTTATTTTAATTACATGACCTTTTGTTTTATTGCTAAGCAACATGACCCAATATTTCTTCTCCTTTTACAACTGTTACTTAATCTATGAAATATACTTTAATATTCATCATGAAACCATACTGATTTATATTGAAAATAGAGAGAAATTTTAATACTAATGAAAATCAAGTATAAGACTAGTTCAGTTAATTTAAAACTTTTACTCAACTGTATTAACTATCATTGTAGAATCTTCTCTATAAATAAAATGGAATAATTAATTAACCTATTCATGACAATATAATACTATGTTGAAATGATGTTTTGTTTCTACCATTTCCAAGCAGTAAAGAAGTACTTAAACAGATGCAAGTGAATTCAGGTATGTAACTTTAAAGATAACTTTGTGAGCAGTTCTTAGTGAGAAAGATTTTCATCAATGACAGTTAATCTCTCTAGTGAATATTTCTTCCAAGCAGATTTATTCATTTTATACACTTTACCAAACAATTTGGATAAGTTAGGCTATAACGAATTGAAACTCTTTAAATATCAAGCTCAATGCTTCCTCTCTCTTTGTGAGATAATACTGAGAACATTAAAAATAAAGGGCAAACTTTTTCATATTTAATACAACTAAATGTACCTCATTATTTACATACATAAATAAAATATAAGTTAGAAATTGTTTATCATGGCAAATTATTGTTAACGAAGTGTAAGATAATTCAGAGGGTAAATAAATTACTATTTACTCACAAGATCTCATAAGACAACATGGAGGAAATTTTGTGTAAGTAGTTAACATTATGAAAGGAAAATAATTTAGCCTTTTAATCTTCCCTCTACCTACTTCCCTACTTGCCTAGTGAGATGCAAGCTTTAAATGTAGAAATGTTTGCTATAATCACTAAAAACTTAGTAAAAGAGTGTGATACATTTGTTAAACTGTCAAGGCTCAAGTGATTTTGTTAAAAATCTTTTGATTGGAAACCAAAAGCCAATGTTTTAGACCCAGATTTCCCTTTATCACTAACATTTTTGAGAACATATTTCTTTCAGGTACATTGTTAAGTGAAAATGATATGTTTGGGGAAGATAGTATCCATCTTCTCAACTGACGATTTGAGTTTTTAAGTAGCCTAGAATACACTGTAAGCTCAAATCTTGTAATATGAAAATGAAATAGCTATACAATATATCTTTCACTAAATGGCATTGATCAGGAAAACTTAGCTTAAGCATGATTTTTATCAAGAATGGTGTTTCTCTATGTGAGAGGAATATCCTTTTGGCAAAGTAGACATTTTTCAGAAAGCACAGTGGGGTATTAAGGAAAGAAAAGGACAACATAAGTCAAACACCAGATCAAAAGATGTAAACTTACTGATTAATAGAGCCAAATAGTGACAATTTTATTTTCTACAGATATTAATAACAAATTTATCCTATATGTTAAATACATAATTTGACATAATTGAATATTCATCACCTCTTTGCTTCATGTTTGAATATCAGGTAGGAGCTATGCTAAAGTGTTAACTTTGTACTATGTTAAATGTCTATTGAAGAAATTAATAGTTTAATGCTACAAAGCTATAGTAATCAGAACAGTATGGTACTGACACAAAACCAGAAATATAGATCAACAGAACAGGATAGAAAGTCCAGAGATAAACCCACACTCCTACAGTCAACTAATCTATGACAAAAAAGGCAAGAATATACAATGGAGAAAAGAGAGTCTCTTTAAGAAGTGATGCTGGGAAAACTGGACTGCTACTTGTAAAAGAATAAAATTAGAACCTCTCTAACACCACACAAAAACTAAATTTGAAATGGATTAAAGACCTGACACTATAAAACTCCTAGAGGAAAACATAGCCATAACACTCTTTGACATAAACTGCAGCAAGATCTTTTTTGATCCACCGCCTAGAGTAATGAAAATAAAAACAAAAATAGATAAATGGGACCTAATTAAACTTAAAACCTTTTGTACAGCAAAGAAAACCACAAACAAAATGAAAAGACAACCCACAGAATGTGAGAAAATATTTGCAAATGAAGTGACTGACAGGGATTAATCTACAAAATATACAAACAGCTCATGCAGCTCAAGAGCAAAAAACAAACAACCCAATCAAAAAATGGTCAGAAGACCTAAATAGATATTTCTCCAAAGAAGACATACAGATTGCCAACAAACACATGAAAAGATATTCAACATCACTAATCATTAGAGAAATGCAAATCAAAACTACAATGAGGTATCACCTCATACTGGTCAGAATGGCCATCATCAAAAAATCTACAAACAATTAATAATGGAGAGGGTGTGGAGAAAAGGGAACCGTCTTGCACTGTTGGTGGGAATGTAAATTGGTACGGCCACTATGAAGAAATGGAGAACAGTATAGAGGTTCCTTAAAAAATTAAATATAGAACTATTATACCATACGATCCAGCAATTCCATCTCTGGGCATATACACAGAGAAAACCATAATTTGAAAAGATACATGCACCCCCGTGTTCACTGCAGCATTATTTCAATAGCCAAGACATGGAAGCAACCTAAATGTCCTTTTACAGAGGAGTGGATAAAGAAGATGTGGTACATATATATACAATGGAATATTACTCAGCTATAAAAAAAAGAATGAAATAATGCCATTTGCATTATAGATGGACCTATAGATTGTCATATGAGTGAAGTAAGTCAGAGAAATACAAATATCACATGATATCACTTATATGTGGAATCTAAAAAAATGGTACAAATGAACTTATTTACAAAACAGAAATAGAGTCACAGATTTAGTAAACAAACCTATGGTTACCAGGAGGGAAAGGTGGGGGGAGGGATAAATTGGTAGATTGGGATTGACATATACATACTACTATGTATAAAATAGATAACTAATAAGGACCTACTGTAGAGCACAGGGAACTCTACTCAATACTCTGTAATGACCTATATGGGAAAAGAATCTTTAAAAAAAGTGGATATATGTATATGTATAACAGATTCACTTTGCTATATACCTGAAACTAACACAACATTGTAAATCAACTATATTCCAATAAAAAAGAAATTAATAGTTTAAATACAACTGATAGAGAATTATATTATAGCATGGTTTAAAGTTTTCAATCTGAGTTATAAAAAATTAGTCCTTGTTTGCTTAGTAAAAGTAGTTTAACTTTATTGAAATGCATTTAAATAATGATTTGCATAGATTATAATTCAGATCTTGCAGTAATTCTAATTGATATCCTGCATCATTTAACCCATATTTATTTTCTTCCTGTATTTTGTTAAAGATTAGTATGGTTATCTTAAGATTAACTAGGACATATGAATACCTATTTATGATTTTTTTTCTTGAATTTTCTTATAAAATGTCCATGTTAAAGAACTATATTATGTTATACTTTTCCCTGCACACATTCCTTTTAAATTACAGAAGCTATTCATGGGGACAAATTTGCTTGTCAGAAAACAACGTTTTCCCCAATATAATAACTAAGAAGAAACTGTGAAGAAGAAAGTTTAAGGAACTGAATTCTTCAAGAGCAATACATTAAAAAACTGCCTGAACTAATATGCAAATATTCCTGAGAAAGCAAGGGCTGTTTAGGATGTCTTGAGCTCAGTTTTATCCTGACTAATAAAGGGGTTATGGTTATTAAAATATCTGAATGTTAATTTAAGATTCTTTAGAAGATTGAAAATATTTTGCATATTAGGTCAGTTAGTTATTTCAAACTGTGCTTACTAAGGGAGTGATAGACATAATTTTATTCCATTACATTATACTCTATGTATTTTGGAAATGTCTGCCATAAATTAGTGACTCTGGAGAAATTCCATAATTTACAAAATCCATGGAGATAATAGTGTCTTTTTTGTTTGTTTAAGATATGAATTTACCTTTCAGCTGAAGCTGTCTAGCAGTAGGGGAGGCTGGAATAACAATTATAATTTTATGAATTTATTTCAAGCTATAGTATATGCATGTGTAAAATACGCACAAAATATATATAACATATATGCATACATTCATATATACATAGAATGTACATGCATACATATACATGTTTGTATGTTCAATTTATTATTTATATATTGGGTAATATGTTAGACACTATAGGTATAAAAGTTAAAATTTTTAAGCTTTCAGATAAAGATTTTATCTCCTTACAGAAAGCATAATTCTCTAAATTTTATGATTGACATGATTAACATATGACTGAAAACCCAGACCTCATTAAAGAGGGTTTTTTTTCCTTGTAAACATTTTAAATAAGACTTAAAGTTGCTTTCTATGTATTATTCAATTTTCATGCAAATTCCTTCATATGAATAGCTTATCTACTTGAAATTAAATGACCATGAGATTCAGGACAGTTTATTACTATAAAGGCAAAACTGGCTTCAATGTCATTTCCTTAATTTTACAAATGCACAAATGAATAACAGATGGTTATATATTTTAATACTTGTAGATACAAAGAAAATTCAACTCCAAATGGTCTTTTCATCATCATATATTAATATTTATAATTGCACATGTAGTGATGGCTCCCAGATTGTCTGATTTAACAGATCAACAATGTTATCCAGGACCCAGTTTCATTCTTTCTCTCCATTTTGCTATCTTAAGTTCTGGCTTTATATCAATATGGGTAGTGCAGTTTCAGAAATCATAACATGCTTGACACTATCCAGAGGAAGGATAGAAAATGTCTCTTTCTCTGAGACTCTCTTCCATCTCATTGGTCAGAACTTGATATCTGCCCATCTCTGAAACAATTTCTGTCATGACAAATGAAAATATTATTGGACAAATGAAACACTGCTAAAACTGGGTTAGAACTTCCCCTGAGGCACAAGGCTTAAGAGTGGAAGGTGAGATATTTGAACAAAATCGGTTTCTATTGTGGGAAAGGGGAGAATGGGTGCTGTGTAGACAACCTCCAGAATCCACCACTGAAAGATACTTGAGGGGCAGTGCACAGAAATTAAAGTGATCCAATTGCTAACGGGTTCATTAATTATGTATTTTTAGACACCCACAGATAAACAGATAGCTGTCAACACCTGTTGATTAAGTGTAGCAGGATATAAGACAGGTTATGAAAATCATAAATGAGTACTGTATTTTAGAAAGGTCATCAGATAACTAAAAATCTGAAGTAGAGTTATAAGGACTTTATAAAAAATTTTAGTAACAAATCATTTGATATTTTCATCCTGTGTGAAAGGATACTTGATAATTTCTTTCAGTTAGTACACATCCCCAAGAATAAATATACCATAATCTTAATGCATTGCAGACACTTGAAGCTGGAATTTGTCTTTAAAACAAGTAGCATAATAGTAAAATGTTCTATGATCCTAAGAAATGTGAAGCCTCTGGAAGGAGGAATAAATATGGAGGTAGGAAAAAGTCACCCACAGGTACATAATTTTTTTTAGGAAATAAATTAATAACCTAAATTTTCAACAAATTTACTCACTCTCTTGTATTCATTTCCTATGCACACAGTACATATTTACTATGGATTCTGAATTACTGGATCTTGTAGGTCAACTGTTCTGGTTTTATTTTCTATTGAATGACTTCTAAAAGTGCCATGTAATGTCTTCAATATAAAGTCCAATGATTTGCATAAATCTGCCACTAAATGCATAGATTTCTGTATAGTTTTAATGTTTCCTTTGGGTGACTGTTTTGAATTTTCTGACCATGTTACAATTCATTCATGGTGATACAATTATCATGATTGACTCTTCAGATGTCTTATCAGTTACTACCATTAGATGTCAGGGCATAACTCATCTGTTGATATCTTGCTGTTTCTGGTTGTATCTAGAACTGATAAAATGATGCAAGGCATTCTTGTAAAAGAATGTACTTTCTACACTAATTAGTTGAAATATTTCTTTGAATAGTCTTAGTTTAGCAATTTTTAAAATATATACTCTTCCTCACCCAGATTCTCATTTTTTAATTGAAATATAAAATAATGACCATTTTGTAAATTACTGTGTGTTTGTGCACAATCAAAAAATTTCTAAACCACATAATAAAATGTAATTATTAAGACAGCATGTAGTTCATTCTCTTAAGATTTGATATCAATAGAGTATTTTTCTTCACTGATGAGAAATTGAGATTTACCTAAATCCTCAACAAATCATTACCACAAATAAGATTCCAGAGAGATATATTTTCAAAAAGCAGTCAAAGAAAAATCACATAAAACTTCATCATAAGGTGGAAATTTAACTTCAAACACTGATGCAAAATTCTGTTAAGTTATATTGGGCCTTATAGTAGAAATATATCCTCCTACACAAAATGGACCTAAACATCAAGGGAAAATGTAAGGCATCAGATTATACTCTCTGTTCACCTAAAATGCTTAAATTTGGCCATTAATCTGACCCAAGGCCATACTTATTGAGCTCCAAGAAAAAAAAAATGAAGACATTAACTTAAAGTACTTGGGAAAAGAAAGAATCACACAAGGTAAACTTAAGCCCTGCTACTTGAGTGAGCAGAGACAGGAAAGGAGAAGGAAAGACATTCTTTAGTCCTCTCCTGTGACAAGTAAACATTTAGGTCATTTACAGGCATACCTCATTTCATCACACTTTATTGTGTTGCACAGCTATTGTGTTTTTACAAACTGAAGGTTTGTGGCAACTCTGCATTGTCAGATGATGGTTAGCATTTTTTAGCAATAAAGTATTTTTAAAATTAAAGTATATATAATACATTGCCTTTTTAGTCATAATGCCATTGCACACTTAACAGACTAAAGTATACTGTAAACATAACTTATATGCACTGGGAAACCAAAAACAAATTGTGTGACTTGCTTTATTGTGATATTCCCTTTATTGCAGTGGCCTGGAACCAAACCCAAAATATCTCTGAGGTATTCCTCTATTAGTTTCATTTTTCAGGTGATGATGTGATCTAATTCAAAAGGAAAGAACAACTACCCACATTCAAAATCATATTTAATGTTGAAATATTGAACATGTCCCACATAAGGTCAGGAATGAAGCAAGTATGCCTGCTCTCAACTCCATTATTTCACTATTGTACTGGAAATCCCAGAGATTGCAATAAAATGAGGAGAAGGAGGGGGAGAAGAAAGAAAGGGAAAAGAAAAGGGAGGGGAGGGGAAGGGGGAAGGGGGGGGAGGGGGAAGGGGAAGGAAAAAGAGAGGAGCGGAGAGGAGAGGAGAGGAGAGGAAAGGGTAGAATGGAAGTGAAGAATTAAAAGTTTCCCCGTTTGTAGATGACATCATTGTTTACCAAAAATCCAAAAGAATATAAAAAATGTGAAGTATAACTAATCAGTGAATTTAATCAGGTTGAAGAATACAAGTTTATTGTGGAAAAAATAAATTATGTGGTTATATACCAGCAATCATTGTGAAATAAATTTTCAAAAATTCCATTTACAGTAACATCAAAAGTATCAATAAATGCACTTAAAATTGTGCAACATGTTTGCAGGACATTTCTGGGGTAAACTTTGGACAGGGACTGGAACAAAACATTGACTCTCCAGCTTACTGACTAAGATCTTGGGACTTCTCAGCTTCCATAATTGCATGAACCAATTCTTTATAATTAATTCATTATACATAGATGATTTCTATTATATATGTCATATACATATACAAACATACATATTTATGGATATATACACACATGTGTATATATATATATATATATATACACACACATATGCATATACACACATATCTACATATATTCTATTGGGTGTATTTCTCTGGGGAACCCTGACTAATATGTTGACATAAAGCAGATCAGAGGGCAAAGGGAGCAATGGATGGAGATACAAGGAATTTTTGGTGGATGGTGAATATCTTGAATGTGCTGTTGGTTTCACAGATGTATTCAACTGTCAAAACTCATTTGTACACTTTAAATAGACAGTGTAGTTATGTAAATTATTTCTCAGTAAAGTTGATCAAGGAAATAATGGAGTAACTACCCATAATATCCCCCTGAGAAAGTGTTTCTATCATGCCAGCACTAGGATATAAGTCATATACCAATCCTCAAATTTTGATCAACCTTAGAAGTAGAAGTAGGAGAAAGCTGAGAAAAAAAAGAGAAATTATCTCCTGCTTATTTTTGCCAACATTACTGAAATTAAAAATAATTTCTAGAGTTTATATGTGCCCTCCTCTACTGCAGTGGCACTGACCTTGATAAATACAGAGGAAATGTTCTGATCAACAAATAACTCTTAAGAAACCAAGAAGAATGAATTAAGGTCTCAGCAAACAATTCATCTCAATTTTCCATTATCCACACAAATTACCAATTCTTATTTGGTTATTTGCTTGATTTTAGGTGATTTTTTTTTCCTCAGGAGACCCAGTAATTCTCCATTCCTTTAGTTTTTCATGTCGTAGTGTCCTACAGCATGCTCCAAATACACCACAAGGCTAAAAGATGGCTCACATTGCATCAATTATATTAGGATATTCCCTCAGTCACAGTGGTTGCATCATTCATGACCATTCAGAGTCCACCTGTGAAATCTGATATGTGAACTTTGGGACTGAAAGGGAATTTCTTTCTTGTTGATATTGACACAAAATTTTACAGGCTTTTGGTTGCCAGAGACCATCTTATGGTGAAGCTAATTGTAGAGACTGGCAGTAAAGCTAATCATAGAAAAATGGGGGAGAGGAGGAGAAGGGGAGGTGGAGAGAAAGATAAAGAGAGAAAACTCAGATGTTCTGATATTTTCATTTGACCTCATAGAACCTTCTGTGCCCCGAGCTCAGGGACATTTTAGTTATGAGAGCCAAATATTCTTTATTGTTTAAGCTGATTTTAATTAGTTTTCTGTCATTTACAAACAAGTATATTTTAATACACTAAACCATATTAGGTAACCTAACCATGTATTTTTTAAAAGCATAAATTTAATATAAAATAGTAACAGCATGTTCATTCTGCTAATTTTTCATAATTGTTCCAAAATCAAAGAAAGGATAGCTTAAATTTTGAATTTTCATCTTCTAGTATCTTTTGTCTCGCAAGATAAAATAAGAATAATTTTAACACTTTACATAAATGTTTTGTAAATAGTTTGAGGACACAAGCAAAATGAATGTATTTAAAAGGCATAACTCAGTTATGAAAAATTGACATGTGAAGTTATCTTGCATACTGATTATCATAGATTATCAGAGAAGAGAGAAAAAAAAGAGACTATTTTTATAAATATATCATTAAAATGCCATATATTAAAGCAATGACAATTTTAATAGCAATAACATCTTGAAATAATTTAACTTTAATTTGCATGTATTCTTTACAAGTTTCTATGAAATGAGCTTAGATCTTTGTATCTGTAGCATGTAGAATAAAGCTTGATATATACAGATTCCTCTGGAAGCAATAAATGAATATCCAAAATAGATTACTTACTATTAGAAAAAGAAAAAAATGCTGTCATATTACCAGTATTTATACTTACTAGGGAATTCTTTCTTTACTGTTTTTATTTTTTGATAGTCACATGGGTAGAATCTTGGGTAACATATTCTGCTTCAATGTATAGTCACTCTCTCCTACTCTATTGAGTATAAATTAAACACAAACAAGAGTATAGCACTTTAATGGGCCACCATTCTTGTAAGAAGCACAGAGATTCTCATAATTTTTCACTCTCAAGGGAGTACATTCCAAGAAGTCCCAATATGTCTCTGGGACACTTGAATTATGTTTCTGGAATCCATCCCATACTTACTACAGCAGTTAATAGATAAAGCAACAAACAGATCATATATATAAGCCTCCGATATAACTTAGCTGTCTGTTAAATACCAAAAATTATTTTGGCTTTATATATTCGTCCATAAATATGTTTACTAGCATGATTACTTAAATAAAATAGAATGTTCCATAAAGGAATTATTGTCCAAAATTCCATCAGCATAATTCATTATAATATATGCTTGATATTTTCACTGGAATAACAAATATGTATTTATTAGACATCAGGTTTTCAAGTGAGTTGAGTATATTAGTAGCAATCAAGATAATTTGGATATAACATCCATAAGTGTACCATCTAGAGACACTGAATTTATATGGTTTAAATTTCATTAATTAAAACATTCATTGGCTTTAAGAAGTTTTTGCTTACTACATTATTCATTACTAAATTTTCAGACAGGTTAATGGATTCTTAATCAATAAATTCATCAATCAGGGTTTCTGCCTCTGGTGTGTCAGTTTAAGCCCACTATAGTCAAGCACATCCACTGATAACAACTATATGCTCAAAATAAAATGCAGAAAATGGTCATATGAGAACTCAGAATAGTAAACAAATACAGGCAGATTGTTGGAGTGATCAAAACTTGGAATTTTTCATCTTTTCATGGTTTTTCCCTAAAGATCATTCAGAGCCTCAAGTCAGAAAGTTGCAAGTGGCTAAAACTCTGAACACTTGCCATCTCTCTGGTTAGAGGAATCAGGGGAAGGAGTCTGTGCAAGTCCAATTACAGAGAGTGAACGAGGCATTACACAGGGCAGAGATGAGAGTAAGGGTGTTCTTAATTCTGTGTATAAGCTTTACTTAAATCTCTGGCAGACTGATGAACTATGAATTCATAAGAGAAACCTAAAGCAGCACAGTAAATTCCTAAGGAATTATACTAATATTTCAGCCTGCACATACACAATGTGAGAGAGTTTATAGTCTGAATCTAACCAGATTAATTGCTTATTCAAAATGAAAATATTAACATTTTTCTGAGAAATATAACAGGACCCAGAGTCTATACAGTATAATATTCCAACATCCAGGAAACATCCCAACTTTATTCAGCATTCAAAGAACTAGGAAACATAAGCTGTTTTCATTGAAAAAAGTTCATCAACAGATGCCAACACCAAAGTAACTTAGATGTTGAAATTAAAGAACTTTAAAGCAATGATTAAACTATATTTCATGATGTAAATGACAATGCATTTAAAATAAATGAAAACAGGAAATATCACCAAAGAACATGAAGATATAAAAATAAATCAAACTGAAATTTTAGGGCTGATATATAACAAACTGAAAAAAAAAAACAGTGGAAAGGTTTAATCACAGATTGAATATAACAAAGCAAATATTCAGGAAACTTGAACATTTATTAGTATAAATTAACAAATGAAAAGAAGGGGAAGTGAAAAAAGTAAACAGAAGGAACATATTAGAAAACAAAAAATCTAGTACAAAAATATATTGAAAGTTGTAATAACTCATGAAGAAGTAGGTTTATTTCAGAAATAAAAGAACAAAAGAGTGAATTTGCATTTGAAAATCAATCAAGGTAATTTGCCATATTAACATATTAAAGGAGAATCCAGAGCTAGGAAAACTTCACAGGTTAAGGACACAGTTCCCCTCAAGACTTCACTCCAAATAGCAGCTGCAAGTTTGGGGGTCCCAGGCTACCCTCACTTCTGACTAGCTAACTGCAAATTTGATACTTCCCACCACGCCCTCATGTCTGATAAATCACTAGAATTACTTACAGAACTCAGGAAAATGCCAGATTATGACTAGTTTTATTACAGCAAAAGAATACAAACTAAAAGCAGCCAAATGGAGAGATACATACACTGAGCTCTGGGTGGGTTCCAAATCATTTTGGGAAATTCTAAGAATTTGGAAGTTACCTCGCAGAAATTGGGGGCAAAGGCTAGTAAAATTCATTATTACACAAGAAGGAAAATAAAGAGATCATTTCAATAGAGGCAGTAAAAGTATTTGACAAAATGCAACATTAATTGATTATTAATCCCTCTTCCCACCCCTATCACCCCAGCAAAGTAGGAATGGACTATCCTCAATCTGATGTAGTTAAATCACACATAATGATGAAAGACATAAATTTCCTGATAAGGATGGCCACTGTCACAACTGTTGTTCTACATTATACTTAAAGTTTTAGCCACTGCAACAAGGAAAGAAAAAAAATTAAGATTAGAAACTAAAATCTAAAACTGTCCCTATTATCAGATTATGCAATTAATTCAAGACAATTCAATGGGATAAAAGAAAGTCTTTTTGAAAACTTAATTTCCAGATGGAAAAAGTAAAGAATATCAACTTCAGTCACATACCACACACCAAGCTCACTAAAAGAGTTCTTAGAAAAACACAAAAAAGCATAGACTCTAAAAAATTGGTAAATTGGAATTTATAAAAATTAAAGCTTCATGTTGTGAAAAACATTGCCGCAAAAACTAAAAATCTTTCCAACTTTTGGCTGTTATGAATAATGCTGCAATAAGCATTTATGTACAAATTCTTGTGTGGGCACGTATTTTCATTTCAGAATGTTTGTCTCTTTTAATAGCTCATGATGGAACAAATTAGCTGATAATGTATCAAGTAGTCATTAAATCCTATTATGCTTCTATCTTTGGGAAAGATATAGTTACCAGGGTTTGTAACTAAGTAGAATTACTTGACTTCTAGAGTCAGTGAATTGAGTGTGAAATATGAGAACACAATTTAGAAGCATGAAATTTTAGCTCTTTTCACTGCTTGGGGAAATTGTAATTTGATTTAAGTATCCACAGTTATTCATTTTAAAATGTATATGTGGAGTACCTCCTATGATGAGGTACTATCGTAGGAGTTAGAGATTTAAAGATGAAAATTCATTATTCTTATTCTTACCACGTTTGCATTCCTAAGAAAATAAAATTGAAAATTCAAATACAATAAAAGAATTGTTTAACAGATGTTTCTAAAAACTGCAGTGGAAGCATAAGAGAAAGAATAAATGAGTTTGTTTAGAGGAGTTAACATTTTTCTGAGCCTTAAACAACAACCATGAACTTGCTAAGTCAGCAATCAACTGGAGGCTTTTTCTGATAGGTTAAATAACATAAAGCAACAAGGCAAAAAAAGAATAATATTCTTAAGACCACTAGCAGTTTCTTATTGTTGAAGTATAACGAAGGGTCTAAATCATGAAGATTCTAGAAAATGATGCAGAGATACGTAAATTTTATTTTGTAGGTGATGAAGAATATGCAGACAACCACATACAGATCTTTACATTTTATTCCCTATTTACAGACACTGACTATATCTAAAACTATCCTGGCAACAATGTGTTAATCAGAGGAAAGGGGCTGGGACTAGATGCGATGAGAATAAAAAGGTCATCATTTAGTTGAGGAAGGTGATTGTAAGACAGGATATACTGGATAAGGTATATACTGGAAAGGATGAATATAAAATATATTCAAAATCTAAATTAAAATGAGTTAAGAATCAGTGGTATCTTGGAAATAAGGAATACAGTACCATATGCAAGAATCTTTCGGTAGTGCCTTTCACTATCATAGAAAATACAGAAAAACAATTTTGCGAAAAGAAGATGGTATATTTGAACATATTTTATTTCTCCTTTGTTAGTGTCATCAGGGATTTGAATGCACTTTAGGTAATGAAATTTATGGAGCTGGAGTCAGGAGTAGTCTAGTTTAGAGATGTACAAATGAAAGTCATAACCATATAGGTGACTGCAGAAATACTACAATCAGTGTAGAAACTGTTTCAAGCTTCCTTCAAACCATATCCCTGCCTCTTTAATTCAAAGTCAGTCTCAAGTCCTATGAGAATAGTAGAAATTCTAGAAACAGATTGATTTACGTTAAACAATATAACTTTAAAATATATTTTAGAGTTCAAAATATTAGAAAAAGAATAAATTTTTCAATAAGAAGATTATTTGGAAAAGTTATTTTTTAAATGGTTTGGAATTCTACCTTACAGAAAAATGTAATTAAAAAAAAAACTAGAGATAATAATGGTGGTATAGGTGACTTTCTGTTTTCGGAGCCTATTTAATCCTACAAATAAAAGAATAAGTCATAAAATATTTTTATACATTAAAAAAACTTCTAGAGATCAAAATCATCATAAACAAAATTTAAAATGAAGTATGGGCCTGGTTAAAAATAAATGCAATAATGATTAACAGAATTTAGTAATCGATAAAAGAAATAAAAGACTGACATTCTAATAGGAAATTTATATGTATTAAGAAAAATAAATGAATACCACAGATGTGAAAAATAATTGACTCTCACCAATAATTTAAATAAATATTTGAATAGCAATAAGATGCTTATAAATCTTTAGATACAATGGCACCATTTCATTATTACAATAAAATAAACTCTGGAAACACAAATGACCAGTATTGAGAGCATTTAAATTATAGTATATTCAATGCAGGGAACATGGGTTCAATCCCTTGTCTGGGAAGATCCCACATGCTGCAGAGCAACTAAATCATAGTATATTCATAAAATGTAATATTATGCAGAGAATACAATAAATATATAATGCTTTATTGGCAGTAAAAAATTCATGATATATTGTTAAGAGGAAAAAAAGCAAAACAATATGGACATTTTGGTCCTAATAAATGTATAGGTAGTGAAAATATTTTCTTTTTCACACTTTATTTTTAATTTATTTCTACAAGAATATGTATAGATTTTACTATCAAAATATACTAAAATAATACTAAAAATCAAAGGGTTATCTGTATGATGGAAAAGCACCAGGAGAAAGTGTATATTATAAAATCAAAGAAAGCTCAGTAATAATTGCAAATATTATATAACCTGTTAAGATATGAGTAATATATGAACATTTTATTTGTCAAATATGAAGGATCTATAAAATGTACTGGGTGCTGTATGGAAGTGATTGAGGTGTATATAAGGATAAGATGGTAGATCTAGTGTCAGCAAGTTTGTCTGGTTCACTGATGAAGTCTCAGAGCCTAAAACAAGTCTAGCATAAAGTAGATCTACCACAAATATTGGTCAAATTAATGAAATGATTGAACAAAGAAATTAATATATAGTTAGAAACTTTCCTGGAAAAATAATAAATGAGAATAGCACAAAGCTACTATACTCAAAATTGAATATACTGTCTTAGTTTGAATTTCCTGAAAAGCAGAATCTGACACAAGGATGTAAATATAGAAGTTTATCTGGGAAGTCTTCCCAGGAAATATAAAAAGAGGTTGTATGGAAAATGAGACAGGGAATAGTAGGCAAATATATTGGATGGCCCTTTGATCTCTGTACCCTAGTGCTATGCCCTATATAATACCTTCTGTTGAGCGTATAAGTGGCACTTGCAACTTGCTTCTGACCAATAGAATATGGCAAAGGGAAAAGGATATCACACCCATAATTACATAGTTATACGGCAAAATAAACTAATCCTCATTAATCTATTCATTCAGTCTCCAAATTGCTATTAAGTGTTCACTATGTGCCAGGAAGAGTAAACTGTGAGAGGCCTTAAATGAGGGTGCATACACCATTATAAAAACTCAGGGAGCTCTAGCCCAAACTCCATCTCACAGCTCTCACACAAAACAGGAACTTATTTCTTCTTGGAA
This sequence comes from Physeter macrocephalus, assembly GCF_002837175.3. Lineage (NCBI taxonomy): Eukaryota > Metazoa > Chordata > Mammalia > Artiodactyla > Physeteridae > Physeter > Physeter macrocephalus. The sequence continues at coordinate 27,955,360 of NC_041228.1, read as the reverse complement.
GGGAAAAGAATGCTTTTCAAATCCTCATAAGAGAAATGATATTTCTGGTCCCCTAACTCACAGCTATCATACACCATCATCCCCTGTTCCCATCCATCTCATATCTTTCATTTTTCTTTTTATGCAGGCCTGGATCTCAAAGAGATATCTGTACTCCTGTGTTCATTGCAACATTATTCACAATAGGTGAGATATGGAAACAACCAAACAACCTAATGTCTGTCGATAGATGAATGATAAAGAAAATGTAGATAGATAGATAGGTAGGTAGGTACGTAGGTAGATAGATAGAAAATCCTTTAAAAAGCCACAAATGTATTGCAGTTAAAAAACTAATTCAGCGAGGTTGTAAGATATGAGATCAATATACAGTGAGCTGTATTTCAATGTCCTTGCAATAAATAATCTGAAAAGAAAATTAAAAAAACAATTCCATTCACAGTAGCTACAAAAAGAATAAGATATGTAGCAATAAATACAACCAAGGAGATGCAAGACATGCACTGAAAACTACAAAATATTGCTGCAAGTACCTAAAGTATTTAGTAAAGTCCTAAGTAAATGGAGAGATATTTGTGTACCATGATGTTAAGGTAACAGTACTTCCCAGAGAAATCTACAAATTCATTGTAATCCTATCAAAATCACAATGGCCTTTTTTGTAGAAATGGAAAGCTGATTCTGATATTCATATAGAGTTGTAAGTGACACCAAATAGCAAAAATATCCTTGAAAAAAAGAACGAAGTCAGAAAGCTCACACTTCCCAATTTCAAAACTTACTACAAAGCTGCAGGAATCAAAAGAGTGTGGTACTGTCATAAAGATAGACATAAATAGATTAATGGAATATAATTGAGAGTCTAGAAGTAAACCGATAGATCTATAAGCAATTGGCTTTCTACAGTGGAACCAATACCATTCTGTGATGGAAAGAATAGTCTCTTCAACAAATGGTGCTGGAACACCTGGATATCTATTTGCAAAAGAATGAAGTTGTACTTTAACTTACACCATCTACAAAAGTTAACTCAAAATTGACCAAAGGCCTAAATGTAATAGTTAAAAGTATAAAACTATTAGAAGAAAACATAAACCTTTATGACCTTGGATTTGGAAATTTTTTTAGATATGATATCAAAAACACAAGCAAGAACAACAAATACATAAAGTGGACTTTATACAAATTAAAGATGTATGTGCATCAAATGACACTATCGGTAGAGTAAAAAAATAACCTACAAGTGAGACAAAATATTTGTAAATCATGTATGTGATAAGGGTCTAATATCTAGAATATACATAGAACTCATGCAGTTTAACAACAAAAAGACAAACTACCCAATCAAAAAATGAACAAAGGACGCTTTTCCCCAAAGAATATAAACAAATGGTCAAAAGACACCTGAAAATATACTCAACACAATTGGTTATTTGTGAACTATAAATCAAATCATAATGAAATACACTTCACACCCACTAGGATAGCTATAACCAATGTAACGAGTGTTGGTGAAGATGTGAAGAAATAGAAGCCCTTGTACATTGCTAGGAAATGTAAAATGGTCCAGCCACTGTGAAAACAGTTTGGCAGCTTCACAGTAAATTAAAACCAAAATTGCCATATGTCTCAGCAATTACACTTGTAGGTATATACATAAAATATTTGAAGACAGGCGTTTAAACAAAAATGTGCACATAAATGTTCATGGCAACACTAATCATAAAAGCTATAACCAACTCAAGCATCCATCAACTGATGAATAGATAAATAAAATGTGGTATACCCATACAATTAAATATTTTTCAGCCAAAAAGGAATTAAGTACTCACACATGCCCAGCATTGATAAACTTTGAAAAACAGAATAAAAAAAAAAAAAAAACAGACGTAAAAGGGCACATACTGTATGATTACTTTTATATGGTATTTCCACAATAGGAAAATCCAAAGAAACAGAAAATAGGTTAGTGGGTACAGGGTTTCCTTTTGTGGTAATGAAAATGTTCTGGAATTATAAAGTGGTGGTGATTACAAAATACTGTGAATATACAAAATGCCATAGAATTATACACTTTAAAATGGTTAAAAAGTTTAATTTTATGTTTATTTTACCATCATAAAAAGTATATAAATACAACTAAGTCTTACCAAAAAAAAAAATCACAGATTTTGCATCCTTAAAAAATGTGTAACATCTAGTAAAGAAGACAGTTTATGACGAGAGCAATTTCCTAAAAGAATGTTATAAGTAATAAAAGAAAAAAAACAATCAGATCATGTGGTATGGCAGAACAATTGAGAAGGTATTTTGAATTTCGCACTGGACAAGTAGTGTACATATGGTTTGAACATGTAAATAAGTGGGTACACACAGTCAATCCATAGAGAATAGCATAAAACCAGGTTGTTTGAATAAATAAAAATTATTGCATCTCACAGAGCCCCAAACTTAGCACATCTAAAAGTTGAACTCATTATCTTATCCAAATCATTTCTGCTGCTGTATTCTTGGGTTCATTTAGGGGCACAATCCAGAGATTTTAAAATAGAAACTCAGCCTTTTCTTCCATGTACACTCTTATCTGATTTCTATCTTTACAAAGTCTTGTCAGTTTTATGTTTTGACTCTGGTTCTAAGAGCACTGTGGTTCAGAGTTAACATGTGATAAGCTAAGAGATACATGAAATATTCACTTACATAAAGAGACATTTTTATTATGGGATATCTTCATATACCACATTAATTACATGGTTTTCATGTTTCTCAATGATCCCTGCTCCGTAACTATATAAATTGCAGATTTATTTATAATGAGTCCCCCAATCAGACTAAACACACCTTTGTAAATGCATTCTCTACACAGAGCTCTCCACCTAATAAATGTCATTAGTGTTTTTGTCAGTAAGCCTTTCAAATTACCAGGTTTACAAGGGTATTTGGCCTGATAATATCCTCCTTTTTTCCTTACCAGGTGCCCCTGGTAACAGAAGAAAATAGATTACAGGCATACTATTAAACAAGTCTTCTACACAACTATTTAAATATTTTTCATCCATTGCTCTTTGTTTTATATTATTTGTGAAGACTTCCTCCATTATCTGAAGCAAAATTGTGCTCTCTCCTTTCACTCTCATTTAATACATACACATATATTTTAAGCATTCTAAGTCTAGATTGTAAGCCCCTCATGACATGGGCTATGTATTATTTTTCTACATACACAGCACTGGGTTAGTTTACCATATTGCCTGGCACTTAGTAATCAATCTATGAACGTTTGTGAAACGGCAGGGGAAAGAAATGATTTCATGAGAAACATTGTCTAATCAGGATTTATTGTAACTTCATTAAAAATTAAAATCATGCTATAAAAATAGTCGGCTTGGATGACAGCACCTGAGCAGTATCAAATTAAGAATTGTTTCTCTTTCCAAGTCATTTTTTCTTCATTGTGAATAAAGAGAATTTAGGAGTAGAAAATAACTACTTTTTAATTGAAATCTTTATAGCGATAATTGTAGATTTACATGTAATTGTAAAACAAAATATGAAGAGAGTCTATATGTCCCTTACCCAATTTCCCTCAATGACAATTCCTTGTAAAACCATAGAACAGTATCACACCAGATTTGACATTTATACAATACACTGACCTTAAGCAGATTTCTCTAGTCTTACTTGTAATAATTTGCGTGTGACTGCGTATATTTAGTTCTATACAATTTTATCACATGTGTAGATTTGTGTATCCACCACCACAGTCAAATACAGAACATTTCCATCACTACAAGAATTCCTTTTGGAAAATAGTTACTCTTTTTTGAAACATAGTAGCTAAAGAAGGATTCATAACAATGGAATGTATAAAGAAGCCATTTTAACACTTAGTCACCTATTACATATTTCATTTTTTGTTGGTATCAAGTATGTGCTGAAAAGAAACACCCCGCTACTTAAGAGAGTTTATTTGTGTACACACACACACATTAAAGTAATCTAAACAAAGTATCCTGTAAATTATTCACTGCCTTTAACTCTAGTATGAGAAATGTAACCAGTATCTTGGGAGAAAAATGCTTGAATAATAAATACAGTTGTAACACAAATTACATACTGCTTTCTCTTTGATTCTCTAACTGAGAACATCAACTTAAAATGTGATAAAATAAAATTGCCTACTTTGCTCTGAAGCTGAGCTTATGTAATTTCAACATCTTTCAGGCTTAGTGTTTTCAGCAATAGCTTTCATTAGAATAACACACTAAAAGCTGGGAGGAGAGCTGAGCTGCCATTCAATGTAAAATATACCTTATCACCAGGTTTCCATAATTGTTATTCACACATTACATGAGACAAGATTCAGGTTTATGAAGTGATTGGGGAAATGAAATAAAGAAAACAGAAAAGAATAAATCTGTCAAACATATTCATTTTTTGTTTTATTGCTTTATTTATCCTCCTAGAAAAAGGCAATGTATTGTAACCTTACAAAGACAGCTTTAAGGATTATAAAAGAAAACTAACTGCTGGAGTTTCCTAATGGAGCTGTGAAAACTCTTAATCAACATTATTTTCAATAAATAAGATTATAAAGACATATGAGAATGTTAGTCAGATGTTATGCTTTTTATTACCGATTTATGATTTCTCAAGTATACTGAGAAGATAGATTTATTTGCTCAAAATTCAAATAAGATATAATTCCTGGCATTTTACAGTTACTTTCATCTTTGTTACTCAAAAACCCCTTTTCTATGCATCATATATCTAGGATGTAGCTAAATCCTTGTGATGGTTGTTGTTAAAAGAGCTGAGAAATAAACAAAGAAACCATGAAAAGTCATCCACTTAGTAACAGTGATAGGAAAGATCAGAAGTGCTGATAACTGAAATATTGAATATATTTTAAATTATTTTAAAAGTATCAGGCACATAGTAAATGCTTGAAAGAAGCATTCACACTTTTATTATTAATTATTTTTGGGGAACTAACCAGTCATTTTGGACTTTTCCACTGAAAATAAAATTAGTTTATATACATAATATAAATTCCTAATTCTCTAATACATAATAAAATCTATGGTTTGTATTAGTATGGGGCCATGTCAACATTCTCTTAGCGATAGTTTTGGTTGTCACTGTATACAAACCAAACCCCAAACTTATTTCAGTGAGTAACTGGGCTCATCTATGTGCTTGTTGCTTGGGGTTTTTCACAAGGTTGCAATTTGCTGCCAGCTAAAGATGCATTCATCTTAAGATTTTATAGAAATAGATGTCTAGTTCATCCACATGTTTATATTTAATGTTAGCTGAGGGCTTTGAGCTCAGCTGTCAATGTTGATCAGGTTTCCTCCATTTGGGCTTCTTACAGCATGATGGATGGGTTTCAACAGGAATGTCTTGAGAGAGAATTGTCCAAGAGTGAGCATACATGCACTGGAAAGGGAAGAAAGCCTAGGATGGAGCTCTAATGAATATCAATATTTTTTTAAGGGCATTAAAAGGGAGTCTGAGAAAGAGAGGTAAATGAGAGATATAGGAAGTGAACAAGAACATTACTTTGTCATGGAAGAACTTTGACAAATACTATTAAGAGGTCATGTGAGATAAGCATTAAATTCTGTGTCTAGTGCTTAGCAACAGGCAGGTAATTGCAGACTTGTGAAAACAATTATATCACATGCAGAAGAGTGAGGAGTAAATGGGAAAGTGTAGAAAAGCACAGATGACTTTAAAACAGGAGAGGGATGAGCTAGCAGTGAAGGAAGACATATGATATGGAATTCCTTCAATGTTTCATTTTGCTTTGTTTTGTTTTGTTTGTAGATTTTGTTTTGTTTGTTTTAAGAAAGACGTGCCATGCTTGTAATATTGATGAGGAAATCAATAAACAGAAATGTTGATGACATAAGAGAAGAAAAAAGGAAATCTATGATTTAAAACCTTCATAATATTTTTCACATTATGCTGTGAAAACATTGTTATGACAGAGACTTGCAAGAATTTTTTGTTCAGGAACCAGCCACTGTGGTTGAACTCTACTCTTACAGGTTACAAGAAGAAATTTCCCATTCTATAAATATTTTCCCTTTTCTTTAGGCTCAAATATAATTTTCCATTATTTTCATTTAGAAATTAGTTCCTGATACTTATCTGTTCTATTTTAAATTTGTATACACATTCTCAGATTTTTTTCTCAAAGGACTTATTAGAAATCAAGAGAACACTTGGGAGAAAAGCAGACACCCTATAAGATACATTATGTCAAAACAATACAGACAACTAAATTTCCTGAATGTCACTGATAATGAACATCATGAAATACCATTTAGTTTATTAAAATAAACATAAGGAGTAGTAGTAAGATGTATTCCATATCAAAGATATAAATAAATTATAAATAATTTATATTAAATATTAAATAATAATTAGCTTATATGACCTCTCATTTTAAGAATACCTATGAACATTAATCAAAGTGACACTTTATATTCTGCTCATACTGTTGAGACTGTTGATGGTGTTGAACTGTTTCCATTGATTAGTCTATATTTAGTCATTAATATTTATACAAATTTTCACTGACTCTTACTAGACTCAGGCAATAGGCACATTTTCATTAATCAAACAAAAGTAAATGATTTGTAAATTGAGATTTCCACTACAAAATGAGGACATCAGAGTCAATGAATTTTTAGTTGAACTTTTTAACATTACCCCTGTTTTACTTCTAAAGATACTGTCAGTAGATTATAAATACTTTGCCTATATTATTTGCCTAGATTGAAGGATTGTGATCTCAATGACCTTCCTCCAAGGATGAGTTAACAAGACTGATTTAAAGATCTGTCATACAGAAGCTATAAAGCTTTTGTCAAAATGCATTCAAGACTATGAAAAATTTATTAATATAAACATTTCACAACAGAGTTCATATTTTCTCATTTTAATACTGTGCTGTAAAATAAGTAATTAGTAATTATTGGATCACCTATTTTATAATATGAATATTTCACTTTAATTGTACCAAAAAAATTAGTTTACTTAAAAAAATAAAATGGCATAATACTAAAACTTCATAAACATTAATTATAATAATGGAACAAATGTGGTAATAAATACATTTCAATTTCTAAGTTAAAGTAGTACTGCTAAATAATAGGACAAAAATATATGAAGAGAATTAACATCCATTTTACATTTCTTGTAAACATAATTTATTGATGTCAAGATTTGGATCATTATATTAGATAGAAAGATAGATATATACACACAAGCTATAAAATCTTATCTCAAAATAAATACACACACATTTCTTTTTCTCATGTTGCTCATAGATTTCTGCCAAAATGTAATAATATGAGAAAAACTATTGAGCAAAAGTATTTTCTTTTTTCTTTCATATTTATTCCCTAAATATCATTCTCCCCTTATGATTTACTATGTCATACATTTTGGATCTTTGCATAATTTGTGTGCATTTCTTTTTCATTTCTTTCTTTCTGTTACAAATCATTCATAAAATTATATTTTTACCCAAAAGTCTTATAAATACCATCATTCTCCTTAATACTCTGATAAAATCACTTTGATGATATTGTATGGCAATACATCATAAGGTTGCTGTTACACTACTATTGTACTATTATAATACATCAAAACACCAATATTCTGACTTACAGTACAATAATTAATTATAAGTGTAGTTCCAGTTTAACTGTAATAAAGGTTCTATGTTTTTTAAGTGTTGTATTAGAATTAAAGCAATAGAATTAACTTAAAACGTGGACAAAATAAAAATTGGCTACATATGCTACCGGTTCAGCAATAATTTACATATTTACCTTCATGTCACAATGAAATGGGATTTTCATAGTGGAGTTTAATCATGTATGTTGGGGTGACTGAGCTCTCATAAATTAAGAAATGTGACCCGTTTTTGGGTTAATTTTCCATTTCTTAAACAATACCCCTCAACCAAAGGAAATATGGAAGGAAGACACTGAAAACTACTATTGTACTTTCAAGAAAAAGCTACTCTTGCTCTTGCAAACTTTTCATTTATTTGTGCAGTTTTCCTGATATATTGTCATTAAGAGAAAACAATAAAATTATATTGATATGATTACAATTTGAATGCAAGCCTAAATTTTAATATTAAATTACTTGTGCTCTTCATTTGGATGGATGTTACTTAAGTTAATAATTTGAAAGATGAAGACAAGTTATAAGTTGATGCAGGGTATTATAAAATGTAAAATTGAAATGGGAAATGGATGCTTTAATCCCAGCAAATAAATTGGACCCTTGCAACCATATTGCAATGGAATTTAACAAAAAAATGGCAGGTGATTGCGCTCTTTAAAGTCACTTATTTTATGTAACTGTTAGGAAAGATTCTGACATTTTTCTAAGTATAGCCAGAAAGTTTCTGATAGTGAGATCTAGAGAGATATATGAATGTAAAGGAAAGGAATCATGTTGTTACAACTAATGTGACAAAATTTTTTTAAAAGACGTAAATGATTTCAGTTTATGTTTTAATTTTGCCTTTCTATTTTTATGTGGTCTAGATTTTTGCAGAACTGATCACCAATGATTCATTCTTCCATATATCCATGCCCACAAGGCGTCTGAGCTTGGCCATATGCCTAGTTTCAGCCAATGGAGCTAAAGATAATATGAGCAGAGGTTTAATACCGCTTGTGCATTGGGTTGGTCCTCTCTTGCTTCTTGGATCTCTGGTGCCAACACGTGAACAAGTCTGGATTTATCTTGTGAGAATCAGAGGTCTTGTGTAGAGAGGCCTCAGCAGTACAAACCATACTGTTATCAGAGTTGAGGTTTGAGACATGTGAATTAGTCTATCCTAGACCACAGAGCTGTAGTTAATCCAGCCCCAACTGAATGAATCAACCAGGGAATCAGTAGAAGAGCAAGGCATAATAACTGTTGATTGTTTAATCAACAAGATTTAGGGTGGTTTGTCATGCAGCAAAAGCCAGCTGGTACTCTGGAAAGAGATACATTGGACTACATACATGTACTAATAATAACTTCAATTTGAATTACTTGACAGTTTGATCACAATACCCATTCATTTCTGATAACTTGTATTAACTGATTTAATTTTATCTTATTATATTTATTTTCATTGCAACTTGGGGGACAGTCCAGATGTCATTGCTGAAAGTTTAGCTGAACCAAATATGTTAATAATGTTCCAACTTTTTCCTTTTTATAAAGCACATTCACATTTTTTTCTCTGCCTCTGATTTAGTAACTACACAAATAAAGATGAAAATCTAACACTAAGAAGGATATAGAAAGATAGATTTATTAAAAGTTTTGATAGTCATTGTCTGGAGTTAAGCAAAGTAGGTTCATTTAATTCAAGTACTGTTTTAATGAGAATGAGAAATACAGAGGGAAACAGTAAGTAATACAGTGATATAGAGGGAAATATAGCAATATGGGTAGGTTGATTAAACATTAAGTCTCCTCTCTCTCTGAGTGAAAATATATATGTACATATCTATTTAATATTATATATGTAATTACTCATACTATTTAGTATAAATATCCTTATAAAATAACTGACTCCTTATCTGAAATGCTTGTTATGGCCTATTCAACATGCTCAATGTCATTTTCCATGAAGTCATGAATTATAGGAGTAAACACTTAAATAAACCTAAAGCAACAGATACTATGTATGATAAGAGTGGCACTGAAGTAAAATAGTAAAGAGGAAGCTTTAGAAGTTTTATGGTAATAGAAAAAAAAGCAAGTATGAAACAATGTACATTTAGATGTTAATTTTAATAAAATGCAAAATATGGGTCATGGAAAATATTACTTCTTAAATCTTATATAATAGAATTGGATCATGTCTTTAATGGAGAAAACTATGCCAGAAGAGTAACAAGAGAGAAAATAGACTTTTTTATGATTGTGTATATTTGCTAGAAAATATAAGAATGTAATAACAGAGAGTAGCCAAGATGTAAGGTAGAAATACTCTGAGCTCTCCTCCTCCCATGGGCACACCGAAATTATGACTATTTACAGAGCGACTATGGTTGAGATAAACCAGAAGACCAGTAGAAAAGATCTTCTACAGTTAAAGATATAAAGAAGGAACCACAATGAGACATGTAGAAGAGGAGAAATGTGGTATAGTCAAGACACACACCCAGGGTGGGTGACCCACAAGTGGAAGGATAATTACAATTGCAGAGGTTCTCCCCAAGGAGTGAAAGGTCAGAGCCTCACATGGGGTGTCCAGCCCAGAGGTCCTTCACCAGAAAGATGATCACCCAGAATGTTTTGCCTTTGAAGGCCACTGGGGTTTATTTTGGGGAGAGTCAGAGGGCTGTGGGAAATAGAGACTCCACTCTTAAAGGGTGCACACAAAATCTTACATGCTTGGGACCCAGGGCAAAAGCAGTAATTTGAAAGGAGCCTGGGTCAGACCTACCCGCTGATCATAGAGAACCTCACACAGAGGCAGGAGGAAATGGAGCTCACCCTGGACATAGACACTGGCAGCAGCAATTTGGGGGATCTCATTCTACCATGAAGACACTGGTGCTGGCAGCACCATTTTGGAATCCTCCTTCCAGCATATTAGTACCAGGACTCGGTGCTGCCCACCACTCTGGGCACCAGTATTGGGACAACTCAGGCCAAGGAGCTTACAGAGCTGGGACACATACCTACCAACCAGCAGGCCAGCTACCTTAAGATCCCCTGAGCCCAGAGCTACCCTGGGACTAGGCTCTGTCCACCAAAGTGCCAACACTAGCTCCAGGACTTCTGTGTCCCACAGGCAAGCATCAGGACAAGACCCTACCAACCAGCAGGCTGATACCAACTCCAGGACTCACAAGCCCTGCAATCAGAGCCCCCAGTACTCAGCTTTACTCACCAGTGGGCAGGCACTAGCTGAGGGACCTGCCTCACACCAGTGGGTAGGCAACCAACCCCAGGACCCCCTGGGCCCTGGCCCCACCCACCAACAGGTGAACACCAGCCTGATGACCACAACTGCCCTGCAGCCTGCCATGTCAGGACACAGCCCACCCACCAGCAGGCCTTCACCAGCCCCAAGACCAAATGGGCCCCAGCCCTGCCCATAAGCAGGCCAACACCAGCTCTAGGACACTTTGAACCCCTCACCCAGCTGACCTGGGATTTGGTCCCATGTACCAGTGAGCTGACACCAGCTATAGGACACCCCGGACTCCACAGCCAGCCATGTCATGAACCAGACCTGTCCACCAACAGGTTGACCCTGGCTCTGGGACCCCCAGGGTCCTGCAGCCAGAAACACCAGATCTGGCTTCACCCATTGGTTGGCCAACACTAATGCGACAAACTCCTGAGACCTGGCCCTATCCACCAGCAGGCTGACACATGATCTGAGACACCTTGGACACCTCAACCAGCACCCTGGCTAGTGAGCCAACACCAGATTTGAGACACATCAAACTGTGCAGAACTGTGCAGAAACTGACCTTATACAACAGCAGGCTGATAAAGATATGGGACCCCCCAGCCTCGCAACCATTCACCCTACCTAGAACCGGGCCCACAACTCAATGAGTCAGCACTATTCCCAGAATTCCCCAGGGCTCTGCACACAGCTACCTCATAACATGGTCTCACCCACCAGCAGGGCTTGGCAACCAACAAGAATGGGGGTTAGCCATGCCTACCAGAAATCCCACAGTAGTCAGCCTGTCATAAGAGAAGAAGTACACAGCCTAAATAGGGGGCAGCCCTAAAGTATATAGCTCTGGTGACCAGAAAGGAGAGTACTACTGGGACACATCTTCTATGAAAGGCCTCTTCTTCAAGGTTGGGAAATGTAACCAACTTATTAAATACATAAAAATAAACAGAAAATTAGGCAAAACGATGCAAAAAAGGAATATGTTCCAAAAGAAGGATCAAGATAATACCCCAGAAAAACTAACTGGAGTGGAAATAAGCAATCTACCCTTAAAGAATTCAAGGTAATGATTATAAAGATGTTCAAGGGACTCAAAAGGAGATTGGATAAGCAGAATAAGAAGTTAGAATTTTTTAAATAGAATTAGAAAATATAAAGAAGAATGAAACAGAGATGAAGCGTACAGTAACTGAAAATGAAAAATACACTAGACGGAATCAATACTAGATTAAATGATACAGAGTACTGGATCAACAAACCAAAAGAAAGAGTAGTGGAAATCACTGAAGATAAACAGCAAAAGAAAAAAGAATAAAAAGAAATGAGGACAGTTAAAGGGAACTCTGAGATAACATCAAGCATACCAATACTCACAGTATATGGATCACAGAAAAAAGAGAAAGAATGGAGCAGAGAAGATATTTGAAGACATAATAGCAGGGGACATTATCACTCCACTTACATCAATGGACAAATCAGCCATACAGAAAATCAATAAAGAAACACTGTCCTTAATATTATGCTAAGTGAAATAAGTCAGACAGAGAAAGACAAATACTGTACAATATCACTTTTATGTGGAAACTAAAAACTACAACAAACTAGTGAATATAATGAAAAAGAAGCAGACTCACAGATACAGAGAACAAAGTAGTGGTTACCAGTGGGGAGGGAGGGGCAATAAAGGGGTGGGGAGTCGGAGGTATAAACTACTGAGTGTAATATAGACTACAAGGATGTGAGGGAATATAGCCAAAATTTTGTAACAACTGTAAATGGAATATAACCTTTTAAAATTGTAAAATTTTTAAAGATAGTTTAAAAAAAGAAAAGAAACACTGCCCTTAAATGACACATTACACCAGAGGTACTTTATATATTTATATATATATATAAATATATATATATATAACACTCCATCCAAAAGTAGCAGCAGAATACCCATTCTTTTCAAGTGTGTATGGAACCTTCTCCAGGATAGATCACATTCTAGGCCACAAAACAAGCCTCAATACATTTAAAAATATTGAAATCATTTAAAGCATATTTTCCAACCACAATGCTATGAAAATAGAAATCAAGCACAAGAAAGAAACTATAAAAAACATAAACATGTGGAGGCTTAACAATATGTTACTGAGCAACCAATGGATCCCTGAAGAAATCAAAGAAGAAATCAAAAAATACATGGAGACAAATAAAAATGAAAACACAATGATCCAAAATCTATGGGAAGCAGCAAAAGCAGTTCTAAGAGGGTAGTTTATAGCAATACAAGCCTACCACAGGAAACGAGAAAAATCTCAAATAAACAACCAACATTAAACCTAAAGGAATTTGAAAAATAACAAACAAAACCCAAAGTTAGTAAATAGAAAGAAACCATAAAGATCAGACCAGAAATAAATGAAATAGAGACAAAATAAACAATAGAAAAGTCCAGTGAAACTAAGAGCTGGTTCTTTGAAAAGATAAACAAAATTGATAAACCTTTAGCCAGACTCATGAAGAAATAAGAGAGAGCACAAATCAATAAAATCAGAAATGTAAAAGGAGTATTTACAACCAACACCACAAAGGATCATAAAAGACACAAATGATCATAAAAGATTACTAAGGATCATAAGAGATTACTATGAACAATTATGTACCAATAAAATGGAAAATTTCGAAGAAATGGACAATCTACCAAGACTGAACCAGGAAGAAATTGAAAATATAAACAAGCCAATTACCAGTACTGGAATTGAATAAATAATAAAACAATTCCCAACAAACCAAAGTCCAGGACCAGATGACTTCACAAGTAAATTTTACCAAATATTTGAAGAAGAGTTAACACCTATCCTTCTAAAATTGTTCCAAGAATTAAAGAAGAGGAACACTTCTGGACTCATCCTAGGAGGCCAGCATCACCCTGATACCAATACCAGACAAAGATATCACAAAAAAGAAAATTACAGGCCAATATCACTGATGAATACAACTGAAAAATTCTCAACAAAATATTAGCAAATGGAATTCAACAACATTTTAGAAGGATCATACACCATAATCAACTGTCACTTATCCCAGGAATGCAAAGATGGTTCAATATCTGCACATTAATCAAGGTGATACACCATGTTCACTAATTGAAGTTCAAAAATCATATGATCATCTCAATGATCAGAAAAGCTTTTGACAAAATTCAACCTCATTTAAGATTAAAAACTCTCCATAAAGTAGGTATAGAGGGAACATACCTCAACATAATTAAGCCCATAAATGACAAGCCCATAGCTAACATCATACTCAATTTTGAAAAGCTGAAAGCATATCCTCTAAGATCAGGAACAAGACAAGGATGCCCACTAGCAACAGTTTTATTCTACATACTCCTAGTTACAAAACTGAGATGAGAAAAAGAAATAAAAGGAATCCAAATGGAAAGGAAGAAGGAAAACTGTCATTGTTTGTAGATGACATGATTCTATACATAGAAAATCCTAAGGATGCCTCAAAAAACTACTAGAATTCACCAATGAATCTGTTGAATTTATGCACACTAACAACAAACTATCAGAAAAAGAAATTAAGAAAACACTCATACTTACAATCACATCGAAAAGAATAAAATCCCTAGGAATAAACCTACCTAAGGAGGTAAAAGTCCTGTACTTGGAAAACTACCAGACACAGATGAAAGAAATTGAAGATGACACAAAGAGATGGAAAGATATGCCATGTTCAAGGTTGGAAGAATTAATATTGTTAGAATGATCATAATACCCAAGGCAATCTACAGATTCAGTGTAATCCCTATCAAAATACCGATAGCATTTTTCACAGAACTAGAACAAATAATTCTAAAATAGGTATGGATACACAAAATACCCTGATAGCCAAAACAATCTTGAGAAAGAACAAAGCTGGAGGTATCACACTCTCTGATTTCAAACTATAAGACAAAGCGACAGTAATCAAAACTGTATGGTACTGGCACAAAAAACAGACGCACTGATCAATGGAACAAATAGAGAGCCCAGAAATGAACCCACACATACATGGTCAATTAATCTACAGCAAGGGAGGTAAGAATATACAATAGGGAAAAGACAGCCCTTTCAATAAATGGTGTTGGAAAAACTGGATAGTTACATGCAAAAGAATCAAACTTGACTATTCTGTCACAACATGAATAAAAAGTAAATTAAAAATGGATTCAAGACTGAAATGTAAGACCTGAAACCATAAAACATCTTGAAGAAAACACAAGCAGTAAGCTCTTTGACACTGGTCTTCGTAATTATTATTTTTTATACGTCTCCTCAATCAAGGAAAACAAAAGCAAAAATAAACAAGTGTGACTACATCAAACTAAAAAGCTTTTGCAAAGTAAAAGCAACTATCAATAAAACAAAAAAACCAACTACTGCATAAGAGAATATATTTGCAAACCACATATCTGATAAGGGGTAATATTCAAAATACACAAATAATTCATACAACTCAGCATCAAAAAAAACCAAACAACCCAATTAAAAAATGGGCAGAGGAATGGAATAGACATTTTTCCAAAGTCATACAAATGGACACCAGGTACATGAAAAAGCACTCAGCAACACTAATCATCAGGAAAACTCAAATAAAAACCACAGTGAGATATCACTTTACACCTGTCAGAATGGCTATTATCAGAAAAACAACAAATAACAAGTTTTGACAAAGATATGGAGAAAAGTGAACACTTGGTTAGAATGTAAGTTGGTATAACCACTATGGCAAACAGTATGGAGATTCCTCAAAAATTTAAAAATAGAACTACCATATGATCTGCAATATTACTTCTGGGAATTTACCCAAAGAAAACAAAAGCACTAATTAGAAAAGATATATGCACTCCTATGTTCATTGCAGCATTATTTACAATAGCTTGGATATGGAAGCAACCTAAGTGCCCATTAGTAGACGAATGGATAAAGAAGATGTGGTTAATACATACAATGGAATATCCCTCGGTCATAAAAAAAGAATGAAATCTTGCCTTTTGCAACAACATGGATAGACCTAGAGAGTATTATGCTAACTGAAATAAGTCAGAAAAGAGAAAGACAAATACTGCATGATTTCACTCACATGTGGAGTCTTAAAAAAAAAAAAAAGAACAAACATAACAAAACAGATACAGTTACAGACACAGAGAAGAAACACGGGAGAAGGGCGTGGGGAGAAAAGAAATAGGTAAGGGAGATTAAGAGGTATAAACTTCCAGTTGCAAAATAAATGAGTCAGGGTATGAAATGTACAGTGTGGGGAATATAGTCAATAACTGTTAATAACTATGTAATATCTTTGTACAGTGACAGATGACAGACTTTTATCATGGTGATCATTTTGAAATGCATAGAAATAACAAGTCACTATGTTGTGTAACAGGAATTAATGTAGTGTTGTAGGTCAAATATACTTCAAAAACAAAAAACAAACAAACTCATAGAAAAGGAGATCAGATTTGTGGTTACCAGAGTCGGGGGGTGGGGGGAGGGGGAATTTGATGAAGGCAGTAAAATTGTACTAACTTTCAGTTATAAGATAACTTCTAGGAATATAATGTACAACATGATAAGTACAATTAACACTATTATAGATGAAAGTTTTTATGAGAATAAATCCTACCAGTTCTCATCACACACAAAAAAATTTCTATTTCTTTAGTTTTGTATCTATGAGAAATAATGGATGGTCACTAAACTTATTGTGTGATAATCATTTCATAATATATGTAAGTCAAATCATAGTGCTGTATACCTTAAACTTATACAGTGCTGTATGTCAATTATATGTCAATAAACTGGAAGATGGGCTTCCCTGGTGGCGCAGTGGTTGCGCGTCCGCCTGCCGATGCAGGGGAGCCGGGTTCGCGCCTCGGTCTGGGAGGATCCCACGTGCCGTGGAGCGGCTGGGCCCGTGAGCCATGGCCGCTGAGCCTGCGCGTCCGGAGCCTGTGCTCCGCAGCGGGAGAGGCCACAGCGGTGTGAGGCCCATGTACCACAAAAAAAAAAATAATAATAATAAAAAATAAAAAATAAAAAAATAAAATAAACTGGAAGAAAAAAGAAAGTAATAATAAAATTGTAGTAGAAAGCATTTAGGTATGGAAAAAAAATAGGAAGGAAAAATATCTATAAGACTATACTATATTCTACCCAAGAATAGTGTGTAAATTTGTTAAAAAGCTATGTAAATTTGCTTATCTAATTGCAGATTATACATTCAAAAATCAAAACAAAATATAATATTGATTGGGGTATTACAATATTTTAATATATGTGGGTATTCCATACGTTAAAATAAGTTATTTGATAATACTTAAATGGTTATAAAATAAGTTTTCCCCTCATTATGTAGAATAGGATATAAATAATCAATCTTTCTGTATAATGCTGTACCATGTGCTGCTATATTTGCCTTAAGACAATTATATGCAAAGTATTAGGTCAATATCATCTCAATTTTATATATAGGAACTGAAGTTAAGCAAAGCTAAACAATTACAACCTTGTCAAAATGGTGAAGCTCTGAATTCACTGTTGAATTGAACAAACATATCCTTCCACCACATCCAGTAAATTTACAACATACTATGAAGTTGTGGGTATGGGAATATTTTTCTAGATACAATTCTAAATTTCTAAGCTATTTAAGGATACAAAGTCATATGATCATTAGGTCAAATCATGTTATCTTGTCATGAATAATAGTAAGAGAATGGCAGACAGAGCATAGTCAGAGTCTATGATGGGAAAAACAAAATTTCAAATGAATATTTGTTATAATATCAGACTTATGAATAGGCAGAATATATATTTTGATTTTTTAGGCTAATAAGGAATAACCCACAAAAATAAATAACTCTTTCACATCTGTTTAATGAGACTAAAAAAAAATTCTTCCATAAATGAACATTTCAAGTACTATACTGGAGAAATAGAATATAAATTATTTAGTCCTTTTTTAACAGATGAGGAAAATGATATTCCAAGAGAATAAAGTTCTCAAACCATCTCAACAGTATGTTAGAAGGATATAATGCATAATGTAGTTTCCAGGACATCAAATGCTCAGCATATCATGATGTCAAGGGAAAGTGGAAGTCCTGGTAGTTATACCTTAAAGAGCAACCTCAATATATATTCTAGGTTTATTTTGTCATTGCTGTGTTGGCAGTGGCGTTGAGATATATTTTGGGAAGAGGCTGAAATAATTAAATGTGCTATTATTCTGAGTGATCAATTCTATAGATTTAAGTTTAGATTGTGGATTTAGGCATGTTGTTTTGAGAATAGCTTTAAAAAATGGTGTAACTACACTATATAAACAATTCACAGCTTGGAAGTTTAAAAAATTTACCTATAACATAAGACCCAGTGTAATTTTGCACCTCTCTTACTGTGGATAGGAATAGGAGATCTGAGATGAAGAAAAATTATTCACGTAGTCTGAATTTGAAGATGTACTGTGCTATGTTGCTCTGTTTTATTGTGAGTTAAGAAAGACAAGGATATGAATGTGAATAATGATATACATTTGTGTGCAGTGTGTGTAAATTCTGTTATTTTTTTTGATGTGCTGACTTTAAGAAGTATGTAGCGCAACAATGTAGCACATAGCAAGGGAGGATTGGCCTTTGTGGGTGGGACTTCTCTGAAAGGCATGCAGATGGAAGAAAATGACCAAGAGAAGAAAAGATAGACAATTATTTGATGGGACCATATTAGATCTGAAGTTGTGTTTGACTCCTAAATATAATTATCATTATTATATGAGGACCTAGGCACTAAGTAATTATGTTGACAAAGTATGTTCTTAAAACCCTTAGACATATACACAAAACAAATTAAAAATATTATTCATATAATTTTAATTGATATCCATTTGTGCATTTCCTATCATAACCAGAGACCAAGATCATCCCTAGTTCTTTTCACATTCAACATAAATGATTTTTCTGCTGTACCTCTGTTCTATATTGTGTTCAAAATCACTCTTAAATGTTCTTTAATTTTCCAGAATTTTAAGATTATATTGAAACCTTTACATGAATAAACTAATTTATGTACATAATAAAGTGTCAAATACTTTGAATAAATAATGCCACAGCTGTTAAAACATTTATCAACTAAGAAGGATAATATGATAAATAGGTGGGAAATCAGTAGTTCATCATTTGTAAGCATCTTCCATGAGCATGACATAAATAGAATTCTGTTGACAAATTATAAAATTAAAGGACGGCTATTTCTATAAAAGATTATCTGCTTAAACAGACTAAAGATTCAGTCACAAAATAAGTGTTAACGCTTTGAGTTATAACTGATAACCTTGGTGACATCTATTACATTGCCTTGAGTAAAGAGAAAAAGAACATTTGAAAGGAACAAGAGAAAAAGAAAAAAATCCAATCAGACCACGTTAGTAATTTCTCCTTAGGTTGCCACTTTTCTTGGTAATTCTATTAGTGTCAGAGGCTACTATTATTAGTGTATTACTGTTTGCCTGTAACTATGATGAATATGTTTAATCATATTAGAAGAGCTTATACCCCATAAAGACAAATATTAATGTTATATCAAGTAGATTTAAAATACTATAGCACTTCCATAATGTTAATAAGGTTACTTTCAAATTCATTCTTCTGAATTATAGTCAAATATTTTAAATTTTTTCTTTTTTCCACTTACACACAGTTGCCTATTTTTAAGGTAATTTTGAAACTGTAATAATGTTTTATTTCTTAGTATAGTCTTAATAAATGTTACATGTATTTATGATTATGAAAGTAACCCTATCATGAACAACTGAATATTTTTACCTCTCTCTGGGCTTCATTTGATGATACTGGGTAAATAATTTTAATTGAATCCATGAATCAAGAACATGTAAAATACAGAAATAAACATGCTCTATTTGATATGTTTATTAATATATCTGTAAAACACATGTGTTGAGATATCTTGTATATCATACAGACATGTTGAGGTAGTGTTGAGTTGTCTCATATGTTATACAGGTATGTTTGGGTATATGTTTGAGTATTGACGCACTCTTTAAGATAGAAATTTCCAGTGATGAAAAGAAAAAAATTAAAAATTCAGCATTATTGTTTTAAGTCTACAAAAAAAGACTTCTTGACTCAATCAAATTTCAAAACCAAGGATTAGAAACTTTAAGAATAAAATAGTTATCTCTCATATGTTTTCTTGTCTTTAAATTTAGAATATGCCTCATGGAGTTAGTTTACTTCTATATTATTTACATCTTCAGTTTTCCTATGCAAGAGACCATAGTCATAGCGTATTTAACATCAAAGATTTTAATCGATATATAATTCCATTAAAGTTTCATAGCAAAAGAGTTTTACATTTGCTGAAGCAGAGAATGCAGTTCACATACTTAGAATTTGGGAAGTTTGTCAACGTAGTGATTGAGCCTAACAAGCTATTCAACATTTGCACTGCAATGAGGCTTTGTTAGTCTGCTGCATTTCCAGCAATTTTAGGAAGTCATAAAAATGTTTCTTTCAAAAAATAAAATTACCCTGAAAAGAAATCAACTACTTGTTTGGCTGATGAAACTGATGATAAAATGAAGAGCCCAGTGTTAATAACTTTTTGCCCATAAATTAAGGGCAGGATTATATAAATAGGTGACTATTCAATTTAGTAATTGCATAGATATTGTTGTGAACAAATGACTGTATGTCTTTACAGATTTTTTTAAAAGGAATTATGAAACGATTACAATCAGTATTCTTGTCAATGCATAAATCTCTCACTCAGTAAGAATAGCATTTGAATAAGAATTAAGTTAATAAGCGTTACGCACAAGTGCACTTAACTTCGGGAGAAAAAAAATTCTCAGGAGATACATTGTTCTTGATGGAAACTTTCTAGGAATTAACAGACTGTATGAAATCTAATTTGATCAACAATCTAAACTTCAAGAAGAGCAAATATTGCTTGAAATATTTTTTAAAATAGTCTTCTCTTTATAATTGTATATTAACTGGAGAGGAAGGTATCTAAATTACTATAAAGTAGTGTTCTCACACTGGAAAATCATATAAAAATAATAGATTTTAGTCTAATTTTAGGAGAAAATACCTTAAAAACCTATAAACCCAAGGAGGAAAAAAAAAGAAATGTGTCTAATTTAAGAAAAAAAGATGATCACCTGATCATTGTGAAGTCATATATCATAATTCATGATCATACTATGTTTGTTCCATCATTATGAATCATTTATGTAAGGGTCAAAATTAATAACCTCTTTTCATGCATTTCAGTCTATTTAAAAAATTCCTACTTCTGATGCAACACTTTGGGAAATGATTTTGTATATGTTGAAAATAAACACGTTTCTTTATAGGCATTTAGGTAAGTCTCTATTCATCACATAACTAACTGGACAATCCCCAAAAGCTGCCATTGTAATAATGATTATTACATAAATGTTGCTTATTTCTATTAATCCCATGGAGTTTGGTTCCCTTGACACAAAATTTAAGATACTTTTGAATTTAAACAGATGGTGCTTGGCAAAAATTTCATGAAATGGCTGAAAGCAATATTAAAGAACTAACTGGGGAGTATATAATATAAAAAGAGAAGGATTATTTTTTAAAATTCCACCAAAATCTTAGTGAAATTTATGGAGACTGAATTTTTATAAATGTGAAAAAAAATAATAGTAGTATTAAATGACATTTATTGGGGTTTTATTGTGTGCAAGATACTTAACATGAAGTATGTCAATGAATCTTACACCTATGCTTGAACTTAGTCATGCTGTCAAAACTTCAAAAATTGTGTTGGGTAGAACTTGGTTTATTTTCAATGTTTTTATCCAATTTTTCTATTTATTCTGCTTAGTTTGAAATAAATGAATAAACACTTGTAAGCAGTAAATATGCATATAAATATACAACTTAAACATTTAGAATTTTGTAAACAAATTTCTTAAATAGTATGTAAAATTTTTAATTAGCTAGAAAAGTATACCCTTAAATTTTTTCTGCTGCTTTGGCTTTTTTTATTTCTTCCTAAGAATCTCAAGTCTCAAAAGATTCCTAGAATATTATCTCATTAATCTTTGAAACTTTTTGGTGACCTTAGTGACAAATGTTTTAGTCTCCATTTCACAGATGGAGAAACTTGGATCAGAAAGTTTAATTTGTTTGTGTAAGTTGACATATCATGTCAATTCCTATGTTCTTAGAAGAACTTATGGTTCTTGCCTTGTTGGCTACTATATTAACCACTATATCATTTTTGTAACATTGAGAGACAAAGTAACTCAGAACTGAATAAAATACCTATAATTACTGGCCTCAACCATACTTTAGGCCTGTGGCTACTTCACCCCAACATATTCTATTGCTGATTCTAATATTCTTTTATTCCATTCATCTTTAAACCACACAACAGAAGGAGGGAAGGAACCAAAGAAAGAAAGCATGATAAAGAAATATTGCCATAGCAATTGTCTTAGTTTGTATAATCACTTTCTCAGCGGGGCAGGGGGGTGGGAGTGGGGAGGCTAAATGAAAAGGTCAGGGACTCAAAAATGATTATCTCTCTTAAGAAAGAGTGACAAAATTGAATGGAATTAATTCCATTCTGTTTTGAAGCAAGACTAAGTGGATCACAGTGAATAAAATACTGCTGCTTTTCTGTGGCCCAGATACCCATACAGAGGTCCACATAAACAAACAAAAATATTATTTTTATATACCTAAACTACTTGGGAATAAAATTTAAATTAAATTTTTCAAATTTTTCAAAACATTCTGTTCATCTCTGACAAAGCAGAGTAAAGGGAAGGTTCAATGCTGTCAAATTCAAAATATTAAAACAAGCTTTCCATCTAGAAAATCTAAGATCAGTTTTATAAAACTTGTCATAAACTCAATTATCAATCCCTAATCTAACATCTCAAATAAAACTACCAATAATTACATTTCTAAAGTAATCAATTTTTACTGCTTGGCAAAAATATTTATTCATGTTATATTAAAAGAAGTCAGGTCGCATAAACTTCCTCTGGGAATCTAATTGGGAATCAGGGCTAGATGTCATTAAGAGACTGACATGTTTACTTATACAAGCTACTTGTTTGTGTTTTAAGTCTTGTTTTCCACATATTCTATGTGAAATGAAAATGGAGATAGTATGGAGAGCTGGCTACCAAATATCCCACTATCTTTAGCATAGCTTCAGTGTTAAAGTGGAGGAGAGTGAGGCAACAAAACTCAAGCAATGTATTGATTCATGAGTCTAGGGCCAGGACAAGATAAAAAAGATGGAAGTCAGCTAATACACAGGGATCACTGTCAAAGACTGGGCCCTAATTTCTCCACTACCATCCAAGACCCTCTAGTCACTTTGCATAATCTTCCTTGTGCTTTTGCTATCACCATATTGAAGATATATGCCTGAACAGAGGAAAGGATGAGCAGGCAGCACACAGAGGATTTTTAGGGCAGTGAAAATACTCTGTATGATACCATAATGATAAATGCAGGTTATGATGCATTTGTCCAAACCCATAGAATGTACAATACCAAGAGTGAGTCACAATGTAAACTATGGACTTCGGATGATGACAATGTGTCAATGTAGGTTCACCCACTGAAACAAATGTACTACTCTGGTGGAGGATATTGATAATAGGGGAGCCTATGCATGTGTGGTGACAAGGGGTATATGAGAAATCTATGTACCTTCCCATCATATTTGCTGTGAATCTTAAACTGCTCTGAAAAGATTTTAATGAAAATACTGAAATAAAGAAATAGAGAAAGAGAGGGAGGAAGGAAGGAAGGAAGGAAGGAAGGAAGGAAGGAAGGAAGGAAGGAAGGAAGGAAGGAAAGGAGGGAGGGAGGGAGGGAGGGAGGATATACCTGAGATAAATTTCACTGGTCTCAAAAGGAGGATGAGAAATACATACAGAAGAACTCTTAGCTTACTGTCATATGCATGAGAAAGAAGAGCCAAAATCACCAAGCCTAGCCTACATCAGCTGACAAGCAGCCAGCTCATAAATGCATAAACTATGATGACAAATTTGGAATATTATTTAGAATAATTAAATTATCCCATTCTTTGTTCTGCAATTCTTTGTGATGTGCTTACAACTCCTTTTATTAAGAAGAGCTGTATCTCCAAACTCTTTAAGCATTTGCTTTGAGTAACAGTATGTGGTGGTAGAAACTTGTACCTGTTGTTTGCCTAGGCCACTTCTTTTTATTCTCTTGGAATCCTGCCACATTATGTGACAAGCAAAAGATAGCCTGCTAGAGAAAAAGAAACCATGTGCTCCTAAATATAGCTAGTGGATTGTTTCCAGCACAGGCCCTAGAGATGTAAGAAAGCCCAACATCCATGCATTCAACCTCAGACTCCTGTGGAAGCCCAGATGAGACCAGAAGAACCACCCAGAGAGAACAGCCTAAATCACTGACCCAGATATACATAACATGATTCTACGTCACTAAGTTCTGGGATGGGATGGTTTGTTACAATTGCTACCTGATGTAATAAATACTTGTTTTAAGTGCTTGAGTTTGGGTTAGTTTGTTTTGCTTCAAAGACAACTATTATGGCATATTTGTTAATGAGTTTTCATGTTGATTTAGAATAGAGAAAAATTCTATACACCTATATGAAAATACTTGTTGTCTGGGAAAAGAACATCACACTTGTAAAATCCAGAGACAGGAAATACCTCTTAATATCTTCAATGGGACACAAAAGAAAATTCCAAGAAATGACGGCATCCTCAGTAAGACATAGAAAAGCATAATCTATGGGAAACAAGTTTTAAACGATTTTTAAAAACAAGTAGAAATTAGACCAAACAATAAAAGGCAAAATAATGAGGCTAAAGAGAGAGATGGATAAACTCAGTTAAGATAATCAAGGTAACACTGCCATGAAAACAACATTAAAATTGTAGTGTCTAATAAAAGGAAAGTTTTATTTCTTCCTCTCAATACAGGTCCATTGCAGGTTAGTTTGAGAAGAGGCATCTTTTCTGTATCTACTATATAGAACAAAAATAAAAATGGGAGTAGGGAATTGGGGAAAATCATGCACTCTCCATGGAGGAGGTGTGGAACATATGAAATATATATACACATATATTACTATATATTTTATATACATGTTTACAGATGGGAGGAGAGAGATAGAATTAATACAATGTTGACTGCACTCTGGGATCTGAATTTTGCTGTGTGTGTGTGGTTTTTTTTTTCTGGTCTGCAAAACATTAATTACATGAATCACTAACATGTACACATGTACTTTCTTCATTTCCCTCAAAAGAAAATGTCAGGGTTGAGGATCAGGTGAAATATGGTAGATAAATATACTGGACTTCCACTAAAGTCCAATGTTTATTGAAGTTAGGATGGAAAGAAAGTTGACGGTGGTCAGAGAGGAGTGTTTGAAATTAAGATTGTTGGAGGCGTTGGACATTATGGTAATGGCAAATCTGAGTATTCAACCACAAGCAGAGGGCCTCAGGTCAGATAAAAGAATCACAGGAGAAGAGGAGGTGATGGAAGTGAGAGGCCAGGTTCTGGAAGGATCATTCTCATGGGTGTTGAACCACAAAGTATAATGGCAGGAGTAATATGGACAAGAGTGGCAGTAGTTCAACAGCTAAAATCTTCAAGTTTCAATGGATGGGAGTGTGTCTTAAGGAGAGGTGGATGACTGTAAAAAGGCGTATTGCATGATATAATCTGATTTTATGGGATAAAAATCTGGGAGAAATGGAAATAGAATGGAAGCAGCAATGAAGACAAAGAGTATGTTTGACCTTCTCCATGCTGCTTGTATGAATATTATGGCAGGACAAAAAAAAAAAAAAAAAAAGGACTTACTTAAGTCTCCAAGGAGGACTTAGTCTCATTATGATAAAGTGGATTTAATTTAGAGTAAGAAAGAGAACTCAGCATTCAGACAAGAATTAAAGAATATAAGGCTTTGTTGAAGACTGAAATCTTAGTTCTGGAGGGTAAAGTGAGGAACTTTAAGGAGTGCTGACAAAAGTAAATGTTAAAAAAAATGTGTAAGTATTAGAGTTGGGTAAAGAGAGATGCCTTGGGAGTTCTGGAAGTTTTCTTACGATTTATTTGAAAGAAATGTATGGAATAAATAAAAAAAGAAATGTATGTCATAGATTCAAACAGAGGCTCACAAGGCAGATCTAGTACAGGGGAGCCTGTGATTATTGGTGTGGAAGAGGATAGGAGAATCTTGCCAGGAAAATCCAGGGTTGTGAGATTTCAACTTGACTCTTGCTATTGGAAGGAAGTCTTTCTTCATGAGAGAGTTAGTCCTACCCTTTCTTCCATTCTAGAGATATTTTTGAAGACCTATATTGTGCCTCACATGATGTTAAATGATGGGTAGAGAGTGGTAAACAAATCATTTTTGTTCTTCTCCTTTATAAATGGTGAAAGAGAACAGGATTGAGAATAATTTTAAAATATATTTAAGAAAACCATCACTAAATAGTTTTTCTTAATATTAGATTTTTTAAAATAAACTCAAAGTAAGGAGGGTATTGTTAAGATAAAGAATATTTTGATCTTAAATGCTAGGTTCAACAATTCCAGCTTCATCTTTTAGATAGTGTGTATGTTTTAAATTGGGAATCATCTGACAAAAGCATCGATTTCAGAAAGTTCAAACTGGCAGTGATATATAGAATGGATTGAAGGGGGAAGAGACCAATAGCAGGATGGAGGCTGCAGATAGCCTATGTATGAAATAAATTAATTGGTTGCATTGGGAATGGAAAGATAAATCACTAGAAAAATATTGTAAAGAACTGATAGTACGTGGTAAAAAAATTTCGTATGGACATAAAATTATGAGAGCTGTGAAGCTGCAATGTGTTACAATTTCCAGTCATCTGGAATATAGTTGTTTAACAATAATGAAAAATGTGTATGTATATTCAGAAGAGACTAAATCATTTTTTAATTGACTAAAGTTTTACCTTTGATTTTTAAAACTTGGGAAACATTTATTTTATTAAAAATAAAAGTTGCAGAAAGGTTTGGTGAGACATAAGACAGTTTTATGAAGTATGTTATTATTGCTGCCATTTAGCAGTTTATTAGATGATAATTCTCAAAGCAAAACAAAATTCAGGTTTGGAGTGCATTACTCAGTTCTTAAGGATATTTTACTGAGAAAAATACTGTATTGTGCTGTTCAGATAGAACTTTTTTTTTTTTTTTTTTGCTGTACGCGGGCCTCTCACTGCTGTGGCCTCTCCCGTTGCAGAGCACAGGCTCCGGACGCGCAGGCTCAGCGGCCATGGCTCACGGGCCCAGCCGCTCCGCAGCATGTGGGATCCTCCCGGACTGGGCCACGAACCCGTATCCCCTGCATCGGCAGGCGGACTCTCAACCACTGCGCCACCAGGGAAGCCCTCAGATAGAACTTTTTAATGAGCTCTTTTTATTTTACATCAGTTTTTACGGATACCGAAAGCACTGATTTTATGGGGGTTTCAAAAATTATTATTCCTACTGCTACATTATAAATAGAAAGTGCACTGGTCTGTCACAGAGCTAACTTTGTTTAATTGGTTAATTGTGATCTAGTGTGCATAGCTTAAACGTGAAAATAATTATAATTTGTATTTATAAATTTTACAGAAAATAAACCCAACAATTTGTGGTAGCCAAAGAAAAATACATGTATTATAGTGCATGTATACAAGATTTATTCTAACATAGAAATTCATAATCCTACATATACAATATTTAACCCATTTTTCCTGTGAATTATGGGCTTGGTAAATGTATTTGTAAACTAATACTTGCTAAGCAAAACATAAAGAGTTTAAGTCAAACTTGGGGAGGTTATTGAAAAAAATTTTGAAATTAAGACCATCTCAGCTAACCTCTAGATATATTTCTAGTACAGCAGAAAATATTTTAAAAGGGGGTGGTTTTGTAAGTCAATTCAAAATCTGGTTCCACTGCTTTCTAATTACTAGACCTCTTGCCTATGTTATTTTTTTATTCTAGTCTAGTTATTTTAGTCTAGTTATTCTAGTCTAGTATTTTTTTTATTCTAGTCTCCTCATTTGTAAAATAAAGATAAGCTACATGTCTCACAAGGTCGTTTTGAAAATTAGTAGTGACAGTTATAAAAGAGATCACAGAGCCTGGGAGACTGTAAGTGATTGAGGATAATATTAATGGTACAACTGATAATATTTATGGAGCATTTATGTGTCAGTAACAACAAAATGCTTTTTATATACATTTTGTCAAAATTTCTTTGAAACAACTCTATGTGGAAAGTATTATTTTAGTTTTCAAATCACAGATGAGGAAATTGAGGCTTAAACCTTGCATGATAAGTTTAAAGTTACACTAACTAGAAAATAAAGTGAAGCTAGGATACAAAGTCATGCCTGAATCAATCGAATAAAGTAGATAGGTTGCCATGCCCATAAAATACATCCTCTCCATCTTCCATCTCTGTAAACTTTATATTCGAATTTTAGATAGGACATATATTCTACTTACCATACTTAGACATAAATATATTCTGAAAGTCACTTAGAAGTGGCAGAGTTGGGATCTTACACAAGGAGTTTTAAATGCTAAGAACTAGGGTGAGTATCCGTGGAACTTTTAGCTTCATTTTGTTCATACTTTTAAGTAACTTGTTAATGTTCCACAGTTTTCAGTATTTTAGTTTCTGCCTTTTCCCCTTTTGCGTTCTATATTTCCTTTAATTAAAATTCATATTCCTGGGACTTCCCTGGTGGCACAGTGGTTAAGAATCCGCCTGTCAATGCAGGGGACGCAGGTTTGAGCCCTGGTCCGGAAGATCCCACATGCCGCAGAGCAACTAAGCCCATGAGCCACAACTACTGAGCCTGTGCTCTAGAGCCCGCAAGCCACAACTACTGAGCCTGCATGCCACAACTACTGAAGCCTGCACACCTAGAGACTGTGCTCTGCTACAAAGAGAAGCCACTGCAATGAGAAGCCCATGCACCGCAAAGAAGAGTAGCCCCCGCTCGCCGCAACTAGAGAAAAGCCTGTGCGCAGCAACAAAAACCCAAAGCAGCCAATGAATTAATAAATAAATCCATAATCCTTTTTATAAAATGCAAATACCATCAATCACCTTCTAGTGTCCACCTCAAAAGCCCAATGTTGAAATTGCAGCTATGATGGAGTCATTATTAAACTACCTGTAATTTCTTTAATACGTTTGTTGTTTTATGTTTCTATGTTTGTATATATTATCTTGTCACTTAACTTGTTAAATACTTCTTAAATGAACTGAAAGAATAAAAATGAGAAAATTATATAAAATTCTTGACACCATGCCTAGTACATATTAACTGCTTATTATGCATTCCTATTTTAACTTGTACCAAATTAAGTCCAAAATTTTGGTGTCATCTTTGCCTCCTTGCTTTCTCTAATTTGAAAATATGTCCAGAATCTGGTCACTAATCACCATCTCCATTGCTACCACATTAGTCCAAGCCAAGATGATATCATCTTTCATCTGGATTAAAGTAGTTGTCTCTAACTTAATCTCACATATGCTATATTTACTGTCTTTCAGTCTTTTTTCAGACAATGGCAAGAATGATCCTGTTAAAATTGATAAATATGTAACTACCTTACTGAAAACATTAACATTCTCGTGACTTCCCATCTCATCTCTCTTTCTCTCTCTCTCTCTCTCTCATTCTGTTCCTGCTAAACCTATACTGACCTTCCTTATTGTTACTTACATGTACAAGGCATGATCTTAATTCAGGATGAGTGTACAGGCAGCTCTATCTTCCTGAAACACTCTCCCCCTGATCTGTGTGGCTCACTTGCCCATATCTCTTAAATCATTTTCAAAAATTAAGTTTTTCAATGAGGTTTTTGTTGTTACTGTGGTTTACTCTATTTAAAATTAAAACTCTCAACATCCTCTCCTATTTCATTTCTAATTTATATATCTCCATAAAGCTTACCATCTAACATACTACATACTCACTTATTCATTTTGTGTATTATCTAACTTCCCCTAGCAGAACATGAAGGGCTGGAATTTTGTTTGTTTTTATATCAACACCTAGAACAGAGCTAGACACATAAAAAGTACTCAATAATATTTACTGAATGAAATATATTAACTTACTATTTTCACTGAAGATTAAATCATGAGCAATTCCCCAGATTACTGTAAATTCTTCCCAGACATAATGTACAATGACAGCAAGTGATATTCAAATTATTTTGGTGGCAATTAACAGAAGTTCAATTTACACTATCTTAGGTAAAAATAAATGTATTTCCTTAAATAACTTGAAAAACCAAGGTTCTATAATTAGGTCATCCATAGTCAGGGACTCTGAACCACCAAGACTCTCTACTGCTCTTTGTAGATTAGTTACATTCTTTCCCATTGTCAAAGTCTATCTCCAAATGGGAGAAACAGGGTCAGCTCCATGGGCATAAAAGCTGTGTACCAGGCTCTTTGCTTAGAAGGGCGCTTGTTTAGTTTAATACCTTCCTGCTTCTGTCTTGAAATTTGAAAAATGAGCCCTCCATTTTCATCTTGCCCTAGGCCCTCAACATTATGTAGATGGTCTTGGGTAGAGGCCATAGTCCAATAAGCTTTGAACTCTTTATACCCATTTTAACTACTCCCAAGAAAGGCGTTTCCTCTTCCTCTTTTGCCTACCACTAGTGTCAGTTCAAGATATATTGAGGACTCTATAGGCCCGCAGTGAGTCCCTTCCCATTGCTCTACACAGTACTGTGTTTAGAAAGAGAGAGACATTTAAGTAGATGAGTTTCTCCTGGACAAGGGGAAATCCCAGAGATGAATAAGAATATGTTCACATTAATAAAATTGGGGAAGTGATACTAATCAAATAAAAACAGTGGATGTACATCACTTTGTATAATTGGAATTTGGGAATGTATCATAATTTTGTCAATAATTTCTCTATTGTTTACTTTGCTCTTATTTTCAACATTATGAATATCACCACTATGAAATCTTATTACATAAATATTTCCCCTTTTTCTTAAATAAGAAGTCCTAGAAATTGAATTTATAGCTTACACAATATGAATAAATTTAGACTTTTGATTTATATTTTCAAATTGATTCCAAGAAATTTTATGACAATTTTTGTTCTCATCAGTCAGTCAGGAAGGTGCCACACTCAGCATATTTACCAGAATTCAATATTACCTTAACATGGCCTAATAATTTGATAGGTTAAAAATAGAATCTATGATTGAAGTATATTGATTTGCCTTTCTTTGATTCCTAGTAAGGTGGAACATATTTATATATTCCACTCTTATATATTTATTAATAGTGCTTCTTTCATATATTTTAAATTGTCCACTTATGTTTTTGCTCATTTCTCTTTTGTTTTTCTTGTCTTTTTATAGGGACAGTTTCAGTCTTCTTGCTTTCATAATTGTGGCAAATAGTTTTTCCCTGTGATTTATGTTTACTTCCTTCATGTTTAATTTACAATGAATCTTTGATGTGTCACTTTTGGAGAGAGAAGTGAAAATGTGATTGTCTGTGTTATACTGTGACTTTTTTAATACACCAAATGCATAACTTCAAACTTGAGTATATAAAATAATTCTAATGAATCAGTTTCATTAAAAAACATTAACTATTGACTCAAATCCTCACTGCCAACTCCCATAAAGTTGTATAACAATCTCATGAATTGGTAAAGCAATGGATTGAATATGTCATGATTCTAACCCAGTGTTTCCATGCACAAGGCACACAATAATCATTTCTTTCTTCTGTTTCAGGTAATGTTATTTAGACACATCTTCTTGTCACTCCATAAAAATCCATGGAATGTTTATCAAAGTATCACTATTAGAGATCTATTTTTTCCCTATTAAGGTGTTCCCCAAAGGACTGCAAATATTGCTTGAGATGTGGCATCTTCATTTATTAAAACAAATGCCTTATCAAGTCGTTATCTGTGGTCTAAGTGAAGACAGTCAGACCTATGCCGAAAACTATTAAGTGTGAAGGGATGGGAATTCTTTTACACTCATACTCTTTGAACTTTAATGTAAATTGAAAAAAAAGTGCCCTATCTGTTATTTTCTACTGAGTGAAGGGAATAAAATATGTTTCTAACATTTCCAAATTATTTTTATAATCCTCTCCAACTTGGGAGGTGGTAGTGTTATTTATTATTGATAGCATGGCATTTGCTATATGCCTTGCAATATTCTAAGTACTTCATATTTATTTACACATTTAATCCAAACAACAAACCTGTGAAGTAGGTACTGTTATTAACCCCATCTTCCAGATTTGAAAAATTCAGGTCCAAAACATTATGTAATGAAAACAGAGGTTGGAGCTTGATACAAAGTGACTTGAATTTGAGAGCAAACTCCCAGAGAGGAAAAAAACACAGATAGGTAAGTTCCAAGATTGCCTACTCACTGAGACAACAAGAAATCCCCCAAAGACAGCAAATCAGAAACAGAAATAAGATCTACTATCACTGTATTTAACATTTATTTATTTAACATCCTGGCTGATTCAAGAGAGAGGAATAGCATAATAAAGAGAACTAGGTGGAATACGTTTAGAGAAGAAGAAATAAAATATTCGTTATTTGTAGGTAATGACTATATAGCTAGAAAATACCAAAGTTTTACAAATTATCAGAAATAATAAGTGAATTTATCAAGGTTACTGCAATAAAAGTAAATATGCAAAAATCAATTGTACATTACATATACTAGCAATAAACAAATGGAAAATATTTTTTTTAACTTCAGAGAAATGCAAATTAAAATTTAATAAGAAACAATTAAACCCTCACCAGAATGGTTAAAATTAAGAAGAATTTCAAAGCCAAGTGTTGGTGATGATGTACAGCATTGGAATTCTCTTATGTTTCTCATGGAAGTCTAAAATGGTATAATTGCTTTGGAATATTGATTGACTTTATTAAAACTAAGTATATGTATGTACAGTGACTCAGCAGTTCCTTATCTGAATCAGAAATGAGTACTTATGTCGACCAAAAACACTCAAGAATATTTATAATGGCTTTATTTGTAACAGCCACAGTTTAGAAACAACTACCCATCAATAACAGAAGAGATAAATACATTGTGAAATGTTTGTACACAGGACTATTATAGAACAATGGAAAAGAATGAAATCCTGACATGTTGCTTGGATAAATCTCATAGACATAACTTTTAAGGAAAAAAATTCATAAAAGATTTTGTAATATGTAATTTCAATTATATTAAGTTCAAAAACAGACTAAAGTAACCTGTGGTAGAAGTCAGAAAAATGATTACCCTTGTGGGATTTACTGTTTGGTAGGCTTCTGGTGCTGGAATGACTCTATATCTGGGTGGTAGTTGCACATGTACATATATATGTAAAAATTTTCCACTTGCACTTAAGATTCGTAAAATCTATTGTTTTAAGTCTTATCACAATAAAAATAATATTTATCCAAAAGAAAGGTTATGTAACATTTCTTTCTTTTTTCCTTAAGCAATATAATTACTTATATTCTCATTTGGGGAAACACCCTGGAGAGCAGAATGCCCTTATGTCATTATAATGCCATACTGGTTTTATCAAGAATATGAAGGAAAAAATGGTGGTTGACTCAAACTAACAAATAAATATACACATTTACTAAAACAATCCTATTGGAATCCTTGAACTTCAGGCTGCTCATAGGTCACTGAAGATTTTCAATATAGAACTGATTCCCTGGACTCTTCAGTTTGACTCCTCAAGAAGATATCTTTTTGACCCTCTCTCCCTTCAGATAATGGAGAATCCAAGGGCTTTTCCCAAGATCCTCCCAAAAGGGGACAAGTGAATTATGTTATAAATATCAAATTATGAATACAAACAGCTCATTTTGTTGTATTCTTCTCTAAAAGTAGTGAAGGAATAAATCTACATAAATTTTCCTTTAACTCTGAAAAGGACATTGTATTCTTATAGTACCCCAAAGATTTTAACTGAAATAGAACTGTTAAACTGAATAAAATATATGCATATTAAATGGAAAAAAATATGATTATTGTTCCAAACAGATTTATATTAGAAAGAAACAGACAAAGATTGCTAGTGATCAAAAAAAGAAAGATAATCAAAACTGATCAAAAAAACAAGAAACTATAAACAATCTTACTCACACACCAAGAATTTGCACTCTGTACCTTTGCATTTGTTTTCCATTGTATAGATTTTCTTGCTAAGTTCTCCTCTCTCTCTCTCCCACATTTAAAAAAATAAACTAAAACATTTATCCTGTCATTGCCTTAGCTGATGTTGGTGGTGATGTCTATGCCTATGGCAAAGAACATTTGACTAAAGCTTGAACACATTTTAAACTAACCTCATTACCACTGCACTGTTATTCACCAAACAACTCTCAGTCAACAAGATGATACCAACTTCAGCCAAAAGGTATTCTCAATATAAGTTCTTACTATTGGAGAACTAGATGTCTCAGCCTTTATAGATGGAAGATACTACATGGAGTCAGATTATTCATTTGATTGAGAAAGAAACTGAGACTCCTATAGATTAAGTATGTAAAAGAAGGAATGAAGTGAAAAGCACTGATGTGATTATAAAATAAAGATCTACCTAAACAGGGATTAGTCTAATTTTTGTTTCCCTTGGTGAAAATATGAGACTTATGTGGAATCCTGAAGACTATAAATAATAGATTTGGCAGTAAGAGGTAAGAAGGATTTTTCAAAACAGCCTCAAAGTCATATAGCACGACTGATGGTTAGGGGGAAAGAAATTTACATTTATCGACCACCTTCTATGGGATAAATATGATAAAAACATTAAGACAGTAGAGGAGAGTATTTTATACAAATATTGGCAAAGTTCTTTATCTCACTGGAATAAAAATATAAAACTCTAATGTCAAGACAGAAATTTTTCCTGATAGAATTATTAATTTACTATTGAGTTGACAATATTTCATTCACAGCACAATTTACTTACTTTTCTTTCTTGAGAATAACCACTACTATATTATTCACTTGCTTTCATTTCTTATGAAAATACCAAAATTCAATCAGAAAGTTTAAATTTAGAATAGGAAAGCATCTAAATCAAATAATAAACGACTAAAGATACAGCCATTTTCTCTATATTTAAAAATAACATATTTCTTAAACAAAAGCTAAGAGTTACTTTTTGGTTAATAAAAATACAATAACAATTGGGACAGGTAATGAATGAGAGTGTTTTATGAGCTAAGGTAGTATATGTACTTAACATGCATTATTCTTTACAATTCTTTGAGGTAAGTACTTGTCACAGATGTGTTTCCCAGGACAACAGCATGTAGGAAGTTCTCTTGGGAAAAAACACCTGTAGGAGGACAGGAAGGAAGTGGGAATGAGTAAAGGGAGATTGAGCTGA
The DNA here is from genome assembly GCF_002837175.3 of Physeter macrocephalus. NCBI lineage: Eukaryota > Metazoa > Chordata > Mammalia > Artiodactyla > Physeteridae > Physeter > Physeter macrocephalus. The sequence goes on along the minus strand of NC_041228.1, from coordinate 27,919,864 downwards.
GGTGCTCAATTTTCTCTGGAGAGCTCTAATGTTGCAATGGCATTTCAAAATTGTCTCCTTTGGATGAGGGAGGGTGGGGCCTTTGTACCTCCATAAGGACACATAATTGGAAGTCTCTAGAGGGGCATAACTTGGGCAAAGTGGTTGCCTTCAACCAAGAATATTCCCAGTAACTGAGAGAAATGAAAGAGAGATGTACGCTAAATTCACACTGACCCTTTGTCTACAAATATTTCCTGACAGTGTTAAAGGGAGGTAGATCCCAATCTGAACACTGAGTGAAGGAGGCAACAATCATGGATTTGCTGAAGCAACTGAAACTTGCAGGGTAGCATTCCAAAGAAGAGAGAGCAGCTCAGAAGAGGAGTACAGTTTGGGGGGCAGGTTTCCAATGATTTACCTGGTTGAGATTTGAATTGCACCATGAGCAGGCTAAAACTCCATTAGGTTTCTAAAATGGTGGGCATGGAAATACGTACTTAATATCACATAGTGCTGGAATTCTGGCCCAACCAGAGTGGAGAAACTTATTCATTTCCAAGACACTAAGAAGAGACACCAGAAATACCACCACACCTTAGGAATAGGAATACTATTTTAAAAAAAGAAAACTATATCAAGACATGGAAAGAAGAAAAACTGTAAATTAAAAGCTTGCAAGAAAAAATTCAATGTTATTAAAAGAAAGATAGCATAGTCCAGATCCCTAATATAATCCAGATTGGAATTTTTAAAAGAGAAATTTAAATAAATTTAAATAAATCTTTCTGATGTAATTTTTAAAATTAATGAACACAGTTTCAGTGATATGTAGGAATATATTGAGTGATCTGATGTGCTTGCCTGAAAATAAGAGGATGAAAAAAAGGGGAAGAGAAATATATGAAGAAATAATTGCTGAAAAATTCCCCTCTTATGAAGAAAATCAACATACATACAGCAGAAGCTCAGTGAATTCAAATAGGCCTAACATGGTGAAACAAAAACAGACAATCCAAAAAAAAGAAAAAGAAAAAAGAGAGTAAGGATGGAAGGAAGGAAGGAAGGCCAACCCAGGATCCTATACCCAGGAAAAATTTCCTCCAAGAGTGAGAATGAAAATAAAGCCATTTTCAGATAAATAGAAAGTGAATGCTAATAAAAATTCCTGAGGCTGAACACTAATGAATATGTTTTCTGATAAAAAACTTACTCTAAAGGAAATAACAAAGAGTATTAGAAACTACAAATAGGTGGGTAAATATAAAAGACTGAATTTATCCTTAATTTGCTCAAATATAAATACCTGATTAAAGTAAAAATTATAATATGTGATTTATAAGTATAGACAAGTAAAATATATGTTAATAATGTTAAATGATAGCATACAAAATGAAATTACATTCTTGTAATACTCTTACATTTGTGGTGTGACTTGTGAAGAAGAGTGTGAACTAGTAACAAAGTAATTCTAATTCCTAAGAATGAACACTTTAATAACTATTTCAACACCCCAAAAAATGCGATTAAAAGGAAATTTAGCTAAAAAGCCAATTGTGGTTATAAAATGGAAGAAAAAGCCAATTTATAAGGTGAAATGGAATAAAATAAAAATAATAAAAATTATGTAGAACAGGGAAATAAACCAATTTGAGCAAAAAAGAAAAAATAGCAAGATGGTACATTAAAATCTAAACATATCAAAGACCAAATTAAATTATATAAGCAAGTAACTCAATTAAAATGCAATTAAAATAACTCAATATAAAATGCAGTACAATCATTTTGTAAACCTGTAGGCAGTTTCTAAACACTTCAAACATAGACCTATCACATCATCCAGAAATTCTACTCTTATGTGTATACTCAAGATAATTGAATACATGTTCACAAAATGATTTAAAAAATAATGTTCATGGCAGCTTTATTCATAATAGCCTAAGACGGGAAACAGTCTGAATGTCTCTCAATAAACAAATTGTGTGATATTCATATAATGGATTAGTTCAGAGCAATAAATAAAAAGAATGAACTGCTGACATACATGCTAACATGGATGGATTTTAGAGCATTATACTGAATGAAAGAAATGAGAAACAAAAGAGTACATAACTTATGATTCCATTTACATGCATTTCAGTAGTGAACATGTAATCTATGGTGATAAAATTAAGAAGAATAGTTATTTCTGGGGAGGGTATGTTCATTAATTAGGAAGTGGCATGGAACACTCTGGAGTTATCTGGGTAGTGGCATATAAGTAATTTTTTTGGTTGAATTTTTCCTATCAAATTGTAGATGCTTTATATTTAGTCATTAGCAGTTAGTGTTATTAGCAGTTTCCCTGTTATAGGTGTTATGTTTAATTTCCACCGTAACATTTATTTTTCTACTTTGTTATACTGGGTTTTTTTTTTTTTTTTTTGGAAAAAAGAAATAACATATTGTTATTAAATTAAACCTGCTATTTCCTACCCTATTTCTATATTTCATAATATTTCTTAAACTTTTGTTTTACAAAGTATTCTAAATATTTTTAATTTAATTTAGATTTTTAAAACATTTAAGTTTAAATATGGTAGTAGATCACAGTATGATGTTTATGACTTTTCTACTCACTAGTTTGATGGCTTATTTCTTGGTTTGTCGTGGTATTATGAGGCAGGTGGCCTTATCTGGAATGATCAATATTATATTGCCAGGGCTACCCTAGTAGTTATAGATACTCAACATTATCCTGAATGAAAAGGAGGAACTGATAATTTATTATGGTCCAATGTTTAATAAAGTGATTAACGTCTTAGAGAAAAATCAGATTTCTTATACTTCCAAGTAACTATGAACAAAATATTGAACAACGATCTCTTTAAACAATGAATGCATGTTTACCTGTAGCTTTTTCCCCCTGTATGTGGTAAATAGGTTGAAAAATGACAGGCACAAGGAATTGTTTTTCAATTAGATCTTTACAATTGAAATAAGTGGAATTATTTAAGGAAAATATTTCAGGGAAAAAAATAACAACAGGCCCTTGTAATTTTCTCGTAAGGGAGCAGTTGTTTTTAACGGTGGAGATTTTCTGCCTGTCTGCAGAGTTCCTGTGACACTTATATGCTGCATTCACTGTGAAGAAGATATGGAGACTGAAGCTATGGAGAAACCATTTCCAAGTAAATCACTTTTCTTCAGTAAAACAACAGTGGGGCTTTAAAGTACGTAATGCAGTTTTAGAAAATTGAATTGTCATGAAATAAATTTTTAAGAATTATGAAACATGCTTTTCTTTAAACTCTACCCCAAAACTACATTTTTAAAGATTCAAGGTATTGAAGTTTAGAGCCCAACATGAGGCAGCCAGCACATTCATAGTGTGATCCCTGTGGCAGTGCACTCTGAACATTTGTTGTTTAACCTCCATTAACATGCGCTTAATGTACCGGCTCTGATACTGGTTTGTGAACATAAATATCCTATATTATTAGGACTTAATTCTGTAACACATTTGTATAAAACTTTGCAAATAGGTATCATCAAATGGAGGATTATTTCTCTAATTTCATAAACAAAATACTGGATTGCACTCCCACATTAAATTGATGATTGGAAAATATGCATATGCATATGATTCATGAAACTAGAAAAATAATTCTTTGAATGTAGATAACATATAAATATTAATCTTTTTCTCTATATGTCTACTGTGAAATATTTTGGAAGTATGAGAAAATTCTATGGAGTAGAATTAAAAAGTTGAATAATTAGAAAAGACTCAGGTTAAATATTTCATTGTATTAACTTTAGAATAAATAAAAATGAACATTATTTTTTAAATGCTCATGGTTGTAGAATGATAGTCACTTATGGCACTTAAATGAAAGAAGACTACTTGAGGTACTTTAGAATTTACATGGCATGCATATTTGCACAACCAACTGTACCATCCCCCAAAACATGAGCCAAATCATTTTCAGACAATGGCCATGACTGAAAAATTATATGAAGAGATAAGGTTGGCAGTCAGAAGATTATGATGAATCAGAGATTACCACTGGACTTGGGGTAAGATATTAAGAGGGAAGGAAAAGGAAGGAATAAAAGGCAAAATCAATTTTGTTAAAATTCACTGGTGATATTGATTCTGAAATTATTTCCAGGAAAACGCATAGAAAAAAGACTGAGATAAAAGGTGATTTTTAAAGCCCCATCCCAGACTCAAAAATTCCATAAAACTAAACATCCTTCTGGAATTGAAAAAACAGCTTTCAGTAACTCAAATTTTTATCATTAGGCAAATAGAGACTTACAGCAATTAAAAACCTTACATGACAGATCTCTTAGTAGCCTCCTAGAATGTGGATTGGAAACAAAAAGGCAATCTTCTATGAGAAAACTATTATAAGTATAATATTTGAAAAGTAGAAGTAAAATTATTTCTATTTGTATATCATATGATAGTTTATCTAGAAAATTTAGATCAATAACAAATATAAGTGAATACTATAGCAGATTATAAGGCATATAAAAAATCAATTATTGTTATTAATGTAAACCAGAATCAAAATATTTAATGTATGATAAAATTAAATTTGTAATAGTAACAAAAGATAAATTCCTAAGAAATAAACTTAACAAGAAGTGTGAAAAAAACTATTGGAGAAAACTTTGAATCAATCTTTACAGGTACAAAAGTAGACTAAAACACCCTTTATACATTGGTACAAATAATCAACCTCAAAAAATATTAATTCTACTTATTAATTTCATGCTACCCTTATAAAATATGGTTTTTAAGCCTGGAATTAAATTTTTTGATTCAAATTTTACATGGAAAAATAAATATTCAAAGAGAACAAGAAAAAAACATGAAAATAGCAATTGAAATGATTCATACCACATGTAATCAGAATTATGACTATGACGTACAAATATTTATTTTACAACTATAATAATGATAAAAATGATAATAATTACAATAAAAACATCAACAAAAATAATAATAACTTCAGGAATAATTAAGATAGCACAATAAAGATTCTTCTGACCAAAACCCAATATTTTCAAAGAATAATATATGTGTAGATGAAATTTTGATAGTCACTGCTGTGATCTAAATTGTTTTATCGACGATCCAAAGGAAGAAATATCTCAAAATACAAAGCGAATGCTAAGCTAAAGACAAGGTATCTAAAAAGCAAATATTAAAATTTTCAGAAAGAGAAAATAAGGCCAAAAGGCTAGAAATAAACTAATAATAGAAGGAATGTTTTCTGAGTTGAAGAATGACTTAGTTCTTCAAAAGAGAAGAGAATACTCCTTTCTATGAAGAGCTGATGAATAAAGACATATGACAAATATATATTTAAAATTCTGAATGTCAAGTCTAAAGAGAAAAAAAATCTCAGCAGGAAAAGAGCAAGTTATCCTCCATGAATTTAGGATCATTCAGACTAACTTCTTCTTGGCACATCTGGAACCTGGAAGGTGGGACTATTTTTCTCATAAAATCTGCCTGACTGTGCAAAAGTATTTATAGTCATAAATAATGTAAACATTTATACTCTTTATTTTTTAGTTGCCACCTGTAAAAAACTTAATGAACGGAAACCTTGACTAAACAGTCAGGAGACCAGAACAGGGAGCTCTGGCACTCTGTAAAGATAGCAGAACAACAGGACAAAGAAAGACTCCTCCTTTTTCCTGACAAGGACTCAGCCAATAAAAAGGTAAGGACTCTGTTTATTATAGTCCTTCCAACTCCCTTTTCCCCTCTATAAAAGTGTTCTCCTTCCCTTGCTGTGCAGAAGACTTGCACATGATTCATCATGGTTGCAGACCCTGAATTGCAATTCTCTGCTGATCCCCAGTGAATCCATCTTTGCTGGAGGAATATGTGGTAGTCTGTTTGTTTTAGGTCCAAATGCCTTTAGACAAAGGAAATTATTTTATTGATATTAAGAAAAAACAATGAATAGGATTCCCATCCCCCCATAAAAAAACAAAAATATTTAGAAACTAGAAAGGAGAAAAACATACAATTTATGATACAAACATAAACAATAACATTTTAATGAAAAATCAAATGCATAAAATATGAAGAAATGTATAAAATGAGAAGGATATAAAATAATGTTCTTTCATTTTTCATAGATAGGAGATAAAGTATTTTTCAGATGTTAATTCTTCTTTGAATATTCTATAAAATTAAAGATATAACAATAAATGCCAGCAGCCTATTTAGAGTAAACTTGGCAAATAATATTGACATATATATTATAAATATATTATAATAGAAAAATATGTATATATATATACGCATACATACATATATATAAGACAAGGGAAGGTTGCTAATTTATCAATTATTTTAAGTTATAGTGATCAAAGTTAGAATGTGTAAATGGAAAAAACAAGATTTTATTCAAAAGCATTCAGTATATCATCAAAGAACTTCCTGAAAAATTGGTGGATTTTCTGTAGGTTTTGGAGTATGAAGCAGCTATTTAAAAAATAGCAAATGTGGAGTTCAAATTTAATTTTTAGAACAAAAGACATTACAAATAAACATTTAAGTTAAAAGTAATCATAAGTCAATGTAAAATTAAAAATTCAAAATTGTACAGTGTGAAAGACGTTTCTTAGAAGGCATAAATACAAAACAAAGAAAAATTTACTAAAAACAGTCCTATATACTCATAAAGAAATCTGGAAAAAGTTAAGCTTATTTGCCCCAGGACACAGAGATAAGTATTAGCATGGCTTCGATCCTAATCCATTCTTTTAATTTATTTACTACATGCTTGTGCTATTATCATGATTAAAATGATGCCCTATTAGTATTAGCTAAATGAAGGGCTCCAAATAGCATTACAGTTATTAAATACTCCTTAATCAAGGAAGTGGTTTTGATTTGTTTAGGTTCATTAGGTGGTTGTAAATGGTTTAATTCACTTTGCTAGTGAACCAAGCTAAATGGCACTATAATCATGGATCTTCTATGTTCAGTATTAATTGATTCCTCTTCTACATTCACATATTATTCTGACTGAACTTTCATCAGAAGATTAATTTTTTCATACTTTGTATTTTAGGGACTTGAGAACACATGTGAGTCAGTCTATGGTAAGCCCGTTGAGAACAAACATTGTAGCTTATTCATGATTGTATGCCCATAGTAGATGAAGAATAAGTTGAATTATTTTATACAAAGGTATATATTATACAAGTATTCTATTTACTATGCTGGGTGTATATGATTTAAATCAAGGGGAAATTTTAGCATAGGTATACACAATAAAGTGTAGATAGGGTTTACTTTTGTCAACAAATATAATTTATGTGTAGACTATGAAAGTCTTCTTATGTAGAAAATGTTACACAATAAGTACCAATAGGTTATACAATGATGAGTTAATATATAGTAATTAAGAAATGAATAAATATAATTACTAGACTAGGGGCATTTATACTGTTTCTTAACAACAACAGAACAAACAGAAACTTGTATACTGCCAGTGGTCTTGTAAATATCTTAACCAGGATCTAAAGTGGTAATTTCTACTTCTATGCATCTAGACTCCATTGAGTAAAATTTTAAAATATTTATAAAAATAATACTTTTAACGCATGTTGACCCCAAAAGAGCAACACTTAAAAGACGTCTTTTACATGTTAATACAGGACCTTTGTACAAAAGTTTCACTAAACACCATTACCACTTGGATGTATTTTCTTTTATCCATTTTCTTCTCTTCTATTTCGTTTTTAAACTTTGATTATGATGCACTAAATTGATTTCTAAATTTATTAGTGGGTAACTGCTCACAGGATGGAAAACACACTAATATATAAAACAACAAATATTTTAAGCACATACTATATGCACAGATTTTCTTCAGCTGTTTGTTTCAGGTTCTTTAAGTTGTGAAGCCTATTCAAGATGAAAAAAATGGGGATATGGAAAAAAATATTTAGAAGTGTATGTGAAAAAGTAGTGTTCAGTTGGTATAATTTGAGTGGACTTAGTAATTTTACATTTATATGAATCGATTCATTTTCCATTTTTAAAGGAAGTTAACAACTGAAATATTTAATTATTTCCTGCACTACCTACTTCCTATTTGCCTTTTATTTTGTAAAGTTTCTAATATAATTCTTAGTTCTATAAATATTTACAGCATATTATAGTACTCAGATTTGTAAACATAATCATAACGTTGGTTTTCCAGTTTATTTAAACTAGCATATTTTAATCCTTTTTAAAAATAAATGCATTGTATAAATGCTGTTAAAATTGTCCTTTACATAGATAAGTGTAAGGTTCAATTTTATAAATTAAGGTGCTTTCAGGAGTCTTATCTAATATATATAGACTTCAATAAACTTCAAAGAGGTTTGGAAAAAGATGCTCTTTAAAACCACCAAGAAAGAAATTTTTCAACAATGAGAAGTAGGTGAGTAAAGAGAATGGTGTGGTGTCATAGAGGCACAGACGAGCCTAATGTCCAGTCATCAGCTATGACTCTTTTCAAGCAAATGCATCCAGTAGCCTGAAAAGATACTATCAGTGTCAGAAAGGGGTCAAAGCCATAAAAATCACAGCCATAGGTTCAAACCAAATACTCCATCTGAAAATACTATTGATCTCTTTATGCCACTTCCGTTTGCACCCTATGTACAGGGTGCAACACCACTTCCCTAAACATTTATAAAAATTAACTGCTTAAGATGAGTATGATGATTGGATTATGAACATACCAACAAATAGAAAACATATGTAGTTAAACTCAATATAATGCAAGTGAATGAGGAACAGTATCAAGAAGGGTGGCAAATAATATAATGAGTATTGGGGAAGCTTGTGACACTGGGAGAAAATGTATGTTCTGGAAATGTGTTTGGTGATCAAGCAAGGTATTAAGCCTATCTTTTAATGTGCCTTGTGAAAAAACAAGCTCTGGCTTTCAAATGGATGGGAAGAGATATCCTTAAGGAGAGAGTTTTATTTGAAGCTGGGAAGTGAACAATGTACTCATGGAAGAAATGACATAATAACAGAGTTTGAAAGACAGGGGTATGGGAGAGCATCATGACAGGGGAAATATGGGAAATTACAAGCAACATCAGTTATGGAGAGAACACACAACCAGAGGCATACAAAATTTTGAGGGAAAAATGAAAATAAAAAGGATGATAAGCAGGGTGATTTTACTCCAAACATCACTAGGAGGATAATGGGTACTTGGGCCCTTCATGATACAATGTGTGATACAGAATAAGGTGGCCTCCTGTGAGATAATATCCTCTTACTTCTTTTTCTTTAGGAATTGAAAGGCTGTGGTGAAAGCAGAAGCTACTAGAGGACAGAGAGCAGAAACAAGAAGAATTATAATCCTGCAGCCTGTGGAAAAAAAACCACATTCACAGAAACATAGACAAGATGAAAAGGCAGAAGGCAATGTACCAGATGAAGGAACAAGGTAAAACCCCAGAAAAACAACTAAATGAAGTGGAGAGAGGCAACTATCCAGAAAAAGAATTCAGAATAATGATAGTGAAGATGATCGAGGACCTCGGAAAAAGAATGGAGGCAAAGATTGAGAAGATGCAAGAAATGGTTAACAAAGACCTAGAAGAATTAAAGAACAAACAAACAGAGATAAACAATAAAATAACTGAAATGAAAACTACACTAGAAGGAATCAATAGCAGAATAACTGAGGTAG
>NC_041228.1:27907993-27908830 GCF_002837175.3 Physeter macrocephalus | reverse complement strand
CTCAATACATAAGGCAACTGCTAACAGCTGTAAAAGAGGAAATCGACAGTAACACAAAAATACTGGGGGACTTTAACACCTCACTTACACCAATGGACAGGTAACCCAAAATGAAAATAAATAAGGAAACAGAAGATTTAAATTACACAATAGACCAGATAGACTTAACTGATATTTATAGGACATTCCATCCAAAAAGAGCAGATCACACTTTTTTCTCAAGTATGCACAGAACATTCTCCAGGATAGATCACATTATGGATCACAAATCAAGCCTCAGTAAATTTAAGAAAATTGAAATCACATCAAGCATAACTTCTGACCACAATGCTGTGACATCAGAAATGAATTAGAGGGGGAAAAACGTAAAAAACACAAACACGTGGAGGCTAAACACTACGTTGCTAAATAACCAAGAGATCACTGAAGAAATCAAAGAGGAAATCAAAAAATACCTAGAGACAAATGACAATGAAAACACGACAATCCAAAACCTATGGGATGCAGCAAAAGCAGTTCTAAGAGGGAAGTTTACAGCAATAAAAGCCTACCTCAAGAAACAAGAAAAACCTCAAATAAACTAACGTTACACCAAAACGAACTAGAGAAAGAAGAACAAAGAAAACCCAAAGTTAGCAGAAGGAAAGAAATCACAAAGATCAGAGCAGAAATAAATGAAACAAAGAAAACAATAGCAAAGATCAATACAAATAAAAGCTGGTTCTCTGAGAAGATAAACCAAATTGATAAACCATTAGCAAGACTCATCAAGAAAAAGAGGGAAAGGACTCAAATCAATAAAATTAGAAATGAAAAAGGAGAAATTACAACAGACAC
>NC_041228.1:27906651-27907810 GCF_002837175.3 Physeter macrocephalus | reverse complement strand
CAAATCAATCAATGTGATACACCATATTAACAACTTGAAGAATAAAAACCATATGATCATCTCAATAAATGCAGGAAAACTTTTGACAAAATTCAACACCCATTTATGATAAAAACTCTCCAGAAAGTGAGCATAGAGGGAACCTACCTCAACATAATAAAGGCCATATATGACAAACCCACAGCAAACATCATTCTCAATGGTGAAAAACTGAAAACCTTTTCTCTAAGATCAGGAACAAGATAAGGATGTCCACTCTCACCACTATTATTCAACATATTTTTGGAAGTCCTAGCCACAGCAATCAGAGACGAAAAAGAAATAAAAGGAATACAAATTGGAAAGAAGAAGTAAAACTGTCACTGTTTGCAGATGACATGATAGTATACATACAGAGCCCTAAAGACGCCACCAGAAAACTGCTAGAGCTAATCAATGAATTTGGTAAAGTTGCAGGATACAAAATTAATGCACAGAAATCTCTTGCAGTCCTATACACTAATGATGAAAAATCTGAAAGAGAAATTAAGGAAACACTCCCATTTACCTGCAACAAAAAGAATAAAATACCTAGGAATAAACCTTCCTAGAGAGAAAAAAGACCTGTATGCAGAAAACTATAAGACACTGATGAAAAAAATTAAAGTTGATACACACAGATGGAGAGATATACCATGTTCCTGGATTGGAAGAATCAATATTGTGAAAATGACTGTACTACCCAAAGCAATCTACAGATTCAATGCAATCCCTATCAAATTACCAATGACAGTTTTTATGAAACTAGAAGAAAAAATCTTAAAATTTGTATGGCGACACAATAGACCCCGAATAGCCAAAGCAGTATTGAGGGAAAAAAAAGGAGCTTAAGGAATAAGACTCCCTGACTTCAGACTATACTACAAAGCTACAGTAATCTAGACAATATGGTACTGGGACAAAAACAGAAATGTAAATCAATGGAACAAGCTAGAAAGCCCAGAGGTAAACCCACGCACCTATGGTCCACTAATCTATGACAAAGGAGGCAAGGATATACAATGGAGAAAAGACAGTCTCTTCAACAAATTGTGCTCGGTAAACTGGACAGCTACATGTAAAAGAATGAAATTAGAACACTCCCTAACACCATACACAAAAATAAACTCAAAATGGATTA
>NC_041228.1:27903498-27906451 GCF_002837175.3 Physeter macrocephalus | reverse complement strand
GAAACTTAAAAGCTTTTGCAGAGCAAAGGAAACCATAAACAACATGAAAAGACAACCCTCAGAATGGGAGAAAATATTTGCAAATGAATCAATGGACAAAGGATTAATCTCCAAAATATATAAGCAGCTCATGCAGCTCAATATTAAAAAAACAAACATCTCAATCCAAAAATGGGCAGAAGACCTAAACAGACATTTCTCCAATGAAGACCTACAGATGGCCAAGAAGCACATGAAAAGCTGCTCAACATCACTAATTATTAGAGAAATGCAAATCAAAACTACAATGAGGTATCACCTCACACCAGTTAGAATGGGCTTCATCAGAAAATCTACAAACAACAAATGTTGGGGAGGGTGTGGAGAAAAGGGAACCCTCTTGCACTGTTGGTGGGAATGTAAACTGATACAGCCACTATGGAGAACAGTATGGAGGTTCCTTAAAAAACTAAAAACTGAAATACCATATGATCCAGCAATCCCACTACTGGGCATATACCCAGAGAAAACCACAATTCAAAAAGACACATGAACCCCAATGTTCATTGCAGCACTATTTACAATAGGTAGGTCATGGAAGCACCCTAAATGCCCATCGACAGACGAATGGATAAAAGAGATGTGGTACATATATACAATGGAATATTACTCAGCCAAAAAAAGGAATGAAATTGGGTCATTTGTTGAGACATGGATGAATATAGAGACTGTCATATAGAGTGAAGTAAGTCAGAAAGAGAAAATCAAATATCATATATTAACGCATATATGTGGAACCTAGAAAAATGGTACAGATGAACCGGTTTGCAGGGCAGAAAGTGAGACACAGATGTAGAGAACAAACATATGGACACTAAAGGGGAAAGCCGCATGGGGGTGGGGGTGGTGGTGTGATGTATTTGGCGATTGGGATTGACATGTATACACTGATGGGTATAAAACTGATGACTAATAAGAACCTGCTGTATAAAAAAGTAAATAAAATAAAATTTAAAAATTTAAAAAAAATAACACATTGTGACAAAGAGGAGTTGGCTCCCTGAATGCCAGGCTCATCCAATAGTAAGAAACTCATATGATTCAGATTAACAGTGCAAAAAGCAACTACTAGATCATCACCCCAAGAAATGCAATTCAACACCCACAGCCATTCCTGATTTTAGAAGAGCTGAAAACCTATTAGGAACATGAGTGGAGTGTTAGTTTATACAATTAATATTAAAAAAAAAAGAAAAGAAAAGAAAAGAAAGCAGAAGGTACTAGAGGATGACACAGTTTTTCCAGCAGTGAGGGTGACAGTTTGAGGAGGGGAGGGAAAAGGATGGTGAATTCAATACTAACAAATAAAAACGAGGAGTGAGTGAAGAAGAGGTTCTAAGAGTGTTATCAGGTTTGGGCAGCCTGGAGTATTGGATACTGAGTCTAACAGTGGTAGAAAGGGATTACTGGAACTTTGGGAAATCTTTAGAAAAAGCTTTGCTATCCAGCAAAGCCTGGAAAATAGTGGAAAGACTTCTAGAATATCACAAATGATAAAGAAAACCACAAATAATTAAGATGCATAATTTCTTAAATTACTAATTTATAAAATACTTGCATTTTGGATCCAGAAACACACTCAGATAAAGTACTGTAGTAAAATGAAAGTTATTTGGACTGTTGCTATTTTGATATGTCACACTGGATTTTTCTATACAAATATAATTAACTCTGCATACAGACATTAACATACTTTATTTTTTAACATTTTTATTGGAGTATAATTGCTTTACAATGGTGTGTTAGTTTCTGCTGTATAAAAAAGTGAATCAGCTATACATAAACATATATCCCCATATCTCCTCCCTCTTGCATGTCCCTCCCACCCTCCCTATCCCACCCCTCTAGGTGGACACAAAGGGGAGGGCGAATGGTAGGCTGGGACGAAGTGAGAGAATGGCATGGGCATATATACACTACTAAATGTAAAATAGATAGCTAGTAGGAAGCAACCACATAGCACAGGGAGATCAGCTCGGTGTTTTGTGTCCAACATACCTTCTTTTACACATTTTTTTTTCTCGCAGTTGCCCTTCATTAGAAGTTCATCCCATATCTCTATCTTTTGGGCACCACTCCTTGTAGATTCCAGGAAGTACTAGTCTGTATATAGTTCAAAAAGGGTCAGTCCATTGGAGAAGATAAACAAAATTGATAAACCATTAGCCAGGCTCATCAAGAAAAAAAGGTAGAAGACTCAAATCGATAGAATTAGAAGTGAAAAAGGAGAGGTAACAACTGACACAGCAGAAATACAAAGGACCATGAGAGATTACTACAAGCAACTATATGCCAATAAAATGGACAATCTGGAAGAAATGGACACAATCTTAGAAAAGCACAACCTTCTGAGACTGAACCAGGAAGAAAAAGAAAATATAAACAGACCAATCATAAGCACTGATATTGAGACTGTGATTAAAAATCTTCCAACAAACAAAAGCCCAGGACCAGATGGCTTCACAGGCCAATTCTATCAAACATTTAGAGAAGAACTAACACCTATCCTTCTCAAACTCTTGCAAAATATAGCAGAGGGGGCTTCCCTGGTGGTGCAGTATTTGAGAATCTGCCTGTTAATGCAGGCGACATGGGTTCGAGCCCTGGTCTGGGAGGATCCCACATGCCGCAGAGCAACTAGGCCCGTGAGCCACAACTACTGAGCCTGCACGTCTGGAGCCTGTGCTCCACAACAGGAGAGGCCACGATAGTGAGAGGCCCACACACTGTGATGAAGATTGACCTACACTTGCCACAACTAGAGAAAGCCCTCGCACAGAAACAAAGACCCAACAAAGCAAAAATAAATAAATTAATTAATAAACTCCTACCCCCAACATCTTCTTAAAAAAAAAAAAAAAAATATATATATATATATATAGCAGAGGGAGGAACACTCCCAAACTCATTCTAC
>NC_041228.1:27767503-27902682 GCF_002837175.3 Physeter macrocephalus | reverse complement strand
TATTAAGGAAAAAATCCCATTTACCACTGCAACAAAAAGAATAAAATACCTAGGAATAAACCTACCTAAGGAGACAAAAGGCCTGTATGCAGAAAACTAAAAGACACTGATGAAAGAAATTAAACATGATACAAAAATATGGAGAGATATAACATGTTCTTGGATTGGGAGAAACAACACTGTGAAAATGACTATACTATCCAAAGCAATCTACAGATTCAATGCAATCCCTATCAAACTACCAATGGCATTTTTCACAGAACTAGAGCAAATAATTTCACAATTTGTATGGAAAAACAAAAGACCCCGAATAGCCAAAGTAATCTTGAGAAAGAAAAACGTAACTGGAGTAATCAAGTTCCCTGACTTCAAACTATACTACAAAGCTACAGAAAATAAGACAGTATGGTACTGGCACAAAAACAGAAATATAGATCAATGGAACAGGATAGAAAGCCCAGAGATGAACCCACGCACATATTGTCACCTCATTTTTGATAAAGGAAACAAGAATATACAATGGAGAAAAGACAGCCTCTTCAATAAGTGGTGCTGGGAAAACTGGACATTTACATATGAAACAATGGAGTTAGAACACTCCCTAACACCATACACAAAAATAAACTCAAATGGATTAAAAACCTAAATGTCAGGCCAGACACTAAAAAACTCTTAGAGGAAAACATAGGCAGAACACTCTATGACATAAGTCACAGCAAGATCCTTTTTGACCCACCTCCTAGAGAAATGGAAATAAAAGCAAAAATAAACAAATGGGACCTAATGAAACTTCAAAGCTTTTGCACAGCAAAGGAAACCATAAACAAGATGAAAAAACAACCCTCAGAATGGGAGAAAATATTTGCAAATGAAGCAACTGACAAAGGATTAATCTACCAAATTTACAAGGAGGTCATACAGCTACATATCAAAAAAACAAACAACCTGATCCAAAAATGGGCAGAAGACCTAAACAGACATTTCTTCAAAGAAGATAAACAGATTGCCAAAAAATATATGAAAGAATGCTCAACATCATTAATCATTAGAGCAATGCAAATCAAAACTGCAATGAGATATCACCTAGCACCAGTCAGCATGGCCATCATCGAAAAATCTACAAATAATAAATTCTGGAGAGGGTGTGGAGTAAAGGGAACCCTCTTGCACTGTTGGTGGGAATGTAAATTGATACATCCACTATGGAGAACAGTATGGAGGTTCCTTAAAAAACTAAAAATAGAACTACCATATGACCCAGCAATCCCTCTACTGGGCATATACCCTGAGAAAACCATAATTCAAAAAGAATCATGTACCACAATGTTCACTGCCACTCTATTTACTATAGCCAGGACATGGAAGCAATACTCTAAGTGTCCATCAACAGATGAATGGATAAAGAAGATGTGGCACATATACACAATGGAATATTACTCAGCCATAAAAAGAAATAAAATTGAATTAGTTGTAGTGAGGTCGATGGACCTAGAGTCTGTCTTAAAGAGTGAAGTTAATCAGAGAGAGGAAAAACAAGTACCGTATGCTAACACATATACATGGAATCTAAAAAAAAAAAAAATGGTCATGAAGAACCTAGGGGCACGATGAGAATAAAGACGCAGATCTAGTAGAGAATGGACTTGAGGACATAGGGAACGGGAAGGGGAAGCTAGGACAAAGTGAGAGAGTGCAATGTACATGTATACACTACCAAATGTAAAACCGATAGCTAGTGAGAAGCAGCCGCATAGCACAGGGAGATCAGCTCAGTGCTTTATGACCACCTATAGGGGTGGGATAGGGAGGGCGGGAGGGAGGGAGATGCAAGAGGGAAGAGATATGGGGATATATGTATATGTATAGCTGATTCACTTAGTTATAAAGCAGAAACTAACACACCATTGTAAAGCAATTATACTCCAATAAATATGTTTTTAAAATATATAAATAATTAAATTTAAAAAAAAAAGGGTCAGTCTGGAACCAAACATCAATCCAAGAATAAATAAGTGTCTAAACAGTCTAAATGAACAAGAGTATTATGAAAACTTCCCACCACTAGTCAGTGCAAGTTGATGGAGTTTGTGTACCCTGCTCTAGGACCCAGTGTTGTGGGCTGGTCCTCATCTGACCCTCATTCTATCTTCCTTGTGAATTCTGTTTAAGGGGGCATCTTCTATCCTTTCCTGAGAGAAGAACCTTGGCAGAAGCACCATGGGCTCTCTCATGGAGCTTCTCCATTACTGGGAGCACTATCTGGAGTCACAGTTTTTTCCTCCCTGAAAGTGTGGGGTTTCTTTTACAATGTGACCTTACTCACATCAGTAAAGAAGAGTTCTGCACAGCATGTATTAAACTGTGAAAGTCTTGATAGATTAAATCCTAATATTTTCTGTTAGATTTTCATTCCTCCCTGTATAACCTCCTTGCCCTATGAAGACAAGAGATGACTGCAAACCATAAATGCAAAACAAAGAGGAAAGTTTATAGATGTTTCCTGAATAAAGTAAGGTGTATTCAAGGCAAAATAAGATACCAATCCCTGTATTTTAAGTGATTACTTTTATAAGTACATGGTTACTAAATTAATATTATACTATACACAGTCTTGTTAGCTGCTTATTTTCCCTGCCTGTGTGTATTTACTAATTCAAAAAAATATGTACATATAAAAATCACATTATATATTATCATATCACCTGCAGTCTATGGATGTTTATTTTACTTTGTATTTAGCAACAATCAGATTTTCGTTCATATATTTCAAATTTGCTAGATTAAAAGCAAATTGTATCTTACTGTGTACAAGCAGAAAGTCATCATTAGTTAGGGTGACTATCTAAAAAGAAACATAAAATTAAAGAGCAATAACAGGCACAGAAACAATATCTACCTTGGCTTCACTCTTCCAGTTTCATGAGTAATTGGTTTTGCCTCTGAAAGAAAACTATACATTTCTGAAGCCCCATGGCTGTGATTAACAAAACTAAACAAAAATGGTAGAGTAAAAATAAAATGTGCATATGCTTTTCAGTGAAAATATAAGAAAATCTGTATTTCTTTAAAACAATCATCAACAGATTTATATTGGATGGTATATTTTGTTTCTAAATGAATTCCACCAAATCTCAGTATGCTGTAGGCACTAAAGTGGATTGGGATTGTACAATACAGTTTGCAAGACACAAGTTTTCTTAAGAGAGATTACAGAAATCTAATAGTGCTATTTCCAATTTCCTAATCATGCATTAATTTTTACTTATTCTCATGTGATCATGCACAAAACACTGACCTTGAAAACACACCAACTAATCTATTTAATATCTATTCTAAAGAAAAACAGAGCCAAAATTACATATATTTTCTCAGTAATTAATATTGCAATTATATATATATATGTCTTCCCTTTTAACTTTGTATTTAATTTTCCTCTTAGACCCTACCAGTTTACATTCTTTTGTCCTCCTCTCTATTTCCGTGAAATTTGCCTCTCTCACTCTCTTATGTAGGAACATCTTTTCTATCATCTATTCCACTTTGTTTTTTTTTTCTTTTTTATTGAGATCTGACTAAATCTGACAGTGAAATAGAAAGAACTTAAGTGTGAAGTTTTATGAATTTTGACAAATGCATACATCCACGTAGCACATGTAACCCAATCAACCCAACACCATCAGTATACAGATATTTCTATCATTATAGAAAATCTTCTCATTCTACTTCAAAAGCATTCTGATTACTATCTCAGTAAATTTAGTTTTTTTCCATTTAATAACTTCATGTGAATTAAATCACAGTGTATGTGCAATTTTTATATTTTTAAAATTCAATGATTTTGAGATGCATCCATCTTTTTTAATGTATCAATGATTCTTTTTAATTGTTCAATAGTATTCTATATTATAAAAATATGTAGACCTGTTCTATGTTGATAGTCATTTGGATTATTTCTAGTTTTATGTTGATAGGAATAAAGCTGTTATGGAACATTCTTATACAGGCTTTTGTGGATATATATATATATATATATATATATATTCATTTTATTTTGTGTATTTATTTATTTTTGGCGGCATTGGGTCTCCATTGCTACACACGGGCTTTCTCTAGTTGCAGCAAGTGGAGGCTGCTCCTAGTTGCAGCGTGCGGGCTTCTCATCACAGTGGCTTCTCTTGTTGTGGAGCACAGGCTTCAGTAGTTGTGGCACGCGGACTCTAGAGTGCAGACTCAGTAGTTGTGGCACACGGGCTTAGTTGCTCCATGGCAAGTGGGATCTTCCTGGACCAGGGTTCGAACCCACGTCCCCTGCATTGGTAGGCGGATTCTTAACCACTGTGCCACCAGGGAAGCCCTATATTTTTATTTCCCTTGGGAAGTACTTAAGAGTGGAATTATTAGCCCTGAGGGGAGATGAATGCTTACTTTTATAAGAAACTACCAAACAGTTCTTCAAAGTAGTTACATGGTTTTATGTACAGTATGTGAGCTTATGAGATTGACATTTTCTCTCAGCATAGTACCCTTAAGAACCACCCAAGTTATTGAAAATATCAAGATTGAGTCCCTTTTTAATTCTGAATTATATTCTATTATAGTTTGGGCCATTATTTGTTTAATTTTTTACCCACTGAAGGATATTTAGATTGTTCCCAGATTTGGTATATTATGAAAACAGCATCCATGTACAGGTTTTGGTGTAAAAATAAGCTTTCATTTTGAGGAAATAAATATCCAGGAGTACAACTGTAAGCACATATTTAGTTAATTTTTTGTTTTTGTTTTTTTTAAGTTCCATGCTCTTTCTAGAGTGACCAAAATTTTAATTTCCCATCAATTATATTTGAGTGGTCCAATTTCTCTGCATTCTCACCACTTTTTGGTGCCATCACTGTTTATGCATTTATTCATTCATTCAAGCCATACTGAGAAGTGTAGTGATATTTTATTATGATTTCATTTTCTTTATAGATAATTACATTAAATATCTTTTCACGTGCTTATTTGCCATTTATATGTCCTCTTCAGTGAAATGTCTGTTCATGCTTTTTTTTTTCCCCATTTTCTAACTGGATAGTTTGTTATTTACTGTTAGGTTGTGAGAATTCTTTTTGTGATCTAGATACAAGTCTGTCAGATGTGTGGTTTGCAAATAATTTCTCCCAGCATGTAACTTGTCTTTGCATCCTCTTCACAAGATCTTTTTTGGAGTTTTTAATTTTTACAATGTTCAGGTTGTTAAATTTTCCTTTTTATTTATTTTATTTTGGTGCCTATCCTAAGTGTTCCAGAAACATTTGTTGAAAGGTTATCCTTCCTCTATTTAATTGTTTTTGCAACTTTGTCAAAAAACAGTTAACATGGTCTGTTTCTGGGTTCTCTAGTCTATTCCATTAATCTATGTGTTTATCCTTCCATCAATGCCATACTACTTTGATTGCTGCAGCTACTTTGAAAGCTTGTTAAGTCTTGTCAATTATTCAGGTAGGATGATTCCTCTTACTTTATCATATTTTTTCTCCAAAATTGTTTAGCTATATTTGATATTCTTCATTTCCATAAATATTTTAGAATAAACTAATCTTTGGAAAAAAAGAAAAAACAAAACAAAAGACAATGGATTTTTACAGAAATTGCATTAAAATTACAGATCAATTTGGAGAGATTTGATTTTACTATAATGAGTTCTCCAATCCATAAACAAGGGATTCTTTATACATATTTGTCTTTTTTATTTCTTTCATTAGCATTTTGTAACTTTCGGCATGTAGGTCTTATACATATTTTGTTCAGTGTATAACTAAGTATTTAATTTTTTTGGAGTGATTATGATTAATATTGTGTTCTTAATTTTGGTTTCTATAAATGTCTTTCTTTAAAATAATTATATTTTAAAGGTTTTAAGAAATTAAAAAAACTCGTTTATTATATTTATCCACATATTTGACATATTGTATGTTTTCAAATTTTTTTGGAAGTTTGAGTTTCAATCTTACATCATTGTATTTAAGCCTGAAGAATGTCCTTTAAAGTTTTTTGAATGATAGATCTTTTGTTGATGAATTCTCTCAATGTTTGTATATCTGAAAATGTCTTTATTTTCCTTTCCATTTTGAAGGATATTTTTCAGTAAAGTATTCCAGAATAATATACTTCCTCCTCCTTCTCTCGTGCTCCTTCTCATTGTTTTCTTTGTCTTCTTTTACCAACTTAAATGTGTTCATTTTGGCTTTCATTGTTTTTGATGAGAAATCTATGGTTATTTTTATTCTCACCCCAACATGTAATATGCCCCCTGCATCAGCTGTTTTTGAGAACTTTTCTTCAAATTTGCTCATAAACTATTTGACCACGATATTCTCTTGAGTATTCACTTTGTGTTTATACTGTTTGGGGTTCATTGAGCTTCCTACATTTCTAAATTACTATTTTTTATAATATTTAGAAGGGTTTAGTCACTTTTTGATTAAGTAGTTTAAGACCCTGTTCTGATTTGCTTCTCCCTCTGGGAGTCTAATTAAACCTACTCTCCATTAAATATTACACACACCACAGACACTCTGCACATTTCTTTTTGTCTCTGCATATTTTCTCTGCACTTCATAATGGAGAAGAGGAGGAATAGGAAAAACTAAACTAATCATATCATTACTTATAAAATTAGTAGATATCTAAAATGATTGAGGATTTTACAAGTTCTATTTATAAAAATAAAAAACAATCCTTAGTAACCGTGAAAAAAATATGTATGAAAGAATCATGAAAGATGGACCACAAGTAGAGTATTAACAAAAAAAAATAAAAGAGTTAATATAACCTAAAATGATATAAGAGAAGATCAAACATATTTGTATTATTAAAAATGGTAGCATTGGGCTTCCCTGGTGACGCAGTGGTTGAGAATCCACCTGCCGATGCAGGGGACATGGGTTCGTGCCCCAGTCCGGGAAGATCCCACATGGCGCGGAGCAGCTGGGCCTGTGAGCCATGGCCACTGAGCCTGTGTGTCTGGAGCCTGTGCTCCACAACAGGAGAGGCCACAATAGTGAGAAGCCCGTGTACCAAAAAAAAAAAAAAAAAAAAAAAAAAAAAGGTAGCATTCAGATATTAAAACAAAAGTATATAGTAAAAAAGCTATGAAGAGATTAAGAGACTGATGTTGCAAATGTCTAGGTATTGAATCTGAGATCCTACCAATGACTTATTTATTTTTAAGAAACAGAGGTATGTAAATACTAAAAATAGGTACTAAATTCAAGTGCCTCTGTCTTTTTTCAACTAAGTTTTAAGTAAATATTTATTAACCAAATATTTCTTAACTAAATCTTAAGTAAGTATCTATTAATTCTCAATATTTTGGTTCCAATAGTTTTACATTTTTTCTGCTCTGGGATTGGGAGTAGAGAATTATGCTTATATCACTCTGAATTCTGTTAGAAGGATTTCCTGAAATAACTGATATGAAAATGGTCATTAAATTATTAAACCCTATACTGGAATTATGTGGTGGTTTTCAATAATATAGATATCTAATCTATTTTTATCATTCTTATATACATAAATATGCATAATCTAAATGAAAGAAAAGGTAATTCTACAAATATAATCAGGTATTAGAATGGATAACTGAGAAAAGATGCAACACGTTTAGCATTAGTAATTTTTAAAAATATAGTATAAAAAGTCTAACTCAATTGCATGCTTTGAACTTCTCTGCTTTTATATTTAGCAGTAATAGGACTGTAGTCTTGAATAAGGAATTTTTTTTAAGGATACAATTTCCTCTACTAAAGAATACTTCTCTGAACATTATTCAACAAGAATTTTGGCTGATCTAATTAAAGCTATAATAATCCAGTCACACTTCTCATATAGTGCCCCTTATTAGCCTTTCAGGGAATTTCCTTTGCAATACTGCAAGCCATGGCCAGTGTGGGTTAAGGAAAATTAGATTCATTATGGCAGTGATGACAAATTATCTTGTGCAAGAAGAGTTTAACACAATGGGTCAAAAGAGAAAAAAACTAAACAAAAGAAAGGAATGGCATGAGAATAAATAAAGAATAAAATTGCATATTAAAAAAAACAAAGCAATAGAAATTATAAAAATTGAATAAAAAGGTAATACAAAACTGTAGGCCTAAGGAGCTTTTCCTGTCATTAGAGGTTATTACATTCTCACTGCTTTTATGATCATATGTGGCATATCCCAGTTTTTAAGGGCCTTCAACATATTTAGCAAAAGCAATATATGGAAAATTACAGGAAACTCTTAGCTTTGAAATAATGGCTTATAGGAAATAGTGAACTACTAATTTTCTTTGGCTAGAGTTGATAGCATTTAGTATGGATTAAAAGTTCAGTCTGACCCAGTATTTGGTTTGCTCAAACTTATACTTCATTAAGTAGTATATAAGCACTTTCCTATCTCACTATGATATATTTTACCAACATCAAAAACTGGAAAGAGATTTTAATACTTTTTGACATTTCTGTGTTATTCACACACTAATGATTTTGTTAAATCCAGCATAGGATAAAATCATCCCAGGCATACTTAATATGAAATGGATTTCAACTGATATTTGTATTCAATGCAAAGTAACATTATAGTATTAGGTACAATGGTTTAAATGATTAATGTAATAAATTATGTATTGTCTTTGTGATGACTTGTAAAATGAGCACATTCAATAATGTGGATTTTACTGCAAAAATGTCTCTGGATCTTCTAAAACTTCATGTGACGTTTGTAAAAATTACGTGATACACGGATATATAGTACAGATGCAATTATATCTATCGTAGATATAAGGAAACTAAATCTCTGAGAAAGTGAAACAAATTTCTAGTATGCTATATCTGTTTAATAATTTGGCAAAGATTTAAGGTTAGCTTTTATAAATAACAGTTCTGTGGTTTTGCAAGACTATATGAAATATATAATATATATTAATATGTGATATATGTATAAATGTATTCTATAATATGGACTATAGAACACATTAAATAAGATTTACGGGGCTTCCCTGGTGGTGCAGTGGTTGAGAGTCCGCCTGCTGATGCAGAGGACATGGGTTCGTGCCACGGTCCGGGAAGATCCCACATGCTACGGAGCGGCTAGACCCGTGAACAATGGCCGCTAAGCCTGCACATCCAGAGCCTGTGCTCCACAATGGGAGAGGCCACAACAGTGAGACGCCCGTGTATCGCAAAAAAAAAAAAAAAAAAAAAAAAAGATTTACACATTTGCTAGTCTATGTAAGTGTTAAATTTTTAGAAAAAAAATCCACAACTGGCAACATCTTTGTCTAATATTATTAATTATTTTAAACTAAATGTAATAGATCACCAAGATCCAGCCTCATCCACCAGAACACAGGCACTAGTATCCTCCACCAGGAAGCCTACATAACCCACTGAACCAACCTTAGCCACTGGGGGCAGACACCAAAAACAATGGGAACTACGAACCTGCAGCCTGAGTAAAGGAGACCCCAAACACAATAAGTTAAGCAAAATGAGAAGACACAGAAACACACAGCAGATGAAGGAAGAAGGTAAAAACCCACCAGACCAAACAAATGAAGAGGAAATAGTCTAGCTGAAAAAGAATTCAGAGTAATGATAGTAAAATGACTCAAATCTTGCAAATAGAATGCAGAAAATACAAGAAATATTTTTAAAGTACATAGAAGAAATAAAGAGCAAACAAACAATGATGAACAGAACAATAAATGAAATTTAAAATTCTCTAGAAGGAATCACTAACAGAATAACTGAGGCAGAAGAACGGATAAGTGACCTGGAAGATAAAATAGTGGAAATAACTACTGCAGAGCAGAATAAAGAAAAAAGAATGAAAAGAATTGAGGACAGTCTCAGAGACTTCTGGGACAACATTAAACACACCAACATTTGAATTACAGAGTCCAGAAGAAGAAGAGGAAAAGAAAGGGACTCAGAAAATATTTGAACAGATTATAGTTGAAAACTTCCCTAATATGGGAAAGGAAATAGTCAATCAAGTCCAGGTAGCACAGAGAGTCCTATACAGGATAAACCCAGGAGAAACATGCCAAGACACATATTAATCAAACTAACAAAGATTAAATACAAAGAAAAAATATTAAAAGCAGCAAGGGAAAAACAACAAATAACATACAAAGGAATCACCATACAGTTAACAGCTGATCGTTCAGCAGAAACTCTGCAAGCCAGAAGGGTGTGACAGGACATATTTAATGTGATGAAAGGGAAAAATCTACAACCAAGATTACCCAGCAAGGATCTTATTCAGATTTGGCAGAGAAATTAAACCCTTCACAGACAAGCAAAAGCTAAGAGAATTTAGGACCACCAAACCAGCTTTATAACAAATGTTAAAGGAACTTCTCTAGGCAGGAAACACAAGAGAAGGAAAAGACCTACAATAACAAACCCAAAACAATTAAGAAAATGGTAATAGGAATATACATATCGAACACTACCTTAAATATAAATGGATTACCTGCTCTAACCAAAAGACATAGACTGGATGAATGGTTACAAAACCAAGACCCGTATATATGCTGTCTACAGGAGACCCACTTCAGACCTAGGCACACGTACAGACTGAATGTGAGGGGATGGAAAAAGATATTCCATGCAAATGGAAATCAGTAGAAAGCTGGAGTAGCAATTTTCATATCAGAAAAAATAGACTTTAAAATAAAGACTATTACAAGAGAGAAAGAAGGACACTACATAATGATAAAGGGATCTATCCAAGAAGAAGATATAACAATTGTAAGTATTTATGCACTCAACATAGCAACACCACAATACATAAAGCAAATGCTAACGGTCGTAAAAGGGGAAATCAACAGTAACACAATCATAGTAGGGGACTTTAACACCCCATTTTCACCAATGGACAGATCATCCAAAATGAAAATAAATAAGGAAACACAAGCTTTAAATGATACATTAAACAAGATGGACTTAATTGATATTTATAGGATATTCCATCCAAAAACAACAGAGTACACTTTCTTTTCAGGTGCTCATGGAACATTCTCCAGGATAGATCATATCTTGGGTACAAAAATCAAGCCTTGGTAAATTTAAGAAAATTGAAATCGTATCAATATCTTTACCAACAACAATGCTATGAGACTAGATATCAGTTACAGGAAAAAATCTGTAAAAACTACAAACACATGGAGGTTAAACAATACACTATTAAATAACCAATACATTACAAAATACACTACTAAACAATACACTGCTAAATAACCAAGAGATCACTGAAGAAATCAAAGAGGAAATCAAAAAATACCTAGAAACACATGACAATGAAAACAGGAAGACCCAAAACGTATGAGATGCAGCATAAGCAGTTATAAGAGGGAAGTTTATAGCAATACATTCCTACCTTAAGAAACAAGAAACATCTCAAATAAACAAACTAACCTTAACACCTAAAGCAATTAGAGAAGTAAGGGAAAAAAACCCTAAATTTAGCAGAAGGAAATAAATCATAAAGATCAGATCAGAAATAAATGAAAAAGAAATGAAGGAAACAATACCAAAGATCAATAAAACTAAAAACTGGATCTTTGAGAAGATAAACAAAATTGATAAACTCATTAAGAAAAAAAGGGAGAAGACTCAAATCAATAGAATTAGAAAAGAGAAAGGAGAAGTAACAAATGATAGTGCAGAAATGCAAAGGATCATGAGAGATTACTACAAGCAACTATATGCCAATAAAATGGACAACCTGGAAGAAACAGACACATTCTTAGAAAAGCACAACCTTCCGAGACTGAACCAGAAGAAATAGAAAATATAAACAGATCAATCACAAGCACTAAATTGAGACTGTGATAAAAAATCTTCCAACAAACAAAAGCCCAGGGCCAGATGGCTTCATGGGCAATTCTATCAAACATTTAGAGAAGAGCTAACACCCATCCTTCTCAAACTATTGCAAAATATTGCAGAGGGAGGAAACTCCCAAACTTATTCTACGAGGCCACCATCACCCTAATACCAAAACCAGACAAAGATGTCACAAAGAAGGAAAACTAAAGGCCAATATCACTGATGAACATAGATGCAAAAATCCTCAACAAAATACTAGCAAGCAGAATCCAACAGCACATTAAAAGGATCATACACCATGATCAAATGGGGTTTATCCCAGGAATGCAAGGATTCTTCACTAATGATGAAAAATCTGAAAGAGAAATTAAGGAAACACTCCCATTTACCACTGCAACAAAAAGAATAAAATACCTAGTATTAAACCTACCTAAGGAGACAAAAGGCCTGTATGCAGAAAACTGTAAGACACTGATGAAAGTAATTAAACATGATACAAACAGATGGAGAGATATAACATGTTCTTGGATTGGGAGAAACAACACTGTGAAAATGACTATACTATCCAAAGCAATCTACAGATTCAATGCAATCCCTATCAAACTACCACTGGCATTTTTCACAGAAGCAGAACAAAAAATTTCACACAAACTACCAATGGCATTTTTCACAGAAGCAGAACAAAAAATTTCACAATTTGTGTGGAAACACAAAAGACCCTGAATAGCCAAAGCAATCTTGAGAAAGAAGACCAGAGCTGAAGGAATCAGGCTCGCGGACTTCAGACTATAATACAAAGCTACAGAAATCAAAACACCTTGGTAGTGGCACAAAAACAGAAATATAGATCAACGGAACAGGATAGAAAGCCCTGAGATAAGCCCATGCACTTATGGTCACCTTATCTTTGATAAAGGAGGCAAGAATATACAATGGAGAAAAGAAAGCCTGTTCAAAAAGTGGTGCTGGGAAAACTGGACAGCTGCATGTAAAAGAATGAAATTAGGACACTCCCTAACACCATACACAAAAATAAACTCAAATGGATTCAAGACCTTAATGTAAGGACAGACAGTATAAAACTCTTAGAGGAAAACATAGGCAGAACACTCTATGAGATAAATCACAGCAAGATTCTTTTTGACTCAGCTCCTAGAGAAATGGAAATAAAAACAAAAATAAACAAATGGGACCTAATGAAACTTCAAAGCTTTTGCACAGCAAAGGAAACCATAAGCAAGACGAAAAGACAACCCTCAGAATAGGAGAGAATATTTGCAAATGTAGCAACTGACAAAGGATTAATTTCCAAAATTTACAAGCAGCACATGCAGCTCAATATCAGAAAAACAAACAACCCAATCCAAAAATGGGCAGAAGACCTAAATAGACATTTCTCCAAAGAAGATATACAGATTGCCAACAAACACATGAAAGGATACTCTGCATCACTAATCATTAGAGAATTGCAAAACAAAACTACGATGAGGTATCACCTCACACCAGTCAGAATAGCCATCATCAAAAAATCTACAAACAGTAAATGCTGGAGAGGGTGTGGAGAAAAGGGAACCCTCCTACACTGTTGGTGGGAATGTAAATTGATACAGCCACTATGGAGAACAGTATGGAGGTTCCTTAAAAAACTGAAAATAAAACTACCACATGACCCAACAATCCCACTACTGGGCATGTACCCTGAGAAAAACATAATTCAAAAGAGTCATGTACCACAATATTCACTGCAGCTCTATTTACAATAGCCAGGACAAGAAACATCCTAAGTGTCCATCAACAGATGAATGGATAAAGAAGATATGGCACATATATACAATGGAGTATTACTCAGCCATAAAAAGAAACAA
The DNA here is from genome assembly GCF_002837175.3 of Physeter macrocephalus. NCBI lineage: Eukaryota > Metazoa > Chordata > Mammalia > Artiodactyla > Physeteridae > Physeter > Physeter macrocephalus. The sequence goes on along the minus strand of NC_041228.1, from coordinate 27,888,949 downwards.
ATTGAGTTATTTGTAGTGAGTTGGATGGACCTATAGTCTGTCATACAGAGTGAAGTAAGTCAGAAAGAGGAAAACATGCTAACACATATATAACACATATATATGCTAACACATATATATGGACTCAAAAAACAATGGTTCTGAAGTACCTTGGGGCAGGATAGGAATAAAGACACAGACATAGAGAATGGACTTAAGGACATAGGGAGGGGGAAGGGTAAGCAGGGACGAAGTGAGAGAGTGGCATGGACACATATACACTACCAAATGTAAGATAGATATCTAGTGGGAAGCAGCTGCATTATACAGGGAGATCAGCTCAGTGCTTTGTGACCACCTAGAGGGGTGGGATAGGAAGAGTGGGAGGGAGATGCAAGAGGGAGGAGATATGGGAATATATGTATAGCTGATTCACTTTGTTATAAAGCAGAAACTAACATACCATTGTAAAGTAATTATACTCCAATAAAGATATTTTTAAAAATAAAATAAAATAATAGTTCTCACATCTTTACTTACAAAAGGAGCAATTCCAGCTCAAGATATGATATAAAGTTTATTTTTTATTTAATGTTTTTCAATTAAATACAGACTGTTATATTTAAATAAATAAATAAAAATTAAATGTGATAAGTCAAGATGGTCAAATGTAATAGGTCAAGATGTGTACCGTGGTAAACTCAGCAGCAGGACCTTACATTATGATGTCTCTTATTATTAAAGGAATAATATTGTTCTTGGCAATTTTATTATTTATTCAACAAATACTACCATGAGCATTACATTGAGGTGTTACTGTAAAGAGACACAAAGATGAAAACAAATGCATGTTAGTATGAATGAGTTTTCAAATGAGTCAGAAAGATCAATTATATACCTATATACTTAAAATTCAAGCTTTACTTTTTATGCTTTATGAGGGAAATAAAGTAACTATATAAATCATGACGATAGAATTGTTATAACAGAAGGCTTTGTAAAATATGTAGATTTTGTATGTGCCTCAGGAGAATGGATAGGTTTTAAATATGTGGGAAAAAGAGAAAGGAATTTCTGTCTGAGAAACTAGTATGGTCAAGAAACAAGAAGTAGAAAAGACTGAAAATTTTGGTTCATATATAGAGAAAATTCTGGAGCAGAGGGTATTATTCAAAGGAATAGGAGATAGTGTTGGAGAGTTGGAGCTAGGTTGTGGAGGGTATGAAATTAATGGTAAATAGTTTGGTATTTATATATTGAAGATATTATGTAAGGGAATTGAATGATATGAGCTTTTGCTCTGGAAGGTAGCTATGCCTTTTTAAATTTAATAAATTGGAAATGAGACAGACTGTTATATGGAATTCATTTACGGACAGCAGAACAGATGAGAGTCAGTGCTGACCTAACTTGGGTTGGCATTAGAAGGAATGAGAATGTTGGAAGAAATATAAATGATTCCATATGGGGGAATAAACAGGAATTAGCAGATTATTTGAATGGCAAGACACACCAAAGAAAACAAAGAACTCAAGAACACATACAAGTTTATATGTTAAACCTGAGTGGCCTTATTTTCAAGAACTCACCAAGAGACAATACTGAATAGTAAGCACTTTCTGATTGTTTACTATGTGGCAGTCAGTAGCCTAAGCCCCTCATGCACATTATTTCATTTAATCCTAAAATAAACCTCCAAAACTTGTGATGAACACATATTTTTTTAAATGAGAAATTTTTAAATGCAGTATTTTTTGGAAACTTGCCCAAGATTAAATAGCTTGCAAATTATTGGGATTGGGATTGAAACCCAAAGAGTAAGACTCCAAAGACCATACTCACACTGATTTTTATTGTTGTATAGAAGACGTACAACATGCTTAGGGAGTAAAGAGGACATACAACCAGGATATGGGAAACCCAGGAGCAAATCTTAGAAGTAATAGAATGCATTGTGTATTTGAGAAATAAAAGATGTTATGTAAGGCCTACGAGTGGGATGCCAGGTCAATTATGACAGATAATGGTGTAAATAAAACCAGATAATTTAAATACTCTTAAGACATGGTAAGGAAATTGGGCTAAGAGTAGTAGGAAGTTCTTTACAAGTTTTAAGTAGGGAAGTAATATGATTAAATTTGGGATTTAAAAACGTAACTCTGGCTGAAGTTAGGTAAACTGAGGGTGGTTAGAAGGAGCAAGAAAGGAGGTAGGGATAAAATTATGTTTCTTTTCTTGTTATGCAATCAGAAGTTGCATAGGCCATGCAGAATAGAGCAATGTTAGACTCCCGGAAGCAGGACCAGCAGGACTTAGACCTGAACTGAATGCAGATCAGAGCAGAGGAGGGATAGAGAACAAATTTTATGCTCAGGATTCAGGACTGGGCAAGTAGAGGAATACAGGAGAAGAGCAGGTGATGTGACTGATGAGGTTTCAGGATCACACATATGAACCAAAACACAGCATGCAGAGGAGGAGCCTCTTGGAGACAATAATGGTAAGTTTTGCTCTAGACATACTAATTTAAGATGCTGGTAGGACATTTGGGTAGAAATATTTGTCAGGCATTCAGAATTGAAGGATCTTCCTCAAGAGAAAATAAAGGCTTTGTATGTAGATTTAAGTTTTTTAGTGGATTTTTTTCCCCCAGATTCTTTCCATGTGGTTCAGATGGCACCTACTAGACTATGAAATGGATATGTGTCGTGAGCTAATCAGTGAGTATACATCATTCTACTCAGCCCTTACCACTCTAGGACTGTTGCAAGGATGAACATATGACCCACGCTACGCCTGCTAAACACACTATATTTAAGCAGAGGCTTTTATTGGATACACCAGGAAAGTGTACATTCTTTCACCGCCATTTCAAAGTCATACAATGTAAACCTGGTGGTACCGCTGGTCTTATATTTTAATGCATTGCTAAACACTTTATGAAAATGAAATACAAAGCAGAGCCTAAAGAAGAAAACACTTGATAGAACCATAGAACAACTGATTCCAACCATGGCTGAATCCATAAAGTTACCAAGAGTCTTCTTAATTACATGAGCCAATTGTTTTCTTTTATATTTAAGCTCATTTGAATTGTGTTACTGTGACTTGCACCTGACACAGTACTGACAAATATAGGAGTCATTCACATAAGGTTATATTTAGAAACCATGCAATTTTCAAAGAAAGGGGGAGTTCTACCTTTGATAAAGGCATCAGAGAAATCAATAAAACTGTGAAGTAAAATACTAGAAAAACACCGAGATAATAGTTGATGACAAGGAATTTCAAATTGCAAAGATATATGATACAACTCATTAGAAAGTCAAGTGGTAATCTTTTATTTTTTAAAAGGAAAATACTATTTAAAGAAGTGTGATTGGTAAGTAGACATAGAGTTAGCTAAGTAGACAAAGAAATACCAAAGGAAGGGTTTTTTAATAATGGAAATATCTGAGCATATTTATAACCTACAGAAAATAATCTATTACAGAGGGAGAGAATGAAGAAGCCATAGAGAAAATAAATGATAGTGAATTCTATAACAATAGGAAATGTGAGTTCAAAAGGAGAAATGTGATACATTTACTAATAATTTTGAAATAGTATACCCTAAATTATTTATTGGCTGATTAATAGAGGTTGGTGACCTATTTGCATTCCATGTCATACCTTTTACGTAATAAGCCTATAAGACTCAAATATTTGTTGATTTGCCATATCAAATCTCAATTATATTTAATAACTTCTGTAATAGTGCTTTTTTAAAGCAATGAATGAGATTAGATGCCATCTGCCAAGTAAAATTTGTGTTCCTAGAAGATAGGCATTACCATTGCTTCTATCAAATTAATATATATTCTCACTAAATGTTATTTCTCATAATTAACCTAAAAGAATTTATGTGAAAACTAAAGAAGGTAAAATAAAATTTGGTTTAACCATAAGAAATTATTTTTTTATGTTTTCTTTATTATCTTGATTAATGTAGATAAAGTGTCATGACAAGACGATTTACTTTAAAAATTAACACTTTTTCTTAACTACTTTCTTAAACACTTTTTTCAAAAACTGACATAAAAATTCATGATTTTCACCTGTCGGTTTCTTCCTGCGTGATCCAACATTTACATTTGTCTTACTTCTGTATTTTATTTTACATTTAGATTTCTGTAGTTTAGGATTTTGGTGCCTATTGGGATTCATCAGTACTTTTGGATTTTACACATCCAACATTATCCAGATTTTTCTTTTATTCATATCCATCTGGTCAAATGATTATAACCATTTCTCTCCAGTGTAGACTACACAGTGGGTTTTACCCTTACCTCTGGGTGTCATTAATATAATGCACACAATAGGAAAAGAGTCTGAAGATTAGTTCAGTTTAAGTAGTAATGAAATGTGGTAGCAAGAAATAAACCAAATAGTTAATTCTTAATATGGCCAAAATTTTTATATTAGTTTACAGTTTGGGTCATTACTTCTTTTTTTTATAACTTCTATCAGGATTGACAGTTATTTTGGTAATTGACATATACATGCAATATCTAGGGGGTGGTGGAGGGGGAGAACAATTATATAGAAAAAAGAATAAAACTCAAGGAATTATAATAAAACTGAATAAAAGATGGAATTAGTGGAGTTGTCTTACTGCAATAGCAATTTACTCTTTTTCTTTTTTAATTTGATGTAGTCTTTACTGTTGGTTCAAGTAGGTTTTATTCTAACTCAAATCCTTAGGTACACATTGCTGGAAAACAAACTCCTACTTTGACAATCACCTATCTTGTTTAGAGGAAACAGTGTACTCTAACTTCAAGTTTCTTGTTTCCTTTTTAGTCTTAAGAGCTTTACATGTTTGTCAGTTGATGCCATTGAAATGGAGCAGGACCCTATGGTCCTTTCCCCCATGTCCTCAGCCTGACTTTTGTCTGTGGAAAAACTTTAACCAAGGAATAAGTTTAATCAGAGAAGTGAGAAAATGCAGAAGCAAAGAAAAGTAGTCAAACAGGACAAAACAATAATAGTTTAGTCAGTAAGCAAAGTCAAGGACCTTTAGTTCCTTCTCAAAGGCTATAGATAATATTCTGAGCCATATCCTGTGAGCTGTCTTATAGAGACTGAAACCCCCATCAGGTGGGAGAATTTAACTACATGATGAGTAGACCGTAGCCATGACATAAGCTGCCACAATTCTGAGAACTGGCCTCAAGGAAATGGGAACAAACTGACCCTGGAACTGAAGATTAACTGTGCTTAAAATAATCAAGATGACACTAATCAGACCACCGCATGACCAATTTCAAGATGACAATCAGAGCTGAATGTGCTGTTTCTGCATGTAGCCCCCTCCCTCTGTCTATAAAATCTCTTGCCCCCTGATTGTCAGTGGCGGAGAGTCGGCCTTTGGACAGGAGTCCACCCCAGCCCCCCAACCTTGGTGGTCGCCGGCAACTGAAATAAAGCAAACTTTCCTTTCCACCAAACTTGCCTCTTTATTGGCTTTTGAGCTGCGAGCAGCCAGAGCCCAGTTTCACTAACACCATCAATATGTTAAAATCAAAAACAAATGTAGAGCAACCTTGAAAATTCCCTGAGCAGACAAAACCAGTTTAATCACACAGCAAAGCTTAACTTAGCTTATTCTGTAAGACTAACTTCACCTGTGTCATTTCTTGCTTGGGCCTCTGGAAATCATAAGCAAAACTTAAACTGTCTCCCAAAATTGATATAAGGTAACCATTAACCAATTCCTTATCATTTAAGAAAATTCCAATATTATAACCAATCACTGTAAAGAAAAAACAGTCACTACCTTCTCACTATATAAGCTGTTTTATAACAAGATAACCCTGAGCCTCATTCCATGTTTTGGTTGAATGCTCCTGGTTCTCAAACTGTCCTTTTGGTATGTGCACAATAAACTTTTACAAATAATTACCACTTCCGTGAATTGGTTTTACTTCTGTTACTTCTGAACTTTTGACAAATATAAAACACAAATGCATGAAACATACCTGGATTTGTGTGACTATCCAGCACATGAATGTGAAGTCCAGTATTTGAAATCTTTCTTAACAGAACTCTCTTCAGGCTGGTCATCTTGGCTTTGGCTTTCAGGCTGCCAGCGGGGAAGAAAGGTGAGGAGGCCACCTCACATCAGCCAGCTCTCCATAGTTGTGTTTGCCCACAAGAGTGGCTCCTGAGCACCCTCTGCACCACCCTCTTGGGTCCTAGCCATTACTCTTATTAAGGCTGCCTGTAAACTCCACTCAGTCTTAATTATCTCACCTGTCTAACGGTATTCTTACATTTAGCTGTCTGAAAGCTGAAGATCACTTCTGTAATACTCTAATTTTCAATTTTATTTACATTCTGGATGAAAATATAATACATTATTTGGGGAGTTATTTTCAAATTTATAGAACAATTTGATGATGTAGCCTATATAGCCTAGGTATATAGTGTATATGTATACGTATATACATACATATACTTTTGAAAATGTATGGGTCATTCATGCACTTAAATTTTGGAATGAAATACCATGCCCTCAGGTGTTAAGCATTTCTACAATTGCATACTAGGTTTCTAACCGTCTTCAGTGATGTTTCTCTTGGCAAAGTGAAGTGGAATTATTAAGTGAGTACCTGTGGAAACTTTTTGATATACATAACTGCTATGGATATTTTAGGTTAAAAGGCTCAGTTTTCCCCCAGGCAGCAGTATTTTCTCTTTGTGTATCATTTTCCTCTTACCTGTTTATTCTGACAGTTTCTTTGTCTTTCACTGCCTCTGATGACAGTTAAGATCAATGTTGATGAGAAATTTAGTGCATAAAATCATCAGTAGTCTGCTTCTACACAGAGCACCCATTCTTTGCTTGTTAAGGGTGGTATAAAAACTTGCTTATTTGTGAGTGTTTATTCAGTTTGGTTTTTTTGTAAAGTAAGTACCAAGAAATGCTTAAAGCAATCTTGTTAAACTTGAAAAAATTAGAGAGAAAATAACCACTTTCCATGTTTTTAACCATTTAGCATCCTAAATACTGATATGTACTTTCTCTTATTTACTCACACAAATGTCTAATTAATCAAATACAGTTTCATGGTAATTGTGTATTTCAACATTTCACCTTTCTTTACTTAATAATCTATCAGCATTAAAATTAAGTGGTTAATTGTCAAATATTTATGTCTGCCTCTCTCACTGTTAATGATCAGCAGCTTCATAGTTTTACACAGATAACTGCAAACAGTAACCTAAACAAATATGACATGCAGATTTCAAAATATATAAAGATTTTTAAATTATTATCTTCTATTTTTATTTTAAAACTTGGCTAATTCTTACATAATTTTTCTAAAATATAACTGCCTAAATCTAAAAAAATATGAAATGTTAGTTCTTCCTTTATTACACCTAACCAAAATATAGTCTAGTGCATTGGATACATGCAAGTTTTATTTCAATAAAATTTTTAAAAAATATCATATGTATGTACATATATTTATCTGATAAATCTTCATTTTAACAGGCTTAATCAATTTTCACAAGTGTATCCTAGGGGTAAAGTAGAGAGGGGATTATGAGAAAAATGCTTCTAAAAATAACAAAAATATTGCTTCTATAAATAACTATACATAGAAGTAAAAACAAATTAAATAATATTTATAATGCCATTACTCTGAGTTATTTTCATAAGTAGATATATGTTCTACATGTATATAACTTTTTCCAAATTTGTAATCATCATATATATAAAATGTATAAATAACTTGCATTCTTATTTTTGAAATTATATCACCAATATTCCTGTTTCAAAGAGACTTTTTATCATTATCATGTTCAATATGTGTAATAAGTCATTTTGTTGATATATCATTATTTATTTTTTATAATGCTACTGAAGGCTCAAATTTTTGAGACCAAAATTGCTATGTAAAAAACATGAAATTTGCTAAGAGTCGATCTCAAATGTTCTCACAACACGCACACGCACACACACACACACACACACACACACACACTAAAGTAACTATGTGAGGTGATGAATATATAAATTAACTTGATCATGGTAATCATATTACAATGTATACATATATCAAAACATTACATTGTATACCTTAAGTATATACAATTTTTATTTGTCAATTATACCTCAATAAACCTGGAAAAATATTAGAATCTTTCTGTTTCTTCCTAAGTACTGTAAAATTGACTTCTATAAGACCAAGGCCAATAGAAATGAATAAGTACATCAATTTTTGTTACGTTAAAAAAAATGTATTGTTGGGCCTTTGATTGTAATCGCTTTATACTTATAAGTTAATTAGTAAGAATTGATTTCATAAGAATACTTAATTTCCCCATTCAAGCATATGATCCATTGATCCGATTATTCAAATAAAATATTTTAATGTACCTTTTTTTATTAAAGGTTCTCTGCCTGTATCATATTTAGTACCAAATTAATGATTTTTTAAAATGTTGATCACTCACTATGCTTTCCAACTGGATCACAACTTGCAAAGGATATTTAATCCAAGACAATTTGATTAAAAATTGTTTTTATTAAGGCAATGTCAAATACTGATACATACAAATATAAATATCTCTTTTCTCAATTGTTCACTATATCATATTTCTTATTATAATGAGCTTTATATAATAATTGATGGTTTTAAATTCTGATTTTTTATTACAAATCACAATTCCTCATTTTCTCTTTTAAAAGCTGATTAATATATGTATTTACATCTTGTTGTACATATGCCTTAATATACCTCCAGAATTTTAAGACTTTACATATTTTTAGAATCTATTTTAGATAGTCATATTCATTTTTTATTTAGTCTGTCATTCTAAACCATGCCTTTACATTATATTATCTTCTACATTGTACGTCCTGTAATTCGATTCCCTTACTACGGTATCCAAAGCTCCCTTTATATTTCAGTCCCGAAATCTTTATTGCAGACCCAAATTCCATGGTTTCTGGAGATTTCATCACTGCCAATTCTGGGTGACATAGTTAATTCCAGATTGTTCCCAGGCTGCATCACATTTTAGGAGTACAGTTTAGAAAGAAGATTTAGCACTGAGGCAACAATGTAAAGGGAGTTTCATGCATCCCTCAAATATCATCTATTCAAGCTTGTTTGGCTGTAATGTCCACTCTTCACGTCTAATATTTTGTCATCATCCTTCCACCTGATCATCCATTAAATGTCTGTATTTCACTCTGCAACTTATTTATATTTTCTATGTGGGTACCTGCTGTGGTGTCCCTTTAATCTGATAGTATTTAGATTCCAATTTTGGTCTAACAGTTGATCAATGAGAAAGTGTAAATTCTCATTTATCACGCTAAGGTCATAGGAAACTTTGTAAGGCTCACTCAGGTTTACTTGCATACACACTCCCCACTCAGTTATCGTTATTTTATGGTTATTTTGCTGATATATCATGGCAGAAATTGTGTGGTTTATCAACATCTGGCACTCCACCTGTATATGAAACATTTACTATTCAATTCCCAAGCATATCTCATTATCCAGACGTTGGTGCAGGCTGCATTTTCTCTTCTCCAAAACTGAGGTCACTTCAAGCCATATTGCTTTATTACCAGAGTTTCTCATACCTCAATCCATTACAATTTCTGGGAAAGTAAGAAATCTTTCCACTAACCGATATTGTGATTTTGGTATCTATGAGAGAAAGGACCTCAGAAGGCCCAGGTTCTTACGACTCAGAAAGCTCCTATCTTAGTATATATATTTTTTCTGTCACAAATTTCCCAAGTTTACTTTAAAAAGAAAATAGTCGAGTACCAATTTTTGTTTGTTTGTTTGTTTTTTACACAATTCTTGTTCAACTACTTTATAGTTAGAACAGTGAATGTCAACTTCTTGGTTGCTAGGGGGCAGTACATACAGTCTGAAAATACTAAGGAAGAGGCACTTATTAATATTAAAATATTTAAAGATTTAGGTAGACTATTTTAGATCTATGATTGATTATTAAATCTGGCCTACTTGGTCTTTTTTTTTTTTTTTTTTGCGATACGCGGGCCTCTCACTGTTGTGGCCTCTCCCGCTGCGGAGCACAGGCTCTGGACGCGCAGGCTCAGCGGCCATGGCTCACGGGCCCAGCCGCTCCGCGGCACGCGGGATCTTCCCGGACCGGGGCACGAACCCGTGTCCCCTGCATCGGCAGGCGGACTCCCAACCACTGCGCCACCAGGGAAGCCCTACTTGGTCTTTTTTTTTCTTTAAGGACTTCCCTTATAAAGAAGGATTTTTCTAAAGTGATTGAAACTTACTTAAAAAAACTACCTGGATAACAAGCCACCTGGGGACAAAGCTATCTATCTCTTCTTAGTGGGAAGACTTGCACACAAACCCATTTTCTGTAGGAATGTTCTCCCAGTCTTTGCCTCCTCCTCAAATCACAAAAAGGCCTACAGAAATTCTCACATGTCTCAATATCACCTAAGAGTGTTTGGGAGCTAGATTTGTTAAACCATCGCTGTAAACAGCTGACCTTTAAACCCATACAAATTAGCACCCCAGTAATCTGTTTGTATCCCCACTTAACATGATTGCTTTTGAAATTACTGTATAAGATAGAAGAGAGGGGGCAATATCTCTTCCCCTGAGTACAAATCCATAGTTTAATAAGTCTGTAGCTCTTCTGTGGAAATAATGTTTAATTGGGCAACACATGCTTCTCTTTCCTTTTTCCAGAAATTCCAGTGTGAATTTTCTTAATTCACACTGCATCATGGAATTTGTCCTAAATACTGTTGTCTGATAGGTGTAATCACAAAGAACTCAATTTGCATAATGTACACTATTTTTTATGACTGCCATATCTTCTCACATATTCTACTTCTTGTTAGTTCTTCAGATATTCTTAAGTGTATAAAATGCTTCACAAATTTAGATCCTTTCATCATTAATTATGTTGTTTCAAAGGTGTATATATGTATATACATATATATATTTGTATATGTGTATAGAAGGACACAAACTATTCAATCCCATAATTAAGTTTCTTTTTTCTCCCTTGAATATATTTCATATCCATTAGTCCTAAGAGTTTAATGTTTACTGCAAAAGAGTAATTTAGGTATTTTTGACTTCTGATCTGATCTTTTCTGTACTCTTTTTTTCTTTTGAATTGTAGAATTTTTCATTAAGTTCAGATAATTTTTTTTGTTTGCTTTCTCTCTATTTTGCAGACAGGGGCTAATACAAGATAGATTTTAAAATTTTACATTGTGGTAGGACCATTCTTTCAGTTTGTTCTAGAAGTGATATTATATCAAAGTCTGGAGATTAGTTTGAAGAGTTCTTTCTCTTTGCAACTGCCCCTACCTTCCCCCCCACCGAATGATTACTCTACTTGTTAGTGCACATTTTACTTAGGAGCTATACATCATGTTCTCTTTAACCATTTACCCCTTCCAATTCATATGCTACTATAAATCTGGATCTGAATCTCAGCTGCCCTAGTGTGATCTGTGGTCTGTGTCTTATGTTGCTTGGTTTCGAGTTTTAAGCTTGAGTTCAGACTGTTGGAGGAATCTCCTCTACTCTAGTACTATTTTCTTAGCCTTGAATCTGTATTTAGAGCCTAATGCAAATTTGGTTCCTAATACAATCCTCACATAAACTTTGAGGCACAAAGATCTACTCATCGTTTATGGAAATTTACTGATAACCAGTCACATTCCCAGATACCCATCAAAGACCAACATGTGAGAAGTCCTTCTAAGGATAGCTTTCTCAGATCTGCTATGTTAACAGTTTTCTGCATTAAACTCTTGTTCTTTTCTGGTGAAAGATATTGCAAATGTATCAAAATGTTAATATAGGGAATTAGGAAGAATGAGTAATATGGTCTTGAATGCTAATATCCTTAGTAATTCATGTTGTAAACACTAAAGAGATAATTAATTGTCTTCATAATGGATAAATAATGGAGCCCTCACAAAAACAGATTTTAAATTTGCATTATTAGGTTTACCCTAGACTGGTAATAAGTTAAAATTGGACTTTTACACCAGTGATACTTAACCCTGGCTAAGTTTAAGAATTAATGAAGGAATATTTAAAGATTTCTAATGTCTGGGGTTCTCTCTAGTTATGGGGTCCAAATATCAGTATTTATTAACTTCCCAGTTAACTATAATGTGCAGCCAATGTTGAGAACTATGGCTATAAAGAGATTAAGTAGATATTAATACCTGGGATTCAGGAAGCAAAATTGCTGAGGTTTGGGTTCTGGGCTGATAAAAGCTTGATTGGAATATTGCTCCCCTATGGGACAATTTGCCTAGGAAACCTCATAGAAGAGCTTGCTGTAGGGGTTCAAATCTTCTTAAAGAAATCTTAGTCACTTATTAACATCTTATCAGGCATTTCTGTCAGTTCTTTAGAAGTGTTTTAGAGGAATCAGTGGAGATATTTTCTAAGAAATGAATCCTCACCACATGAACTAAGTATCTTAAGGGAAGTGAAAATTTATAATCAATAAATGTGCAATTGGTGGAAAATATGAGTCTAATCTTAATATGAGTCCAATTATGTTAGTAATGTTCATTGATTGTTTACTATGTTCAGGCGTTAGGTGAGATATCTGTGATACCAACATTAAATGACAACAATTCCTATCCTTAATGTGCTTATGGGCTTAGTGTGCTTATAAGCTAGTTGGGTCATTTGTCATCCAGTTGAGCCCACACTTAACATCAAGACTCCACCTTCTTCCTTTGTAGTAGTGTCATATGATTTTTATTTGACTTTCCCTCCAAAAAGAGATTGTTCAACATTTAATTCAATTTTTCTCCTAACTGGATCAAACTAACAGGAATGCTCACTTTGTCTCTAGGACCTCCATTGTCAGTTTTCAAAAATGAAACTCTAAATGCTGGTTGACAGATTTGATAAGATGACCACTAATTCAATTTTGCAAATGATTATTCTGATTTTGATAATTTTTCTTAATTAATTAAATGGAAAGCTATGAGGTCAGGGCTAATATTCATTCTAAATGGCTTCCTAGTTGGAGAAGGTTTTTTTCTTTTTTTAATTTGAAAACATTTCTACTTCCTTTTTTTGTCTCTCATTCTTTCCCTTTTATCTTCAATCACTCCTTAATTTCCCAAACCAGCCTAAAGGAAACCAAATGAAGAGAAATAATTAATCATTCTTTCCTTTCTCTCATCAGTCACTATCATAATCACGCAATTAGTTGGAGAAGGAGGCAAATTTTCAAAACCAGATCTTGAAATTTTCATATTTTATACTTTTAAGTATATAGAAAATAACCATCTAGATACTTACCAAAAATGAAACTTAACATATTATGAATCAAGTATTATCTCTCCAAATATGCACTGCTTCCCACTTTTCTCATTAATATCATTTTTACTGTTTTCTATTTATTTTTGGAAATTCAGATTTATAAATATTTTTGACAACTATTTTACTTTCTATACGTTTTCAATCACCAAGTTGGTTATTTTTTTCTATAATATATATATATCCCTTTGCTTCTTTTTTTAATTTCCATATTTCTTATACTTTTCTTTCTCTCAGCCATAACCATAGTGTCTTAGCTAGAAATATCAATGCTTTCATCATCTTTATTATAACCAGTATATATATATTTCTATTATAATAATATTCAATATGGTTGCAATATTATTTCATATGAACAATAATATCAATATGATACCAATGTAAGGAGGATTATGGAACAAAACATTTCATACTTATTTCCAAATTCCTGAATTTATAAAGTAAAACATATTCAGAAAATCATGGTACTTAAAAATGTTTCATTAAAGAGCTACCCATCTACAGTTTTATTATTTTATATTATTTAAATGTTGGGAACAGTTTTTGCCATATTACATATCATATGATGTCTGTGAGCTCCAGTATGGGTACCATATAACCTACTGCCTAAGACTTAAAGAATTCTACTATTTATTCCATAATAGTAGTATTTTAACAGTCCCTTGACTTGTCAAAAGGGCAGCATGATGAAATGAAAAAAAGTGTTGGTGGAAAGAAAAAAGAAAAATCTTGATTTATTGCCATCTTTTTTTTAAACCAGAACCATGATTAAGCATGTAGTTTCGCATCTATGAATTTGAGATAATCCTGAATCTCAAACATCAAAAATGCATCCATATTTTTTTCAGTAAAAACTTAAGCTATTGTTTTTGTATTGTAAATCCTAACAAATATTTCAGCCTCATTTGTGTTTTATCCCAGACCATCATCTCTGCTCCAGCCAACCAAAACTCTATGTCATCTACCACACATCATTTGTTGAGCTAATGTTTGCAAAAAATACCACACAAAAATATAAAATGGTCTTCAAAGTATTTTTGCTGTCACAATGGCTGTTTTTGCTTTCGTCACTTGTGAAACATGGCAGGTCTTTTTTCCTGCTCTTTAAAAATGTCTCTCAGTTCACCTTTACTTAGCCCAAAACTCAACCTCATCAATAAAATTATATATGTAGATTTAATCTATATTTACATGTACATACATAAGTGAATATAGAAAGGACATGTCTTTGCTTAAAATTTTAAGTTAGGAGAAAAAATGACAATTAAAGATAATAAATCACCAGAACCTGACATAATTATACTGAAAGCTTGGTGCTCATGCAAGAGTCACTTAGCAAGTCAGTGAACCTGGTCAACCACAATAATTATGTGGCTTTATATACTGCATTTGTTACAGGGAATCCCATTGTTATAATAAAAATCCCATGAAGTACATGAGAAAAGTCATAGTCATTTATATTTTAGTGCCGGTGGAAAACTTGGAAAAAATGCCAAAGATCTACTACTCTGTTTAAACCCAAACTAATAATCAAGTGAATCAATTCATATCCTTAAATTTTATATTATACAAACTACTTTTTTATAGAATTAAAATATATGTCACTTGACATCAGATCCCATACATTTTGTTTCTCTTTCATGTAACAGTGGTTTCTGAGTAGGTCTAATAAATGTTGATTAATTTTCTTATCATATAAACAAACCACTATGTTTCTAGTGGAAAGATTGTATGTATCAAAGACAAACAAATGATTTGTAGTTTGAATGAAAGATACCAATTGATATTATATAAGGAGGAATATGAAACAAAGCATTTCATACCAATTTCTAAATTACTAAAATTTTAAAGTTGAAACATATTCAGAATATCCTGAAACATACAAATGCTTCATTAAAGAGAGATACACCAATGACTTTATTTTTTACATTAATTAAATGATTGAGGTAATTTTTTGGCCTAAAACATGAAAAAAATATTAATCTTTTGAGATAATGGTAGAATTATTGTTTTAGAGATCTCATCATTTATTCAGTAAATAAACTTTGCATCTGTACAGGATTTGAAATGCTAT
Organism: Physeter macrocephalus; assembly: GCF_002837175.3. Classification (NCBI taxonomy): domain Eukaryota; kingdom Metazoa; phylum Chordata; class Mammalia; order Artiodactyla; family Physeteridae; genus Physeter; species Physeter macrocephalus. The sequence goes on along the minus strand of NC_041228.1, from coordinate 27,873,523 downwards.
ATTCCAATGTTTTTTTAAAAAAGATAAAATAAAGATAATAAAAATAATGTAGTTTTGGAATACTTTTGCTCTCTTAGAATGTTTTCCTCTAGCTAGCATGTTGGGTCTTTCTTAGAAAGTAAGCTTTTAAAATTCTATAGAATCTACTCTAAAATTAGGTCACTTAGTAGCTTTATTTCCACAATGCTAAAATATGCTATTTGGAAAGTACATTTGCTGTGTATTTTTTTAAACTGATGATTATAATGAATTGCAATGAATTATTGATAGAAGTGAAATATATTTCAATTTTAAGCAAGAAAAGAATCTCATGATCATAAAGAGTTAATTTAGAGCCAAAAGTCCTGGCTGTTGTAGAAACCGGAGAGTTAACATTCATTACAGAGAACGCCTTTTATCTAATCTCTTCTACTTTATTTCCTAGTTAAAGATGGCTATACTACAAAATTTAAACTTAATGACTCCTAGTTAATGTATATAGAGAGCTTTGAAGATTAAAATGCTACAGCAGAATCCAGTTCTACTTATAATTTTATATAATGAGAATTCAGCAACATAGGTTAAATCTCACTTTGCAAATGGCATTTGCTAGTGTAGCCAACATGTAGGTGGCGTCCTTCTTTTAAGCCTTGCATACTTGTCTATTTAAAAGTAATTAATTTGACTTTCTTTGATATTTTCAAAGGTAAAAATTATTTTTGAATCTTTTAAACTGCCATTTGGTTCCTGGAAAAGTTATGTATAATTTATTAATGTTTTAATTAGATCCAATAAAAATTATCTGACCATGAAAATATCTGACAGTATATGCTACTTTTTATCTATATAAATATTTTGCTTTTCTTAACTTGAGTAATTTGACAAGTACCCATTTCAGAGAATTCTTGACAAAAATGGCTAGTACAAAAATTTGCCCACTTGCTTCCCAGTTGACCTAAAATAATCCAATCTGAAACATTTATATATCAGATGTAAAGCTCTGCTATCTATCAAAGCCTTTTGCAAACTAGTATTGAATCCTTTACTTGTATTTCTTTGTCTTTTGATTTTTAAAGATTAACCAAATTCCTTCCTGTTTATTTGCTCATCTTCGTCCCTATTGATTGATTTTCCTTTCGGTAGGAGTGTCCTTTTTGTACTTGTCTATTTGTCTGTTTCCTGGTCTACTTCCTGTGGCATGAGTTCTGCAACTCTGTTTTTTAGTTTTCCTAACCTGACTATACTTAACTTCTACCCCTCACCCTGATAAGAACAAATTACCGCACCCCATATTTTTCATCATATCCACAACTGACAGCCATCAGTAATCATACTGATGACAGTTAAACTTTCCTAATTAGAAATTTCAGTACATTTAGCTTTGTTAAATGTACTGTTAAATGGCTGTGTATCCATTTTTTTCTCTGAAACAGCATTTTGTTTATATATTGAATATACAAACATTTTTTATATGTGTATAGTTAGTTGTTGGCATTACATATACGCATAGATGTACATATATTTCATATATATGAAGGCATGTATATGTGCATATATATGCACTTTATCTCCCATTTCTATGTCTACCAATATATGAGACAGAAAAAATAAGATAAGAAATTTATACTATTCGTACTTATTTTTTAATTTGCTTTTCTGAATCAAAGAAATTGATATGGCCTTATGAGAGTAAATACATCTCTAACTTACTTTATTGGCAGCTGCGGAATATTTCTATAGAAATATATATAAGAATATATATATTTCTATAGAATATTTTGCTATACTATAATTATCAACTGAATGCTATACTTTCAAATGCTAAGAATTTACCCTTCCTTTCATTATGATCTACAATTTGTAACGTGTATTTTTCCAGCATACAATGAAAAGGTGTTTTAATTCAGGTAAATATTAATGAAGAGTTCAACTGAGTTCATTTCTTAGGGCTCCTCAAGTTTCTACAATGGGGTGTTCACATGCTGTTCCTTTCACCTGAAATGCTTTTGCCCATCCCCATCTGGAGATCCCCCACTCAGTTTTCAATTCTCAGCTTAATTGTTTTGGCTCTTCTGAGCCCCTTGAATTTTCATATGAATTTGAGGGTCAAATTGTCAATTACTGAAGACATTTCTGTTGAAAATTTTATAAGAATTTCATTGAATCTGTAGATCAATTTAGTCATTATTGCTATTTTGTCAGTATTTTCAAATCCATGATCATGGGACACCTTCCATTTATTAGCACTTCTATAATATCTTTCAAAAGTGCTTTCTTAGTTTACAGTGTACAAGTCTTACACTTCTTTTGTTAAATTTAAACCAAAATATGTTTTTCTTTTTGATGCTATTTTAAAAGGAATTGTTTGATGAATTTTATTTTTAGAATGTTCACTGCTAGTATATAGAAATATAATTGATATGTACACATTGATTATGCATCCTTTACCCTTGCTGAAATCACTTATTAGTTCAAATTTCATTTAGTGAAATTCTTAGGATGTTCTATATACAAGATCATTATCTGCAATAACAAACAGTTTTACTTCTTTTTTTCCTATCTGAATGCCTTTTATTTATTTCATTCTTATCTAATTTTCCTGGCTATACACTCCACTAAAATGTTGACTAAAACTGGTGAAAGAAGACCATAGAATATAATCCGAGAACATGCCTTGTTTGACTTCAATCTTTTTCAATTTATTAAGACTTGTTTTACTGCCTCACATATGATCTATCTTGGAGATTGTCCCATATACTCTTGAATAGAATGTGCAGTTATTAGATGGAGTGTTCTATAGATGTCTCTTAGGTCTAGTTGATACATAGTGTTATTAATATCTTCTGTTTCCTTACTAATCATTTGCCTGGTTGCTCTATCCATTATTAACTTGCAGTGATGTGTCCTAGAACTATTATTGATGAATTGTTTATTTTTCCATTCAATTCTATCAGATTTTGCTTCATGTATTTTGGGGTTCTCATTTGAGGTTCATACATGTTTATAATTGTTATATCTCCCTGATGGACAGACATTTTTATCATTATGAATGTGGTCCTTTATCTGTAGTAATTTTTTTTGTTTTAAGATAGATTTTGTCTGATACTGTATATGGCCATTCCAGCTCCCTATATGGCTCTTTGCGTGGTATATCTCTTTCTATTCTTTTTATTTTAAAACTATTTGTGTCTTTGAATTTAAATTGTGCCTCCTGTCGATAGCATATAGTTTTATCTAGTTTTTTTTCTTTCATCCAATATGAAAATCTCTGTCTTTTGATTGGAGTTTGTCATCAATTACATTAAGTGGTATTATTGATATGTACGTATTTACATCTACAACTTCCTCTTTGTTTTCTTTTTTTTTAACATCTTTATTGGAATATAATTGCTTTACAATGGTGTGTTAGTTTCTGCTTTATAACAAAGTGAATCAGCTATACATATACATATATCCCCATATCTCTTCCCTCTTGTGTCTCCCCCTCTCCCACCCTCCATATTCCACCCCTCTAGGTGGTCACAAAGCACGGAGCTGATCTCCCTGTGCTATACAGCGGCTTCCCACTAGCTGTCTATTTTACATTTGGTAGTGTATATATGTCCATGCCACTCTCTCACTTCATCCCAGCTTACACTTCCCCCTCCCAGTGTCCTCAAGTCCATTCTCTACATCTGCGTCTTTATTCCTGTCCTGAGCTTAGGTTCCTCAGGACCAATTTATTTTATTTTATTTTTTTAATTCCATTTATATAAGAGTTAGCATCCAGTATTTGTTTTTCTCTTTCTCACTTACTTCACTCTGTGTGACAGACTCTAGGTCCATCCACCTCACTACAAATAACTCAATTTCGTTTCTTTTTATGGCTGAGAAATATTCCATTGTATATATGTGCCACATCTTCTTTATCCATTCATCTGTCGGTGGACACTTAGGCTGCTTCCATGTCCTGGCTATTGTAAATAGAGCTGCAATGAACATTGTGGTACATGACTCTTTTTGAATTATGGTTTTCTCAGGGTATATACCCAGTAGTGGGATTGCTGGGTCATACAGTAGTTCTATTTTTAGTTTTTTAAGGAACTTCCATACCCTTGTCCATAGTGGCTGTATCAATTTACATTCCCACCAACAGTGCAAGAGGGTTCCCTTTTCTCCACACCCTCTCCAGCATTTATTGTTTGTAGATTTTTTGATGATGGCCATTCTGACTGGTGGGAGGTGATACCTCACTGTAGTATTGATTTGCATTTTCCTAATGATAAGCGATGTTGAGCATCCTTTCATGTGTTTGTTGGCAATCTGTATGCCTTCATTGGAGAAATAACTATTTAGGTCTTCTGCCCATTTTTGTTTGTTTGTTTGTTTTAACATCTTTATTGGAGTATAATTGCTTTACAATGGTGTGTTAGTTTCTGCTTTATAACAAAGTGAATCAGTTATACATATACATATGTTCCCATATCTCTTCCCTCTTGCATCTCCCTCCCTCCCACCCTCCCTACTGCCCATTTTTGAATTGGGTTGTTTGTTTTATTGATATTGAGCTGCATGAGCTGCTTGCAAATTTTCGAGTTTAATCTTTGTCAGTTGCTTCATTTGCAAATGTTTTCACCCATTCTGAGGGTTGTCTTTTCATCTTGTCTATGATTTCCTTTGTGCAAAAACTTTTAAGTTTCGTTAGGTCCCATTTGTTTATTTTTGTTTTCATTTCCATTTCTCTAGGAGGTGGGTCAAAAAGGATCTTGCTGTGATATATGTCATAGGGTGTTCTGCCTATGTTTGCCTCTAAGAGTTTTATAGTGTCTGGCCTTACATTTAGGTCTTTAATCCATTTTCAGTTTATTTTTGTGTATGGTGTTAGGAAGTGTTCTAATTTCATTCTTTTACATGTAGCTGTAGAGATTTCCCAGGACCACTTATTGAAGAGGCTGTCTTTTCTCATTGTATATACTTGCCTCTTTGTCAAAGATAAGGTGCACTGATAAAACTATTAGTGAAAAACTAAATAAATATAGAGATATACCATATTTTTATATTAGTAAAAGCCAGTTCTCTTTGAATTTATCTGCCAATTCCTTGCAGCCACAATCTAAGTCTCATAAAATTTTTGTAGAAATTGATGTTTATTTGAAAATTGACATCAAAAAGCAAAGGGCCTAGAATAGCTAAGACAAAAGAAGACAAAATTTGGCGAGTAACGTTACTTGATTTCATGTTTTAAAAAAGAGCCACAGTAATCAAGACAATGTGATATTAGCACAAGCACATAGATCAATGGAGAAGTCCAGAAAGAGAAATATAATATATGTCAACTGATTTGCAACATAAATTCTTAGTTATTTCAATAGAGAAAGAATAGTGTTTTCTACTAGCATTGCTGGAACATTCATATATGAAAGAAAAAATCAAAACCAAAAATGAAAAAAAAAATCTTAAACTCATATTTCTCATCATATATGATGAAGATTTTTAGTATTTCCCCTAACCGTCTAACCAACTTTTTCAAATGAACAAATATGCCATCTGTCCCAAACACTGTTAGTTCACCATATGCCTAAACTCAGGGATCTCTAAAGGTTGCCTTTAATCCCAATTTTATGTATGTACATATGTATGTATGTATGTATGTATGTATTTGCTCTTGTGTACCCTTAAATTTGACAAATTGACTATTTAAGCTTTCTTCTAATTTATTCATAAAATAGTCAATATAGAAACTATGGCATTCTCCTTTGGTATATATTACAGTGAACACATAGTGATATTTTTTTTAATGCCATGCTGAAAATATTTAGAACTGTTAAGAAAAGTAGTATTATACTATCTAACTTTTCTGTGTTTAAATATACAATTTATATGGGTTAGGATTTTACTCATATAAATCTCGTTCCAAATGGATTTTTATATATTGCTGTAAACTAAACATTACTTTGCACCATCATAACTCTCAGGCTATTGACTTTAGAGGAACCGTTATAGTCCACAATTTTTATGTTTCTAAGAGTTAGTAAGTATATGATTCTGTGATAAGTGCTCTGTTGTTGTCCACATTTTAAATACTAAATTAGTTTCCTAACTGTCAAAGAAGATCTAATGAAACATTTATAATTTATCTTTTATGGATTTCACAGAGTCTTTATTAGAATTCTGAATAAGCTGGAGAATGTGAATAGAAGTCTCAGGAAAAACAACCAAATTTAATAAGATATACCCTATATTTAAAATGTTAAGCAATATACACTTACTTAGATATTTTAAATTTTAATTAATGCATTAAAGTGCCTTCATCATTCAAATATTAAATAGTAACATTGACAAAATAATAAGGAAGTTGACTCAATATTTACCTTTAAATATATAAATTTTCCAACTGGTTAAAAAAAATCAATATATTCTATTTAGAAGAAAAACAAAAACTGTGTACAAGGTTAGCTTAAAGTACTTCTATATATGGATCAGAATAATGAACAGAAATAACATTATTTTAAAGGAATTCTGCCAAAATTACCATATTATATTGCCTAACATTTTCAAGTATCAAAATGAGAGCAATTTACAATGGATAATGTGGAAACGTAGTGATTATACAACAAACACTTATCAAGAGTATATTGTAAAATATATGGTGTATTGAAAAAATGGGCGTAAACAAAATCTAACTCCCAAATATTTTAGTATAATTAGACAGACAGAAAATACCAAATAATCTCCAGACTACAATAAATTATAAAATCATAAACAGATCATTGTAAAATAAAAGGATGGAAATATTACTTCTAATTTTCTCTATTAAGGAAGGATCCTTTGTCAACTCACATCCATTAGAATGGCTAATATCTTTAAAAGGAAAAAAAATCAGAAAATAACAAGTGTTGGAGAGGATGTGAAGAAATTAGATCCCTTGTACATTGCTGGTGGGAATGTAAAATGGTGCAGCCACTGTAGAAAAGAGTGTGATGGTTCCTCAAAAAATTAAACATTGAATTACTATGTGATCGAGCGATTCTAGTTCTATGTTTATACCCAAAAAGAATTGAAAACAGAGACACAAACAGATATTTGTATACTAAATCATCATTGCTCACAATAGCCAAAAGGTCAAAAAACCCATGTCCATCAACTACTGAATGGATAAACAAAATGTGACATATAAAAGCAATGTATTATTATTCAGCATTAAAAGGAATGAAGTTCTGATACATGCTACAAGACATATGAACCTTAAAAGCATTATGGTAAGTGAAATAAACCACACAAAAAATGACAAATATTGTATGATTTCATTTATAGGAGATACCTAAAATATTCAAATTCATAGAAATGGAGAGTAGAATAGTGGTTACCAGTGGATGGAGAAGGAAGAATGTGGAGTTAGTGTTTAATAGGTACAGATTTTCAGTTTGGTATGATGAAGATGGCAGTGGAACAACAATGTGAATGGACTTAATGCCAATAAATTATAAACTAAAATGCCTAAAACGGTAAATTTTGTTATGTAAATTTTATCACACACACACACACACACATGCACAAAGGTAATCCAAAAGAAGAAGGGAGAAGATCCATGTAGGATATCAGATTGGTGATGGGTGTAGAACTTGAGCTAGCATTGAAAGAAGGGATGACTGGTGAAGAAAATTCTGGTAGAAAGAAAACAGCTGAGCAAAATTTCAGACTTATGAAGTCCAGGGAACAATAAAATTTTCACTGTGGCTCTAGCATAATATCTACACATGGGTGTGAACTGAACTCTGCCAAAACTATTGAAGCCAGGTAAGTATATTCATGAATGTTTATATAAGGGTTTGGGCATTATGTATTATGTACTAAAGAGTGGTTGGCTATTTACAGACACCTGCAAAAATAACAAAGGCAGAGACAACTGATAAAAGAAAAGGTGTGATAGGATATATATAACATCAGAATTTGCCGGTGTGTGTGTGTGTGTGTGTGTGTGTGTGTGTGTGTGTGTGTGTGTGTGTGTGTGTTTAAGAAAACATACAGGATTAATTGACTAAGATATTGTTTATTCTTCAAATACACAGGAGCAATGATAAAGAAAATTTGGGACTGAATCTTAAGACAAATCTTGCAAAGGCTACATACAGCTTCATAATTTCTACTCTTTAGTCCTAATCAATAAATTAAATTCAAAAATGTTTACTGAGCACACTGTAACATAAAATGTGCTCAATAAAGATATAAATGTATAAGCATATAATAGTGAAGACAAGTAGATTCCCTTCATTCACAAAATATTTTTTTGTGCATTCTCCAAATGAAGGTATCCACCCCAGAGAGTGTATATGTCATCCATCAACGTGTAAAAAGAATGTACTGGAACATTTATATAGATATTATTTCTTTCTTTATAATTTATACTTTCATGAGTGAGTTTTATAGCTAAATAATATAATAATACAGTCTTACATATTTGTGAATAAATATACATAGGAAGAGATTGTATACTAAAGTTGTTTAGTATGCTAATAAAAATTTCACAGACAACTAGTTTCTCATTTCTCTCAAGGGCTAGAATTTACTCAGCTTTATTCTCAAGCCTTAAGCCAAGAATAGATAAATATAAGGACAAAAAGAAACATTTTCGCCCTGCAGTTTTCTTCCGTGACTCAAATTATGCACACATTTGATGAAAGGAAAATCTGTCCTAGTCCAGGAGTCTGAAAGATAATTTTTTTAATCTTTTAGAATTTTATATCATAGGGCATGTTCTCTTCTCCAGTATTTAAGTGAAAACATATAGCATGGATATCCTCAAGAAATATGATGCTTTTAGAAAATATTAATTTCTCTGGTATTTACTGAATTGGTTTTAAAAATAAGAAAGATAGTAACCATATTGATATTCTTGCTAAAATTAAACATACAATCTTTCTCAAGCAACATTTGGAAGAATTCTTGCATACTTTACTGTGTATTCACACATTTAATTTTTAAATCAAATGCAAATTCCCTTCTGTTAAGATATGTTATCTAAAATTTTAAAACAAAACAAATATAGTATGTAAAGTTAATAAGCAAGTTTAAAACATGACCACAAACTACAAAGATATACGGTGTTTTAAATTTGAAAAATACTTAAATGACTATATTATCTAAGGAGAGTAATTTGAGAAAATCTTTTTTTTTTTTTTGGCCATGCCAAGCAAATTTCAGGATCTTAGTTCCCCTGACCAAGGATCGAACTTCTGCCCTCTGCCCCCTGGAGTGGAAGCGCGGAATCCTAACCACTGAACCACCAGGGAATTCCCGAGAAAATCTTTTGAACAGGTTTCAACTCTCTTTAATATCTTCAACCTAAATTACAATACCCTCTACAGCAAAATTTAGACACTCTCTGGATAACTCTGGCCATGCTCATGGCTAACTATCCCTTCCAAATGTGCCTTCATTCAGAACTACTAAACACAATTTCTTAACTCCCATTAAGACGTCTTGGTGTTGTGTACCATTTATTCGCTGACTACAATCTGACTTTGTAGGTGATGGGTAATTAATGATTAATCCACCTAAAGGTGGTATCCCTTTATTTAAATGTGTTTATCTTTCTCAAAATGAATATTTTCATCGTACAAGTACCTAATAAAGATCATTATTCAACTTCCAAAAATCACAATGTGTGAAAATTTCACTCAGCCTTTTAGAAAACTTGAATCAGTCCTCCTCAATTCAGAATCCTGAGTAAACTATCTTTTGCATCACTCATTTCTACATTTCAGAAAATCAAGCCCCGGTACCCAGATGATATTGTTCTTCATAATTAACACAATAATGGGACTACAAATTACATATTTTTATATTACTTCATTAGTTAAGTTACTTGAAGTTTTTGCAAGTTTAATAACCTTTATTGATTCTAATCTTGTGCATAGTTCCCTCTCAATAAATTACACTATAAGAATACGACGACTTTAAAATCTTAGATTATACTATCTGAGATACTTAACAGATTTTACATAAACCAGTTATTTGGATCTCTAAGTGAAACATGAATTTTCCAGGCTGTAGTATTATTCTCAGCAGTTTGTCTTATTTGGATAAAAGGCAAATGGGCCTCCTGAAAAGGAATAAGAACACAAAATTGATTCAGAGATATCTTACCAATAAGGTTTAAAGAACAAAGAATAAATGGACAGTTAATAGTTTAATTTGATATATCCTCTCCCCAAACTCTTCAAAATATGCCATTATAAAATTACAAGTTAAAATTAGCCATTATAAATATTATATTTTTGATGACAGTATATTATTTATTCCATAGAGTAAAGGTTAAGTTGGCTAATATTAAATTGGATACTTTATTTGTGAATCTAGGGTACATAAAGAGATTATAAATAGATAGATGTATAGATGCAGCTGTTGAGCTCTAATGCTAAAAGTGTTTAATATCTGATATTGAAATGTTAGTTTTTTTACTATATTGATTGATATTTTAATTATCCTTTTTATGTTATTTTGCATAGAAATTTATATATGTAAGGAGTCTTAAAAATCTACAAATATAACTTTTTAATTTTACAAATGATTCAGCTGACATCTGAATAACTTGTCAAAGTACATACAGCTATCAAGTATAAAAATACAAAATTTTTATTTTCTACCTTCTCAGTATTTCTTTTGCTTTTATTTAAAAACTATCATAAATATAACTAGTTTACTTTTAAAAGGAACATCTGTTGCATCTAATATTTAATAAACCTGAATTATCCTGAGCACTCCAATCTGTGTTTTTTCAAAGAGTTCTTATTATTCAAATAATTACATATGAATGGGAATTTTTAAGGGTACCAGTGTATGAATCTTCCTAAAATGTCTTAATAAAGTAAGTTCATTTTATTTGCCAGCTATAAAAGTACATAACAAACCAATAAAAATTAAACCTCTTTACCATGATGCCCTTTTTGAAGGCAAATTAAGGAATTTATATTCTTGTAATAAAAATTAAGAAGTACATATTCTTACAATTAAAAATCTATTAATATTTTAGTATATTTTAATAATGACATTAAGCAAACTTAACTGAAACTGTTGAATGAATGAAATAAGGGAGAACTTTTTCCCCTATGTTATACCTCAAGCCAACATTGTATCTACATAATATACAATTGTATTAGTAGTCATATTATTCCCTATTATTTACTTTTCATCGAATTTTACTGTGTTCTAGCAGAAAGCAAATTAAACTAGTGCTCACCCACTGGTTTAATAACTATCCCAGCAGTTTGGCGGTAAGTAGGAGAACCACAAATGAAGAAATTACTCATAGGCCACATTCTGGATCATATCTTCTTTTAGTCCTAAAAGACTATATAGATTATGCATTCAAATCTTTCAGAGTACAGATGAGTGAACTAAAGATTATAGTGGCTAATAACTTTCTATGGTAGTGTTAGAAGAAATACTGTAGCCCAAGTCCTGTTTTTGATTCAGAACTTTAACATGCCATAAGTGGCAGAATGTATTTTCCAAATTTGGTGACCACTACAGCGTCTCCCATCCAACACACTCTTCCATTCTGCTCCTCATCAAAATCTGGAGCCTAATCCTTTCTTGTTGAATCTTGGCTGGCTTTATGACTGCTTCTAATCAAAAAGAACATGGCATGATTTCATAGGCTGGGTCAGAAAAAGGTGTACAGCTGCCACCTGGCTCTGCTGGAAGTTTGGTTCTAGAACACTCTCTCTCATGATTTTTCCACTCAGATACTGATGCCATATGGTGAGAAGCCCAAGTCACAAGAAGAGACCACCTATAGATGCTCTGGTTGACAATCACAACTTTTCCAAACCATCAGCTAACCCAGCCCAGGCACTAAGTCAGTGAAGAAGTTACCTGGGAAGTAAATCTTTTGGACCAAATTGTTCTAGCTTTCAGCCATTTAAGTCTTCAAAGACAAGGGGCTGGATATTGTGGAGCAAAGAGAAACCATCACCACTGAGCCTTTTATGAATTTCTGTCCAATAGAATATGAAGCATCATAAAATTTTTGTGATTTAACACCAATAAGTTTTGGAGTGAATATTATGCAGCAAGTGGACTACTATTCCAAGGAAGACACATGTTGGAGGTGAAAGTTAGAAGAGGAAACCAAGGCCTCAACCTGTAGAACACACATGTTATATGAAATGGAAACCTGAAGTGGTATCTTGGGTGATATAAAGAATAATTCCCTGGCATCCCACTTCTAACAGGAAATGGTTATTTGAAAATGAGTGTATTTTTAAACTACAGTTATTTTTTATTTTTCCCTGACTTACATCTTGGAAATCTGTATGTGGAATACATAATTCAACTACCCACAAATTTAAGAATTCAGCTATATTAAGCTAATATTGAAAGAGGGGTTTTTATTCACCAAGTACTCTTTGGGCCCTCAGCAGTGAAAGCACGGAGACACTGGACCGCCAGGGAATTCCCCAGTTAACTTGTTCATGTAGATTTGTAGACACATGAAAGACTTCCAAAACAGCTGAGCTTGGCTAGGAAGCATGGACTTCATAGAGCCTCATATTGAAATAACACTAACGATAAAAGCTAGAATTTATTCTCTTCCCTAGGCTTATCTTCATGGTAGACTATGTATATATGTGTATGTCAGAAATATGTATGCGTATATTTTGAACGCTGCCTAGGACCTCATCTGACTATAATCCAGGTATCTCTGAAGACTACAGTTTTATCAGAGGCTCAAATTGGGAAAGACCCATGTCTAAGATCCCTCAGGTTGTTGGCAGAATTCATCTCCTTGTGGTTTTAGGATCAAGAGCCCCATTTATTTGCTGGTTGGCAGCCAGCAGTTGCCTCTACCAGTTCTTTGCCACATGGCCATTTGCAACACCCATTCACCCTTGCCATGTAACATAGCCTTATCTTGAGAGTGATATCACATCACCTTCCCCATGTCCTACTGGCTCAGAATCAAGTCACAGGTCCTGCCCAAACTTACCCCAAGAAGGAATTACACAAGATTGTGCAGATTTGATGGGGTCATCCGAAGGCTTGTCCACCATAAATGTCTTTGGAAGAATGCATTCAATCACAGGACAAACATGATTACAGACACAGAAATATATAGTGCCTGCTTTGAAATGAAGAGGTGCTTGAGTTTATATAAAGAATTCCAAGGTTTTTCACTTAGTGGATGGATATTTAATTATTAATACTATCTAATATTCGAGTAGTCTTCATATGTCAGATATTATCTGAAGTCACAGTATCTCTATGCAATATGTTTTATTATCATTATTTTATATATGAAGAAAATGAGGCAGTGAGATATTACCAACTTACTTAAACTCACATAGTTAATAAGCAGCAAATTGAGACTTGAAGGAAGGCAATTTTTCCACAACTCTTCACTGTTTGTTCTTATAATATCTGATGAAGATAATCTCCATTAATTTAGGCTGAATGGATTACAGGCTCTTAAACGACACCTAAAAATATGAAACATATTTTGTATGTTCAATAAATACATATTATTTTTCCTTTATGTATGCACAGGCTACTGAAATCGGTTATCAATACCTATGTACTGATTAATATGAAAATAAAATACCATTTCTATTGAAACTTAGGTTTCTGGACTGATTTAAAGTCCATTTTACGTCAAGCACTACCTCACAATGAATGATGTAGAGAATCTAATGTTATATTAAAACCCATCTGGTACAATTTGCCACAAGCTGACCTTTATCCCTTTATTGATGGAATCAGTATTACAGACTACCTGGTTCCTACACAATGTTTGAAAATTAATTACAACATCTTCCTTGACATTTTTACTTTGTGCCTGTGTATACTACCTATCTGTTCTGTTTCAATCCTGTTTCTTTTAAACATCATATTTCTTATCAGTTGTTCGCTATGTGCTCTGTCCTAGCTTGTCTTGCCTCCTTTAATAAAATGGCCTCTGATGCATTGAGTTATTTCAGCGACTAGGTTTATTAGCTAAGAACTCAATCTCTCTCCCCCTTTCTCTCCCTCAGCCCCCCTTTTCCTTCTCCCTTTCCCCTTCCCTCCATTTCCTCCACCTCCTTCTCTTGCTCCTCCTTCTCCCTCTTCCTCTCTCTCCTGCTCTTGCTCTGACTCTCCTATGCCTCTCAGCTTCCTATGGAGAACTAAGCTTCACAAAAAAATAATCATATATAAAGAATTGTAGGTGACATGCATAGTTAAAAATACATGCTACAGTAGGTGGAAATATATATGTATATATAACTGTCAGTTAGTCATAATTAATATTACCATGGACAAATTAACTCACTTGAATTCAAACTAAAGTTACTATAATAGTTGAATTCATGTTATTTTAGTTTAAGACTGGCAAGAAACTCAGTTTTTTGTTTTGCATTTTTGGCTTAGAATCAGCTGACTTGTGAAACACTGTGGCAGAAAAACCCCTTATGCATTGACTTCAGAGGAAACCAAAAATATTTTATTATACTTTTCGATCCAAAGACGTTTCCTGAATTGTGACATCAGGTCTGGTTTTACTAATTTCATATTTTCAAATTGTTTTCCATACATTGGGAGGAAGAAACCAAAATAATTTGGTAGAGAATTTAGCAAACATGAAATTAAGTGATGATTCATGCTACATGCAACTTCCTGTGGCTCCCTGAAAGAGTTTTGCACTTTCTATTTATGTTTACAATATATGTTCTAACTTGACATGTGTTAAGAATTGGCTGAGTTTCCAACAAAGATTGCATTAGGTGTGAGGCCTAACTAAGACAATGAAGAAATTCCGTGTCCCAGGATTTCAGGGAAAAAAAAATTAGAAACACAGAAACACTCATGAAAATATGGGGGTTTATTCTAATAGCTATATGGTATCACTCTGAAAAGTTAGTTGAATATACCTTTTCACACATGGATCAGCATAATATTGATTGGCTCTAAGTATTTTAACCTTATTTAATCTTCTCAGGCCTGCAATAGGTAAAGCATTCTTCCACACATTTGAAACAGGTGTTCTGTTTTCAAGTTCCTTAACACTACAGCACTCCCAATTAACAACTTTTCAATTGTCATAAAACTGTTTCTAAACTCTGATCCTTTAAATAAAATTTTTATTTCCACAAATATACTTAATTTGTAATTAATATTTTAACTCTTTGTGTCTAAATTATTTGGAAGTTTTATTTCTTTGTTAGCATCATTGACTATTCTCTACAACAGACCCATCTAGTTGAAGATACTTGTACATTTTGTTGCATTGTAGGTATGTTAAGAACAGATTAGGTGCTTTTATTTTTCAATTAAATCAATATATTTACCACCTATCAAGTTTTAGCTTTAATGTATACATTTAAAGTGAGAATAAGGTTAACATTTAGGGAAAGTAGGACACACAATGAGTTGTTTTTGAATGAGGGAGCAAATAAATGGAGGGAAGAAAGAATAAATGAAAACAGTGAAAAGTGTTCATTTTTATTAAAAATGACAGAAAACTTAATTGAAATAAAGTAACATATATTATACATTTATTCATTTAAACAACAAATGTCCATGAGCAGCTTCTGTAAGAAATGAAACATATATAGATTATATTCTACTTGTAAGAGTCAGACAATAAACACATATTTAAATTTAATGGATTCCATTTACGATATTCTGGAAAAGACAACACTATAGTGATGGAAAAAAATCAGTGGTTGTCAAAATTTACTGTTGTGTGCAGTGTGATATTGGTTATATGTGGCTCTGCACACACTAAAATTCATAGAAATGCACATCCAAAATTAAAGTCGATTTTACTGAATATTAAAATAAAACCCAAAGATACAGAGTTTTCACTAAGTAGACTGCTCAAAATTTAATAAACTGACAATATCAAGTCTTGTTAATAATGTGCAAAAATTGAACCATTCACTTACTGCTGGTAGAAACTAGATTTGTACAACTTTAGAAAACTTTTTGGCATATCTGCTACACATGCATATCTTATAAACCAAAAATTCCTATCCCATAAATATACCCAACAAAAAATGCATACATAAGGCACTAAAAACTGTGTAATGTATGTCTGAGTAGTATTCGTCATAATGCATTTGTGTGTGTGTGTGATATTTTCAAGAACAAAAAGAACCTCAAGGTAATTTTTTTTAATGAATTCATAATTTGAATTTAATGTTAATTTCTGAAACATTTTCAAAGTCATTTTCACACTTAAAAGCATATAATGTAAAACAAAAATGTTTATGATTGTTAGAATCCAAGATTTTAAGCCTAAAAGAAATTAAAATATAGGTAATACACAGTCTTCCTAAATTAAAATTGGAAATATGAGTACCAATTTAAGATGCATTTTTTAAAAATCTATTAAAAAAAACTATTTCTGATCTCTACTGAAATATGGAAACAATGACTAATACAGTATTGACTAGCATCCTTAGTTACCAGACTATATTCTCTGAACACCATTTTCCTCTAAGGGTATCAGGGCTAATTTAATGTCTGAGGTATCTATACCAGTAAGATGAAGCAACATCCTGTTACACAAGACAGAAATGAACCTAGAAGGGCACCACACATAAATTAAGTTCCATTTATTTATTGCCTGTTAAATAAATGAATGAGTGGTCATTTAAAATAACATCCTAAAAACATCATTATTAGAAAGTGTGATATTTTTAATGTGCCTAGTATTGAATTGTATCTTCAAAGAGACAAAGTTATTGTCTCCTTTGTAAATTGTCCTCAAAATCACTGTCTATTGATAAAAAAGTGAAGGCAGCATCTTCTAAAGGATCCCTTATCCCTAGACATGATAAAATAGAAGATAGAAACCTATTTATTGAGACTTGAATAAACTCTGTTAGAGTAAGCTAAAAGGAAAAATCTAAAAGTTGTGAAGTTATTAAAACATGCATCATAAATTTATTCTTCTGTGTTATTGTCTTAATATATTATCAAACCATAATATATTTTTTATCTAAAGAGCAATATATAGTGTTAAGACAACATGAAATTACTTTTGTCAAGTGTGATCATTTTTTAATTCTAAGGACAACTAACTCAGATAGTACTACAATTTAATCTTATTCTATATTTATTATATGACCATGGATTTTTTTAACAAAGATTTTCCTTATTGAATAAAAATTGGACTTTACAATGTTAAATATGTTTTATCATATTAATAATCATCATTTCAATCATATTTCAGTAGAACATTCAATAAAACATTTGCAATATTAGGGAGGGGGAACTTTCATATTCTGGCTCTATTTTCCTTGTGGGTGGGGGTTTCTGAGTGGCCTTGTTGGCCACTTCCCATACTCCACTGCTGTTCTTCCCCATCACAGGAAGATGGGCTTATCTGAGAATGGAGTAATGAGGAGAAGCTGATTATGTTTAGCTCAGCCCCTCCCATCTTCATTCTCTCATGTCTGCCTATCCGCACAGAAGATCATTCTTATCCTCTCTAGGCCATGGATTAGATTT
This sequence comes from Physeter macrocephalus, assembly GCF_002837175.3. Classification (NCBI taxonomy): domain Eukaryota; kingdom Metazoa; phylum Chordata; class Mammalia; order Artiodactyla; family Physeteridae; genus Physeter; species Physeter macrocephalus. The sequence goes on along the minus strand of NC_041228.1, from coordinate 27,856,069 downwards.
AGTAAGACAGGTTCCCATTAAGGAAACTGTCTTACTAAACCTCTTGGATTCTAGTGATTTCTGTGCCTACTGGGTATGCTTATTCAGGAGTGTAATGTAAACAAGCCGTTTTATTATTAAATCTATAGCCATGTATGTAAATCTAGACTTTGTCAGCATATTATTATAGAAATTATTTTCTTTCATCTGCTTGAAGTCTGTGACCCTCTGTTAATAGAGGCTCAACACAGATAAGGGAAAACATTCATTTCTTATTTGTTTTAATCCTAGATTCAGTTGTACTTGCCTGTGAATCTATAGGCAGAGACACAGAATGATATTAGAAAGTGAAATATACATGCAATGTGACCAGGTACCTGCCTTTAAAGTTGAGAGGAACTTGGTTCCGCTCAATGCATGCAGAATTTATAGGGAATTATATTGTACCATGAGGACACGTTTACAAAATTGTGCAGTTGGATTTTAACAATGCAGCCTTAGTAGGCTGGCTTTTATAGTAAAAGTGCTGCAGCTTGCTGTGAGCTAGAGTGCTCCCTCCCTCTTAGTTCAGCACTGGTGTGACCAAAGTGAGGGACCTAGAAAAAAATCAGAATTTTCAAATATTCTTGAAGAAAATCTTATTTAAACGAAAGCCTAAATTTCTCAAAAAGTCAGAAATATCTCCAAAAAATTACAACTGAGACTGTATTTCTAGGTGAATTTTTATTTCAATGTAGTCAACAATGTGTCACAAATATACTCTTTATGGGCATTTTCTCACATTTAAATTTACATTCCAAAGCTCTGGTCTCCAAGTATCTGGTATAGACTGACAGGCATTCTGGCAAAGCTGAAGCCAAGTGATTTTCCCCATTGATTCTGTTTAACCAAGATACCATTAAGACTTCTAATTTCTTGGGCAATGCTGGGCCCTGGGTTATTAAAGTATAATTTTGCCAGGAATAGTTTTGCCATAGGAACTAATGATACTAAATCACTTGAGTATGAGCCTTTCCTTTTTTATTCATTTGTTGGGCTCTTCGATAGACCCAGGAACTACTTATGGCTGAGTATGACACTAAGCTCTCAAAGAGACTTCAATTCTTTTTTGATATACAATACTATAACTTTGAAGGGACCCGAATTCAACCCAGGTATCCAACATATCTCAAGATTAGACTGAGTATACAAAAAGAGAATTTGGGGGAACCTTAATAATTTTGTGATCAGATTCTTTATATTTTGACTTATGTTGGAATAGTTATTTAACTTTAGACTTTATTTCATGAACGATTTTGAACTTAACCTACCTCAAGGAACTTTAATATTTGACCAATAGTTACTTTTTCCCTGACATTGGTAATGGCAAAAATTCAAACTGAGGACATATCATGGTTGACATTTTATTTTTGGAGTGTCTGTATTTTATAATTTAATATCATTGTACAACTTTGATAATGTATATGGATTAAAGTTTGAACTTTTTTGTTCTGAGGTTTAAAGCTGCCTTGGAAATACCTGAATTAATGTACTCTGTGACTTTTTAAAAAATGTAATTTTCTGTGGAAAAAAATTTAACTCTCTCTTCAGTGATATTAGAATGATCAGCAAATGACTGGGACACATGAAGTTACAAGCAAGAGAGACTGCAGTTGAGCAATTGCAATCTCTCTTTTGCTGGACTGCATTATTGTAAAATTATGCATTACCCTCTTGTTAGGCATTTTCCTTTTGGAACTCTCTCTGCCATGTCCCTCTCTGCTAGACCTCTCCGTGATATTAGACCATACTACCATTTCTCAGCCTTGGCTAGGTGAATCTCTTTAAACCTGTGATTCACAACCAGAGACTATATTTTGTCCCCAGGGAACATTTGGTAATGTCTGGAGACATTTTTATTTTTTATAACTTGGGTGTTGGTACTGTTATCTGGTGGGTAAAGAGACCAAAGATGCTGCTAAACAATAATGCACAAGACAATGCTACCTGCCCCCCACCAAAAAAACAAAACTATATCTGATCTCAAATGTTAGTAATGGTGAGTTGGAGAAACTCTGCTTTAGACAATGAAATGTGTAAAGGGACATGAACCATTTCTGAGCAGAAGCCTTAAGAACTGGTGTATGTTTCTACCATCACTCTTTTTTCCTCTGTGATGAGATGAGTGAAGGGGCTCAGATAGGAGCTGCTCCCATATCCTAGATCCCCAAATGAAGAAGACAGGGAGCAGGGTCACAGTCAAGCCACAATGGAAATATAATGTGACCAAGAAATAAATCTTTTTGTTGTTGTAAGCCACTAAAATTTAGGAATCCTTTGTTACCTTATATTAACATAAGCCGATTAACTACCTATTGTTTTTCCGTGATAAGATGAACAGTTTAATGTCCATTAGAGTGACTTCTGTATGTTTCTTAATTGGTTCCAACAAAAAATCATTTTATTTATTGCTCTGCTTGAAATTTTAAGAATACATGCTAAGATAAGGTTGCCGATTCAGAAAACTGTGTACATTTCTATCAGAAGGGTTTTTATCTCCTTATGATGCCAGAAAGTTTTAAATATGCTAAAATTCAACTCCTATTGAAAGGCTAAAGCATGTCAATGGCCATCTTAACTGAGTAAATTATCTTAAATTTAATGTAGTTTTTAAAATGGTTTAACTCAAATCCCAAGTAATCTGTAACTTGTGAAATAGTTCATGGATACCGGATCTCAACAGACTTGAGAAAATGAAGATTTGAAAATCATTTTATTTAGGATCCAGTAGACAGCACCCTCGTAGTTTCCTTTCATGAAACCAACACTTATGGGAATGACTGGCAAATTCACTTCAGTGGCAAAATGTACAAAATTTATCTAAGCAAAAACTGCTCTATAGTCAATGATTTTGAATTTCGATTAGGGGGAGCAAAAAAGCTTGAACATCTATGAGATGTTCTTGTTCTTCAGACGGCTTGAGCCATGTGTGAGAAAATAGTTTGTGTCTCTTAGTTTAAAGTCCGTCTTCTAATCTTCAGTGCCCATACTTTTCTTATCATTTATCAAAATGTATAGTGAACAGACATGAACACATGTGTTTTTGTTATATTCTGCTTGGCCTCCTTGGTGCATCGTTCTTCACCAGACTGCACCTTCCTTTTGGAAGGGAGTTTTGCCTTATGAGTATCCAATTCAGAATACTTGGCACATAGTGAGGCTCAATGTTTGATGATTGAATTAGTGAACATCTATACATAAATAGATGACTTTAATTTATGCTTAATCTCACAAATGAAGTTTAAAAAAATGAGATAAAAATGAAAGTTATTTAGAGCCAATCTAATGTTTCTATTTTTATAATATTTTTGCATATTTATTTCTCTAAATCCACACTTTACAAGAAAGAGAAAAAATATATTTTATTATAACACCATTTTTTTAGACCAGGAGTTGATATCCTTTTTTACAAGACTATGAGTGGCCTGTGGCTGCTGAATTTTTTAGAATGGATTTCAAGCACATCTATGAAGTAAGCCAAAGAAAGTAGAAGTATAAAGAAAGTGATCAGATGTTGGAAACTACAGTGCTCTTTCCTGGAAAATTCTTTCAGAGAGAAAACCTGCAGCCTATAACCTCTCTTGTCCTCATGACAAGGTACACCATGCTGATGTTTAAAGTTTCAGTCTAAGCTCTTTGCCATATTATGAATGTGAAATATCTTTTTGAACTGTGTGTTATATCCCTTGGTTTCAGTTGGAGAATAGTATCTATTTTATATTTTTGTATTTTAATATAAGAGAATTTGAAGTTACTCTAATAAAAACATAAAGGAGATAATTTTCCTTAGATGTTTAGACTTCATAAAAATTTAGAAAATTTGAAAGAGTTTTGAACCTCAAACTTCTTTATATTCAGCATAAAATGATTTTATCTTAAAGCCTTGTATATTTCAGCGGGAATTTAATTTTTCAAAAGTCTCTACCCTGGACACTCATAGTATCCCTCTACTGGTGTTATCTTGTTTGTCTCTTAGATTGCTACCTTGCTGAGCAAAGAGAATGCTTTCCCATGAATACATACACACACACACACACACACACACACACACATACACACACACACACACACACATGCTTTCTGATGTTCATTAATTTTGTATAATAATAATGTTTTTCCTCCTGCCATCTAATTTATCTACACAAACCAGTCCACATTTGTTGCAAGCATAAAGACTCTAGTCTAAAAAACATTAGGTGAGTAGCATTTTATTGGTCATTTGAATTTAAAGTAGGTAAAATATAAATCACTATGAGCTCTAATTCTTTGTTTTTTGTAATCGTGTATTCTTCTTGGTTATTACTTGTCCCCTGAATCACTATTCTGCCCCATGTTTTACCAATATGCAAAAAACAATTTTTAATTCTTTGATTTGCATTGACATAATTTTGAAAATATTCATGTACACTGGAAAGTTCCATTTAAAATCACTTTATTTTGCAAAATCACCTGAAGGTGTTGAAAAAGTTAAAGGTTTATTTCCTAATTTGGAATGAATTCTTATAAAGAGGTTTTTAATTCCTAGAAAGGTAAGATTGACAAGAACCTCAGAATAGAAATTGGATCCAGTGACATTAAAGCATGCCCATCCTGCTCAGAAGAAAGGCCATTCTCACAGGGTCCTCTGGCCAGGTCCCATTGCTGTCCAGGTGGAGTGTGAAAGTACTTCAGCAAAAAAATTCATTTGCCTAGCTCAAGTGAGGAAAATAACCCTCCAGATGTTGCAGAACACTCACATGCTTTTTGTTGCATTATTGCTGTTTCTTGAATTTATTTTCCCTGCTGCAATTGACTTGTCAGCTCAGTTTTGGGTCAGTTTGGCTTCTCTAATTTAGTGTCATAATCAATCCCTGAACAGCAATCATACATAATATATCAATAGTAATGACTGTAAGAGGGTTTATACAATACAGCATGTTTACTGAGGTTAAGGTATTTATTTTATGCACCTTCATAAACGAACTCATACTTCTTTGCTCCCCATCATGGATACGACAGAAACAAGCTTGTTTTCTTTTTTTTTTTCCACAGAGATTTACACCAAATAATGAATGAGTCTTTGGTATCCTCTGAACTCCCAGAAACACTCCTCCTTCTCTTGTACTTTTCTAAAAATTTCAAGTTATTTAACCTGCTGTGAATGAGGGCTTTGACTTCGGGGATGAAGTATCAATATGTAACATACATGAGACATTCTGCCTTATGCTTATTGATTTGATATAGCACCCATTATGAGTCAGGCATTACAATGACTACTGAAGATAAAAACAGGATGCCTGCCTTCAAGGATTTCATAACATAGAAAAGGACACAGCCAAAGAAATTACCCCCCCTTGAATAATCTCTAAAATAAAATGAGCTATAAATGAGTTTAATTATTTGGTAATAAATACGGGTAATTCTTTTTAATACTTTTGCTTTCTTTTGATATTCTATAAATGTACAACTCAACTAAGATCTGATTCTGAGTCTCTCCACTAACAGAGGTGACTGGTGATTCTACCACAATGATTTTCTTTCTACGAGGTTAGTGAAAGGAGATGACAGATAGAAGTCTCACTGGTTATGTAATTACTCTCTTTCCAGGTAAGCACCTGTTGTGCCAGTTCCCATGGCTCTCCCAGGTCCCCAGGCTCTGCTGCTTCAGGCCATGCACGGAGCAGGGTGAACTTGGGCTTGCCTGGAAGGCCCTGTGCCTGAGAGTCACCCTCCCTAGTGGACCTCACAGTCACCTCCTCAGAAATATTGCTACTTCCCAAGAGTGCTGCTGTTTCTACTCATATTGGTCTTTCAACCTCTTCCAGTTTTCAAAAACTTCTCTCCTCTGTTCTCCTCCAAACAATTTACCTTCACTCCTTACAAGAAGTCCAATTAGAAAAATGTAGTTTTTAGAAAAACAAAACAAAACAAAAAGCCAAGAATTAAAGACCTTTCAGCCAGCTTCATCTTTAGTGAAGAATCATAACCTACCCTAGGGGCAATTTAGCAATGGGAGGTCTGCCTGCTTCATGAAAGTGGGCACGGGAGGAGGAGACAGTTTGAGTAAAAAATTCTATTTCATATTTCATTTTTTCTAACACATTTAATAAATGTAAGCCAAAGATTAGAATGTCATGCAAATGCTATGATAGAAGAAGTCACCAGCCATGTGGCAAAGAGAGAAGATGCCCCTAACTCCTGACCATGAGGAACTCAGAGAAAAATCTAAAATTTTTGCTGGGAAGGACTCCAAAAGGATTTTCAGACATAGCTGAGTTTTCAAAGACAGCGTGAGTTAATCAGGTGGTTGAAAGGGCTGGAGTTCATTCTAAGCAGAAAAAGCAAGTACTACTAGTGAACCTTCTGATCTGTTTAAGGAATCACATTTTGATCAGAACACACAGTGTACAGAACATGAAGAGTGGTGAGAGAAGAGGCTGGGAAACTAGTGGCCAGACCATAAGTGTTGTTTTCTACTCTACAGATTTTATCTTTACAACAATAAGACATTCATGTACTAGCTCATGGTAGATCCTTTTATTTATTGCTTTAATTATTACACTTTCTTTCAACTGCTCATATACCTAAGTTAAAACTGTGAGATCTTTAAGTAAAAACAAGGTCTCATAACTATTTTCTATGAGTGTTACTACAATGTCATTTAAATATTAATTCTCAATAATTTGATAACATTTGAATCTTGCTATTTATATTATGCATTTAGGCATGGTATATTTGTGTATTTTACCGAAGCTCTAATTTCTGTTTCCAAGCCAAATTTTACGTTTTAAGCCAAATTTAATGTATTAGGATAATGTTGAATTCTATTTTGGCCTCAACTTTCTAGTTAAATAATCCAATTTTATTGTTTACAATTGAAGTAATAACCCCTTTAGAGTTAGATGAATATATCTTTATTTCCCTTTTGGGAATTGAGGATATTTTAGCATAGAATTTAACTGTTAGAAAGAACTATAATTTCATTTAGTAGAGATATTTTTAAAAATAGAAGAAAAAATGGAAAAAATGTTATTAAGTATATGTTGAGTCAATTTTAGTTATGGACTAGTAATTATATTTAGCATTTTCTTAGTCAAAGTCATAGTCACTCCAGAAATTTGTGTTGTTTTTTCTTGTAAGCCAATTATATATTAAATATTATATATTATTATATATTAAATATTATACTACTCCATATTTAAATAGGGAACAGAAAGAATTATCTGCTTATTTAGCATAGCAGAAAATAATGAACCTAGAGGATCATTAAGAGAGTAGACTACATTAAAAACCAGAGGAAAACTTAACTATCTTATGTGATATGCTGTTATTCTTTGTGGTGTGTAGATTTGGTTCATGGAAACTGCTGAAGTGTTTCCTTTCTTCTAATATATAAATCTACCCATCTGTGTGTGTACGTGTGAGTAGTTGTTATAAATAAATTAGTAAAGAGACTGCTAATGCCTCCACATATCTGTTCTCTCTTCTTTTCTTACTAATACCCCTCCCCCTACCTTTTATCTGGGTACAGGATGGATAGAATAACAGAAGTGACCTGGGTCTCTCCTGAATACAGTACTTCACAATCTGTCAGAATCTGTACAGCCACCCCAAACACACAAGTCTCAGAATCAAGAAGCCAGGAAAGGAATTGCGACAGTCACTTGTTCTAGAACCATGCACTTGGCTATGACTGTAACCACACAATGGATGTAATGTACCCTCTCTGTCTCTCTCCATGTAATTTGGCTCTAAATCAAAATCTTGAGAAGAGGAATCTATATCATATCCCCAACCTTGCAAGATAGTTTTAGAAATGTTGTTTTAAAATTGGTAGCCTCTGTATACTAGAAGATATCTGCAGTATCGACCAATGGAAATTTTTTTTTTTGCGGAGCACAGGCTCCGGACGCGCAGGCCCAGCGGCCGTGGCTCACGGGCCCAGCCGCTCCGCGGCATGTGGGATCCTCCCAGACCGGGGCGCGAACCCGGTTCCCCTGCATCGGCAGGCGGACGCGCAACCACTGCGCCACCAGGGAAGCCCCCAATGGAAATTTTATAAAGCTGTTCAAGACCACTCCACTGGCCAAAAACATTAAAATATGTTTTTGATGCTTATGACTGAGCCCTTAGAAAATAAAAATAAGGAGGAAAGCTTAAATAGTGAAAAAAAGTAGTAGAACAAATGCACAGACCATCTAGAATCACAAAACACTATAAACACCTCTTTCAATTTTGGGTGGTTAGTCCCCAAACATCACTCTCCATTCCTCTTTGACTACTTTGATAGTATGATTACTAAATTGCTTGATTTATTTTATGTCTTAAATGACACTGGTAATTGTATAAATCATGTGTTAAACTTACTGATTTAAAAATATGTCTAAAATGAACAGACTTCTACCTTGTTTAAAGTATAAGTGATATCCTCCGAATATAAAAGAAAACTGTGTCAGAAAAATGCCTATTATTTAAATAGAAGTGTGAGAAATAGCAAGTATTTTACTAATGCCTTGAATCTTATTTTTCTCAAATGACTTCTAATCACATCCAATGCCTTGGAATAGTATGATGACAAAATTTAGAAACATACCTGTGTCTTGCTCTACACATACAAAGAACATTTGGCTATGGCCCAGCCAATTCGTCACTTTGACTGACTTACTGGTTAGTTCTGATTCACTCTAAGGTTAGTTTTTCCACAATTTAAATATCAAAATAAACAAATAGATGTAAATGCCATATTAGGCTGTTATTTGTTAAAGAGAGGAGATATACAACCAATTATTAAATAACTTTGAGACACCATTGAAAATCTGAAGAGAGATGGAATGAAAGAGTGGTTCTTTAGATTTTCAGCACTTCTACAGCTTCTCGTTAGCCAAGGTTACCTGGATATTTATATATAGAATCTGGGACCAATTCTCAAAATCCACTTTCTTTTGAGGAAATAAACCCTGACATTGGACCATGTCTTTCAATTTTACTTCCCAGAGCAACGTCTTCTCCTTAACCTATCAGCTTACCACTCCAGGGTCCTGTATTTTCTCCTCAGCCTACACCTGGAGTTGTCAATTATTTTGTTCCAACATATTACAATCTTAGATGGTCTGGAATAGGAGTTGAGAGAGAGAAAGAGTAGCAGCTCTTCTTTGGAGCTCTCACAGCACACTGCCAGTTTCTGTTTCTGTCTGTTCCTCTGAATTGAATCACATGAATAGGTGTTGCTGTGCTTTGTTATCTTGGATATGTGCCCAGCAAAGGGAATGGATTAGGGAAAAAAAAAAAGAAAAAAGAAAACATATTATCTCATTAATATTGTGCTTAAAATCTTTAGGAGAATAAAAAGTGAACAACTGAGCACTATCTCAATTTTATCAATCAAAAAGAAAGTGGATAACAAAGAATTTGGTTGGCTTCTATCTCTGGTTCCAGGGAAGTAACCTCTTGTGATGATTGATTTTATATGTCAACTCGGCTGAGCTATAGTGCCCAGATATTTGGTCGAACATTACTCTGAGTGTTTTTGTGAAAGTGTTTTTTGGATAAGATTACCATTTAACTTGGTGGATTTTGAATAAAACAGATTACTCTACAAAATGTGGATAGGTCTCATTTAATTAGTTGAAGGCTTAAACAGAAAAAAGTTGACACTTCTGGAAGAAAAGGGAATTCTTCTAGCAGACTGTCTTTGCACTCAAACTGTAAGTCTTTCCTGGATCTCCAGCTTGATGCTCTACTCTATAGATTTTGGACTTGCCAACGCTCCACAATTGCATGAGCCAAATCCTTAAAATTAAAAAAATAATAATAATTAAATCTATCTACCTATCTACATATTTATTTAGAGAGGCATCTTATTCTGTTTCTCTGGAGAACCCTGACTAATATATCTCTAAATCTTTGGAATTTCCCCATGATAAGAGTGCCTTTGTTATTCATGCTAAGCCCTTCATTATGCTAATGAGGTGACTCATGCTGGGGTCCTATATTTTATTCTAACAAGATGACCCAGGATAGTGTTGACATGCCAGAAAGACTAATCAGATGATTACAGGGCTCTCTGAGCCCCACGATAGCTGAACGTCCAGCTGGAGATCTAGTCACAGGGGAAGTGTTTCATTCAATCATGCCAATATAATGAAACAATAAAAACTCTGGACACAGAAGCTCAGTTGAATTCCTCTGGTTGGCTATATCCTTTGAGTATTACCATACATCAGTACCAGGAGGGAATGCTTCCCTGAGGATGATGGAAACCTCACATGTAGAACCCTTCCAGAGTGTGCTTATAAGCCTTTTCTTTTGGCTGGTTATTATTTTGTCTTTTTGCTATAGTACAATTGTGAGTATGGCACTTGCAGTGAGTCTGTGTACCTTTCCAGAAAATTATGGAATCTCTGTATAATTGTGGGAACCCCCAAATTGGTAGGCCATCAGTATGAAATCAGGGTGACCCTGGTGACCCCTGAAATTGCAACTGGTGTCTAAAGTGAGGGCAGTCTTATGGATGACTGTGTCATTAAACTTGATTTTGGCAAACTCATTGCAGGAAGAGATATGCCACATTAATTTTTAAGTAAAATATGTTCTTATTTAAATTTCCAAATTATAAAAATTACATTACATTTTAGGCTTCAGGAGGCTTATGTCTAGGGACATAAGTTGAATAAGAATCTCATAAAGTTCTGACTACAGCATATTTATGAAATGTTTTTTCTTAGTTTTAACCTTAACTTCAAAACCTATCTCCTCCATAATCTAGCTAACTGACCTGGTCTAAATCGTTTAGCCTATATAATGCTCAATTTTTTCATCTATAAAATGAAAAATTTTGCCTCATATTTAAAAACTCATACTGAGACCAATTCATAAAAATCTACAGGCTCTTTCATGAAACAAAATAATAAATATTTTAAGGTCAGTACCACTATTTTTCAATAATTTTGAAGTGTCAAATTATACTCAGTAGTTAGTTTACCTATTTTAGTATAATCTTAATTCAGTAATTGTAACAGATAAGTAAAAAGAAAACAGATTTAGTTTAAATTTTGGAAACGTTTTTGCTGACTCCAATGATAATGTGAAAAAACTGAAATAGGCATTTAAACAAAGCAAAAAATAACTGCCCTGTTTATTTTCAAAATAAACCTTTAAAATTCAGTATCATATTAAAAGAAAACAGAACAAAAAAACTTGGTATGTAAGTGTACCTTAAATGCTGGATTGTCTAAACATAAATAATTGTTAATGTAATATAACTCTTTTTGCAGTTTTTCTTTAAGAAGATAGATTTTTAAATTATGAAATATCCACAGGAAATTACTAATCAAAACCGAGTAAATAATCAATAGGCATGACATAATACTGACATCCAGTGGCCTTTTAGGCTAATTGCAGAGCAATGTTCTGTTCATATTATTCAAAGTAGTGTTGGTAAAAGGTTTGTCATGATTATTTAACTTGATGTTATCCATGTGAGAAGCAATTTCCTTATTGATCACAACATAAGTAATAAATTTAAAGTTGCAGATTGCTTGCTATTAGTAATATGTTTTTGTCTAATACTCCCACAATTATTAACAAACTCCCAGAGTATTAAACAAACAAAAATCAATGAAAAATAGTTACATCTCTCTTAGGTTAATTCAATATCTATATAGATAATTACCAACATTTCTCTTTCCACAAATAATCCTATGGATATGTTTTGATTTTCAATTGGCTTTTTTGCTCCTTTGAATACATGTTTCCATTTGTAGCTGTGGCACATGTTTCAGCCAGGATAGGCTGGCTTACATAGTTATAAACATCAATACACATTTATTCCTTATTCAAATTACTGGTTAGCAGAGAAACTGTGCTCACTGGAATTACTTATGAGTCCTGCCAGAGCAGCCACCATCATGAAGTTGCTATTTGCTGTGGAGAAGGAAAGAAAGTGTGAGAGAATCTTGAAAAGCTCCATATGTCATTCTGATGCTATAGTTCACAAACGGCCACAAGACTGCATTGGCAGAGCCAGTCACCCAGCCACCCTCAACAGCAGGGGTCAGGCAGTGATTCCTACCATGTGCTCAGATGGGGAGAACACAGTTGGACATCAGCACCCTTGGAATTACTTTCCTCTGTCTTTGTTCTTTTGCCTTCTTTGGCTAGTCCTTCTCCAAAATTCTTCTAAACATTCAGGTCCTACAGTTTTTTTGGTTTTTTTTTTTGCGGTACGCAGGCCTCTCACTGCTGCAGCCTCTCCCGTCGTGGAGCACAGGCTCCGGATGCGCAGGCTCAGCGGCCACGGCTCATGGGCCTAGCTGCTCCGCGGCATGTGGTATCTTCCCGGACCGGTGCACGAACCCGTGTCGCCTGCATTGGCAGGCAGACTCTCAACCACTGAGCCACCAGGGAAGCCCAGGCCCTACAGTTTTAATTCCAACTTTAAATAACATTTATGCTGATGATTCTTAAATTTATATTTTCAGCCTATAAATTTCTATAGTACTCCAGATCCTTTTAGCCAACATTTTATTCAATATATCCACTTGATACTATCAAATCCCTTAAACTAAAAGTGGCTGTAATAGAAATTATGGTAACGCTCCTGAATTTTTTTTCTATTTTGAAGTTTCTATATATGTAAAAAGACATTCATTAAGTTAAACTTGCCAAAAATCTAGCAATCATCCTTGAAATTCCTGGGGTATTATTAACTTAGAAGGTAGTTTTTTAAAAAAATCCATCTTAATAATGACGTTCCCCTGTCCTCAGTGAGGGATAAAGGCTAAGTTCATGAACCAAGCCAAGCTACCTAAGAAATTTTGATCCCACACACTATGCTAGAATAGCCAGTGGTAATAACTCTTGCTAGACTTGAATCTAAGATACTAAAGACAGCATCTACACCTGTCAAACCTCCACACTGTCCCAAAAATAAATACACTGAGGTAAAGAAAGCAAAGTCAACAGATATAGTGAATCCAAATCTTTTTTCACTTGTTTCAACACCAAATATAGCTGTGCTTGAATCTAACTATAGTACTAGCTTTCCATTTAAGTGAGTCAATAAAATTTCTTTACTTTGTTTAAGGCAATTTGATTTAAATTTTCTGTCACTTGTACCTAAACAAGTTCTAAAGGAAATATTTTACACACACAGACACATATACTTATGGTAGTGTTGTAATATTTAAATAATTTATATAATGTATTGTTATATATTGCATATAGGACTACTGTAATACATATGTGATAATATTGAGGTATTTATGAAATTTGCATAAAGTATTATATATGCAATTGTATGTATATAAATAAATATATATGTATAATTCATGTATATAATATATATTTTTACACTAGGTGGGGCATTTCAAGTTAATGTGGAAATAATGAACATTTATAAAATACTCAAAGGATTTGTAATAAAATAAGTTGTGTACATATGTTTAGGAGGACTTTAATTGTAATTGAGTCTGTGGTTCTGGCTTCCATTTTAGGAATCAAATTTATGGAATTATTAGTCTCCAAAGTGACCTCTATTTATGTGTTTCTTCACACACAGAATGATTTTATAGTTACATATATGTGATATGTATGGTGATTTCTATTTATCTATGCATGTGATCTGAGGCAGAGGCCCAGGTTCAAGAGACCTAGTAGATACAGTATCCACTTTTACCTCACTTATATGAGCCAACACTTAACAGGTAAACAGTGGTCAAATTTCTGAATGAAGGCCAAGATTTTCCTATACATCTCTGTTTCAGAATTTTTCTTTCCTAACCCCGGTCATTTTATGTTGGAAGTTTGATTGTTGAAAAAGAACTAAACTAGATAGAACATTTTTAAATATACTCGAAAGGGCTTAATAACAATTTATACAAGTTTTGATTCAAAACATTTCATTTAGTCAGGCTGAAGAAACTACTTCACCTCTTTCTGATGTGACTATTTGGCTTCATAAGGAAAATAAAAGCCCACAGCTTGCATAAGTCAGGTCAATTTTGTCTGTTTTGTTTTTTAAGTTACCTGAGAGCCATAAGTTCCTGGTACCTGAAACAATCTCTTCCTTATTTTCAAGGTCAGTGTTTCTAAAATTGTGTTCCAAAAATAACTAACTAACTAAATAAACAAATAAAATTGTGTTCCACAGGCCACAGGCCTCTGAATCAGATGCTCTGAGTGGCTTTCAGTTTTCTGTATTTTAAGCAAAGTACTCAGTAATACTTTGCGCCCCTGCATTCAAAATCTAATGCTCCAAGCCAGGAGCTTAAATGCTGTGAAAGAAAAAAAAAATCCTGTTTAATCACCATATTTAAAGCTCAACAATATTATTGGTTGAAATCTTCGGATGCTAATAAACCTATATTTATTTTTGTGTTTTCCTTTTCTTATTAATTCATTTATACCACAGATGAAATTCCTATAAACTACAACTGGCACTGATGACATGAAAGAAATTGAAAATAGGTAGACCCACTTGGGTAGGATCTTCTACCTTATATTCACAGGAAAGTGGGAAAGAGAAGGAACAGAAAAGGTGTTGGTTTGCACCCTGCAGGCCTACAAGCCCTGTACTTGCCCAGCTTCAAGACTGAAGAAAGATCCTGAGTCAGTTACAGAAACATCAATGGTTTAATGGATGGGGGATCTTACATGTCTGAACAAAGGTCCTGGAGCAACACCCCACCATGTGAGGCAGACAGAGCAGGCAGGACATGGCAGCAGTCTTTGCTGCAAGGCGGAGGGAGTTTACCAGTTATTGGGGTATTGAGGTCAGGTTGGCTCATCAGTTACCAGGGAAACCAGGAGAGCCCCCACTCCCACTACTCTTTTGACAAGCTATCTTGGTGGAGATGTCCTGATGTAAAGATAAGAAGAATCACTCCTAGAATACAGAAATAAAATCAAAAATACACAAATGGGACCTAATGAAACTTAAAAGCTTTTGCACAGCAAAGGATACCATAAACAAGACCAAAAGACAACCCTCAGAATGGGAGAAAATATTGGCAAATTAAGCAATTGACAAACCTGTCAGAATGGCCATTATCAAAAAATCTAGAAACAATAAATGCTGGAGAGGGTGTGGAGAAAAGGGAACCCTCTTGCACTGTGGGTGGGAATGTAATCTGATAAAACCACTATGGAGAACAGTATAGAGTCCTGATGTAAAGATAAGAAGAATCACTCCTAGAATACAGAAATAAAATCAAAAATACACAAATGGGACCTAATGAAACTTAAAAGCTTTTGCACAGCAAAGGATACCATAAACAAGACCAAAAGACAACCCTCAGAATGGGAGAAAATATTGGCAAATTAAGCAATTGACAAAGGATTAATCTGCAAAACATACAAGCAGCTCATATAGCATAATATCAAAAAACAAACAACCCAATCCAAAAATGGGCACAAGACCTAAATAGACATTTCTCCAAAGAAGACAAAGAGATTGCCAACAAACACATGAAAAGATGCTCAGTATCACTAATCATTAGAGAAATGCAAATCAAAACTACAATGAGGTATCTCCTCACACCAGTCAGAATGGCCATCATCAAAAAATCTACAAACAATAAATGCTGGAGAGGGTGTGGAGAAAAGGGAACCCTCTTGCACTGTGGGTGGGAATGTAATCTGATAAAACCACTATGGAGAACAGTATAGAGGTTCCTTAAAAACTAAAAATAGAACTACCATATGACCCAGCAATCCCACTACTGGGCATATACCCTGAGAAAACCATAATTCAAAAAGAGTCATGGAAGCCTCTTAGATAGCCTCATCCGCCAGACAGCAGAAGCAAGCAGAACTACAATCCTGCAGCCTGTGGAACAAAAACCACATTCACAGAAAGACAGACAAGATGAAAAACCAGAGGGCTATGTACCAGATGAAGGAACAATATAAAACCCCAGAAAAACAACTAAATGAAGTGGAGATAGGCAACCTTCCAGAAAAAGAATTCAGAATAATGATAGTGAAGATGATCCAAGACCTCGGAAAAAGCATGGAGGCAAAGAACAAGAAGATGCAAGGAATGTTTAACAAAGACCAGGAAGAATTAACGAACAAATAAACAGAGATGAACAACACAATAACTGAAATGAAAACTACACTAGACGAAATCAATAGCAGAATAACTGAGGCAGAAGAACGGATAAGTGACCCGCAAGACAGAATGGTGGAATTCACTGCTGCAGAACAGAATAAAGAAAAAAGAATGAAAAGAAACGAAGACAGGTTCAAGAAGATGGCAGACGAGTAAAAGAATTCAGAATAATGATAGTGAAGATGATCCAAGACCTCGGAAAAAGCATGGAGGCAAAGATCAAGAAGATGCAAGGAATGTTTAACAAAGACCAGGAAGAATTAACGAACAAATAAACAGAGATGAACAACACAATAACTGAAATGAAAACTACACTAGAAGAAATCAATAGCAGAATAACTGAGGCAGAAGAACGGATAAGTGACCCGCAAGACAGAATGGTGGAATTCACTGCTGCAGAACAGAATAAAGAAAAAAGAATGAAAAGAAACGAAGACAGGTTCAAGAAGATGGCAGACGAGTAAGACGCGGAGATCACCTTCCTCCCCACATATACATCAGAAATACATCTACACGTGGAACTGCTCTTATAGAACACTCACTGATCGCTAGCAGAAGACCTCAGACCTCCCAAAAGGCAAGAAACTCCCCACGTACCTGGGTAGAGAACACCCACTGAACGCTAGCAGAAGACCTCAGACCTCCCAAAAGGCAAGAAACTCCCCACGTACCTGGGTAGGACAAAGAAAAAAGAGAAAACAGAGACAAAAGAATAGGGACGGGACCTGCACCAGTGGGAGGGAGCTGTGAAGGAGGAAAGGTTTCCACACACTAGAAGCCCCTTCACGGGCGGAGACTGCGGATGGCGGAGGGGGAAGGTTCGGAGCCACGGAGGAGAGCGCAGCAACAGGGGTGCGGAGGGTGAAGCGGAGAGATTCCTGCACAGAGGATCGGTGCAGACCAGCACTCAGCAGCCCGAAAGGCTTGTCTGCTCACCCGCCAGGACGCGCAGGGGCTGGGAGCTGAGGCTCAGGCTTCGGTCGGATCGCAGGGAGAGGACTGGCAGCATGAACACAGCCTGAAGGGGTTAGTGCACCACAGCTAGCCGGGAGGGAGTCCGGAAGAAGTCTGGAGCTGCTGAAGAAGCAAGAGACTTTTTCTTCCCTTTTTGTTTCCTGATGCCAAGGAGAGGGGATTGAGCACGCTGCTTAAAGGAGCTCCAGAGACGGGCGCGAGCTGCGGCTATCAGCGCGGACCCCAGAGATGGGCATGAGACACTAAGGCTGCTGCTGCCACCACCAAGAAGCCTGTGTGCGAGCACAGGTCACTCTCCACACCTCCCCTCCTGGGAGCCTGTGCAGCCGCCACTGCCAGGGTCGCGTGATCCAGGGACAACTTCCCTGGGAGAACGCACAGCGTGCCTCAGGCTGGTGCAACATTACACCAGCTTCTGCCTCTGCAGGCTCGCCCTGCATCCGTACCCGTCCCTCCCCCCGGCCTGAGTGAGCCAGAGCGCCCAAATCAGCTGCTCCTTTAACCCAGTCCTCTCTGAACGAAGAACAGATGCCGTCAGGCGACCTAAACACAGAGGCGGGTCCAAATCCAAAGCTGAACCCTGGGAGCTGTGCGAACAAAGAAGAGAAACGGAAATCTCTCCCAGCAGCCTCAGGAGCAGTGGATTAAAGCTCCACAATCAACTTGATGTACCCTGCATCTGTGGAATACCTGAATAGACAACAAATCATCCCAAATTGAGGAGGTGGACTTTGGGAGCAAGATATATTATTTTTTCCCCTTTTCCTCTTTTTGTGAGTGTGTATGTGTATGCTTCTGTGTGAGATTTTGTCTATATAGCTTTGCTTTCACCATTTGTCCTAGGGTTCTGACAGCCCATTGTTTTTTTTTTTTCTTTCTTTCTTTTTTTATTTTTTTTAATTCTTAAAATTTTTTTCTTAATAATTATATTTTATTTTTATTTTAATAACTTTATTTTATTTTATCCTACTTTATTTTATCCCCTTTCTTTCTTTCTTTCTTTCCTATTTTTTCTCCCTTTTATTCTGAGCCGTGTGGATTAAAGGCTCTTGAAGCTCCAGAGCAGTCCAGGCTGTGTCGCTGAGGTGGGAGAACCAACTTCAGGACACTGGTACACAAGAGACCTCCCATTTCCACATAATATCAAATGGCGAAAATCTCCCAGAGATGTCCATCTTGACACCAAGACCCAGCTTCACTCAACGACCAGCAAGATACAGTGCTGGACACCCTATGCAAAACAAGTAGCAACACAGGAAGACAGCCCCATCCATTAGCAGAGAGGCTACCTAAAATCATAATAAGGCTACAGACACCCCAAAACACACCACCAGACGTGGACCTGCTCACCAGAAAGACAAGATCCAGCCTCATCCAGCAGAACACAGGCACTAGTCCCCTCAACCAGGAAACCTACTCAACCCACTGAACCAACCATAGCCACTGGGGACAAACACCAAAAACAACGAGAACTATGAACCTGCAGCCCGCAAAAAGGAGACCCCAAACTCTTACTTTATTTTATTTTATCCTTTCTTTCTTTCTTTCTTTCTTTCTTTCTTTCTTTCTTTCTTTCTTTCTTTCTTTCTTTCTTTCTTTCTTTCTTTCTTTCTTTCTTTCTTTCTTTCTTCCTATTTTTCTATTTTTTCTCCCTTTTATTCTGAGCCGGGTGGATGAAAGACTCTTGGTGCTCCAGCCAGTAGTCAGTGCTGTGCCTCTGAGGTGGGAGAGCCAACTTCAGGACACTGGTCCACAAGAGACCTCCCAGCTCCACGTAATATCAAATGGTGAAAATCGAAAATCTCCCAGATACCTCCATCTCAATGCCAAGACCCAGCTTCACTCAACAACCAGCAAGCTACAGTGCTGGACACCCTATGCCAAACAACTAGCAACACAGGAGTACAGCCCCATCCATTAGCAGAGAGGCTGCCTAAAATCATAATAAGGCTACAGACACACCAAAGCACACGACCAGACGTGGACCTACCCACCAGAAAGACAAGAGCCAGACTCATCCACCAGAACACAGGCACTAGTCCCCTCCACCAGGAAACCTACACAACCCATTGAACCAACCTTAGCCACTGGGGATACACACTAAAAACCACAGGAACTACGAACCTGCAGCCTGTGAAAAGGAGACCCCAAACACAGTCAGATAAGCAAAATGAAAAGATAGAAAAACACACAGCAGATGAAGGAGCAAGGTAAAAACCCACCAGACCTAACAAATGAAGAGGAAATAGGCAGTCTACCTAAAAAAGAATTCAGAATAATGATAGTAAGGATGATCCAAAATCTTGGAAATAGAATAGAGAAAATGCAAGAAACATTTAACGAGGACTTAGAAGAACTAAAGAGGAAACAAGCAACGATGAACAGCAAAATAAATGAAATTAAAAATACTCTAGAAGGGATCAATAGCAGAATAACTGAGGCAGAAGAACGGATAAGTGACCTGGAAGATAAAATAGTGGAAATAACTACTGCAGAGCAGAATAAAGAAAAAAGAATGAAAAGAATTGAGGACAGTCTCAGAGACCTCTGGGACAACATTAAACGCACCAACATTCGAATTATAGGGGTCCCAGAAGAAGAAGAGAAAAAGAAAGGGACTGAGAAAATATTTGAAGAGATTATAGTTGAAAACTTCCCTAATATAGGAAAGGAAATAGTCAATCAAGTCCAGGAAGCACAGAGAGTCCCATACAGGATAAACCCAAGGAGAAACACGCCAAGACACATAATAATCAAACTGTCAAAAATTAAATACAAAGAAAACATATTAAAAGCAGCAAGGGAAAAACAACAAATAACACACAAAGGAATCCCCATAAGGTTAACATCGGATCTTTCAGCAGAAACTCTCCAAGCCAGAAGGGAGTGGCAGGACATATTTAAAGTGATGAAGGAAAAAAACCTACAACCAAGATTACTCTACCCAGCAAGGATCTCATTCAGATTTGATGGAGAAATTAAAACCTTTACAGACAAGCAAAAGCTGAGAGAGTTCAGCACCACCAAACCAGCTTTACAACAAATGCTAAAGGAACTTCTCTAGGCAAGAAACACAAGAGAAGGAAAAGACCTACAAGAACAACCCGAAACAATTCAGTAAATGGTAATAGAACCATACATATCGATAATTACCTTAAATGTAAATGGATTAAATGCTCCCACCAAAAGACACAGACTGGCTGAATGGAAACAAAAACAAGACCCATATATAATAAAAACTATTACAAGAGACAAAGAAGGACACTACATAATGATCAAGGGATCGATCCAAGAAGAAGATATAACAATTGTAAATATTTATGCATGCAATATAGGAGCACCTCAATACATACAGCAAATACAAACAGCCATAAAAGGGGAAATTGACAGTAACACAATCATAGTAGGGGACTTTAACACCCCACTTTCACCAATGGACAGATCATCCAAAATGAAAATAAATAAGGAAACACAAGCTTTAAATGATACATTAAACAAGATGGACTTAATTGATATTTATAGGACATTCCATTCAAAAACAACAGAATACACATTTTTCTCAAGTGGTCATGCAACATTCTCCAGGATAGATCGCATCTTGGGTCACAAATCTAGCCTTGGTAAATTTAAGAAAATTGAAATCGTATAAAGTATCTTTTCCGACACAACGCTATGAGACTAGGTACAATTACAGGAAAAGATCTGTAAAAAATACAAACACAGGGAGGCTAAACAATACACTACTTAATAACGAAGTGATCACTGTAGAAATCAAAGAGGAAATCAAAAAATACCTAGAAACAAATGACAATGGAGACATGACGATCCAAAACTTATGGGATGCAGCTAAAGCAGATCTAAAAGGGAAGCTTATACCAATACAATCCTACCTCAATCAACAAGAAACACCATTAGCCAGACTCATCAGAAAAAAAGGGAGAAGACTCAAATCAATAGATTTAGAAATGAAAAAGGAGAAGTGACAACTGACACTGAAGAAATACAAAGGATCATGAGAGATTACTACAAGCAACTATATACTAATAAAAAGGACAACCTGGAAGAAATGGACAAATTCTTAGAAATGCAAAACATGCCAAGACTGAACCAGGAAGAAATAGAAAATATGAACAGACCAATCACAAGCACTGAAATTAAAACTGTGATTAAAAATCTTCCAACAAACAAAAGTCCAGGACCAGATGGCTTCACAGGCGAATTCTATCAAACATTTAGGGAAGAGCTAACACCTATCCTTCTAAAATTCTTCCAAAAGATAACAGAGGGAGGGACACTCCCAAACTCATTCTATGAGGCCACCATCACCCTGATACCAAAACCAGACAAAGACATCACAAAGATAGAAAACTACAGGCCAATATCACTGATGAACATAGATGCAAAAATCCTCAACAAAATACTAGCAAACAGAATCCAACAGCACATTAAAAGGATCATACACCATGATCAAGTGGGGTTTATTCCAGGAATGCAAGGATTCTTCAATATATGCAAATCAATCAACGTGATACACCATATCAACAAACTGAAGGAGAAAAACCATATGATCATCTCAATAGATGCAGAGAAAGCTTTTGACAAAATTCAACACCCATTTATGATAAAAACCCTGCAGAAAGTAGGCATAGAGGGAACTTTCCTCAACATAATAAAGGCCATATATGACAAACCCACAGCCAGCATTGTTCTCAATGGTGAAAAACTGAAACCATTTCCACTAAGATCAGGAACAAGACAAGGTTGCCCACTCTCACCACTCTTATTCAACATAGTTTTGGAAGTTCTAGCCACAGCAATCAGAGAAGAAAAAGAAATAAAAGGAATCCAAATCAGAGAAGAAGAAGTAAAGCTGTCACTGTTTGCAGATGACATGATACTATACATAGAGAATCCTAAAGATGCTACCAGAAAACTACTAGAGCTAATCAATGAATTTGGTAAAGTTGCAGGATACAAAATTAATTGACAGAAATCTCTGGCATTTTTATACACTAATGATGAAAAATCTGAAAGTGAAATTAAGGAAACACTCCCACTTACCATTGAAACCAAAAGAATAAAATATCAAGGAATAAACCTACCTAAGGGAACAAAAGAACTGTATGCAGAAAATTATAAGACATTGATGAAAGAAATTAAAGATGATACAAATAGATGGAGAGATATACCATGTTCTTGGATTGGAAGAATCAACATTGTGAAAATGACTCTACTACCCAAAGCAATCTACAGATTCAATGCAATCCCTATCAAACTATGACTGGCATTTTTCACAGAACTAGAGCAAAAATTTTCACAATTTGTATGGAAACACAAAAGACCCCGAATAGCCAAAGCAATCTTGAGAATGAAAAATGGAGCTGCAGGAATCAGGCTCCCTGACTTCAGACTATACTACAAAGCTACCGTAATCAAGACAATATGGTACTTGCACAAAAACAGAATTATAGACTAATGGATAAGCCAGAAAGCCCAGAGATAACCCCACACACATATGGTACCTTATCTTTCATAAAGGAGGCAGGAATATACAGTGGAGAAAAGACAACCTCTTCAATAAATGGTGCTGGGAAAACTGGACAGCTACATGTAAAAGTATGAAATTTGAACACTCCCTAACACCATACACAAAAATAAATTCAAAATGGATTAAAGACCTAAATGTAAGACCAGACACTATAAAACTCTTAGAGGAAAACATAGGCAGAACACTCTATGACATAAATCACGGTATGATCCTTTTTGACCCACCTCCTAGAGAAATGGAAATAAAAACAAAAATTAAAAAATGGGACCTAATGAAACTTAAAAGCTTTTACACAGCAAAGGAAACCATAAACAAGATCAAAAGACAACTCTCAGAATGGGAGAAAATATTTGCAAATGAAGCAACTGACAAAGGATTAATCTCCAAAATTTACAAACAGCTCATGCAGCTCAATAATAAAAAAACAAACAATGCAATCCAAAAATGGGCAGAAGACATAAATAGACATTCTTCCAAAGAAGACATACAGATTGCCAGCAAACACCTCAAAGAATGCTCAACATCATTAATCATTAGAGAAATGCAAATCAAAACTACAATGTGATATCATCTCACACCAGTCAGAATGGCCATCATAAAAAAATCTAGAAACAATAAATGCTGGAGAGGGTGTGGAGAAAAGGGAACACTCTGGCACAGTTGGTGGGAATGTAAATTGTTACAGCCACCTGGAGAACAGTATGGAGGTTCCTTAAAATCTAAAACTAGAACTACCATATGACCCAGCAATCCCACTACTGGGCATATACCCTGAGACAACCATAATTCAAAAAGAGTCATGTACCAAAATGTTCATTGCAGGTCTGTTTACAATAGCCAGGACATGGAAGCAACCTAAGTGTCCATCAACAGATGAATGGATAAAGAAGATGTGGCACATATATACAATGGAATATTGCTCAGCCATGAAAGGAAAGAAATTGAGTTATTTGTAATGAGGTGGATGGACCTAGATTCTATCAAACAGAGTGAAGTAAGTCATAAAGAGAAAAACAAATACCGTATGCAAACACACATATGTGAAATCTAAAAAAACAGTACTGATGAACCTAGTGGCAGGGCAGGAATAGAGACACAGACGTAGAGAACGGATTTGAGGACACAGAGTGGGAAGGGGAAGCTGGGACGAAGTGAGAGAGTAGCATTGACATATATACACTACCAGATGTAAAATAGATAGCTAGTGGGAAGCAGCCACATAGCACAGGAAGATCAGCTCAGTGCTGTGTGACAACCTAGTGGTGTGGGATAGGGATGGTGGGAGGGAGGCTCAAGAGTGAGGGTGTATGGGGATATATGCATATGTATAGCTGATTCACTTTTTTGTAAAAACAGAAACTAACACAACATTGTAAAGCAATTATACTCAAATAAAGATATATAAAAAAAGAAGAATCACTAGGTGGGGCCGCAGGCAAGTATGTGAAAAGGTCAGTCTTGTGAGTAGGGTGTAGGTGAAGCAGGCATTGGTTGAGCAGCAGAGAATGTTCAGAGAACAAGAGAACATCTCTCTTGGGTGGCTTTACCATACGGAAGGATTTAACAGAATATAATTGAGACTGTTGGAAGAGTTTACTACTAAATAAAAAACTTTGGGAGAAAATTTACCTACCAAATTTCCTAACACTATTTTCTTGAGCTGTTTAATAAAAAAAATTTTTGTCCTATTAGCACACTGGACACATGAACTAGTGGGCTAATGTGATCTAACCACTCGTTCACAACTTATATTGTAAAATTGATTACCTCCAGGAGTTAAGCTATAGGCTTTGTATCAATTAGTAATTGTAATTGAAGCTGAATGTAATTAATTATGTAATTTTAGGGTGTTAATGTTAAATTCCATCTAATTACATGATGAAACTGAATCATTATGAATTTACTTAGTTATGAGTGAAACCTCTGTAAGGGATTTGTTGGACATTTTCATTAAGAACAACAATAAAATTACTTTCACCTGTAGGATACACGTTAGACTGCAGGCAGTTATTAATTATAATGAGTGAAATCTGCCTTTTTTTCTCATATCATACACTCTTCTCTATTTTCTATCTCTTCTTAAATATAATTGTCTGATTAAGTGAAACCAATTCCTTCCCTTCCCCTTCCTTTCTGTAGTAATTTCCTTATAATTTTGAAAATTTTATTCACATAGCTATTTTTAAAAATAACTGCATAGGGTAAGTAGATTAGGTTCAGCAAATATAATACACAACAAATGTAAAAACACTCACCCACTCTTTACCCACATTTGATATTAAAACCTTGGAAAGGACATTTTTCCTCTGTGTGTAGAATTTAAATATTTTTTTTTTCATGAAGAGCTCCAAGAACCTATTAACAATAGATCAAGCCAAGCAAACAAAATGAAAGATATTTGCCAACCCATCATTAGTTTATTAGCTATTTATATAAAAGAAGAATTTCCCACTAATTTTTGTATTCTCAATGCCCAGCATATTTGGGCCCTATGTTAATTAAGCAGAAAGATATAATATGAGGAAATGGACACTCACTTCTATATCTTCTGTCTTCTATATATTCATACCAGAACTGATAATCACTAAAGAGGAAAAAAAAAACTCTTGATTGAACACCATAGATTCAAATACAGATTTAACATCACTATCCCTTTCCATGTCTTCCTTGGACCTCTGCAACTGTCCTCTTGGTTTATACCCTTCACTTTCCCATGAATATTACTAGACCTTTGGGTGAAAACATACAATTTATCTGAAATAACAGTGGCTATCTGAATTTTTATTCTTGCTCAATATTTTTGCTTTCCTTTTTCTTTCAAAATAGTAAAAAAGAGCTGAAACTCCCTAAATTATGGATTAATAATTTATGCAAGTTAATAGCTTTCCTATTTAAAACTGCTTTAAGATAAAAATAAAAATTAATGTGACAGATGACAGTTTTAATTTTGTGACTGGTTAAGGATTACTTTAAGTTTGAGGCTTTATTCAGTATTTTATATTTTTTGAAGTGCCTTAGTTACACTATTGTAACCGAAAGTGGGCTCCGGCTGCTCGCTACGCAAAAGCCAATAAACAGGCAAAGATGGTAGAAAGGAAAATTGCTTTATTTCAGATGCTGGGAACCACCAAGGTGGGGATGGGTGGACTCCTAGCCAAAGGCCAACTCCCCCCGACCCCACAATCAGTGGGCAAGAGCTTTCATAGACTGAGGTGGGGAAGGGGGCTAGATGCAGAAACAGCGCAGTCAGCTCTGACCGTCATTTTGGAATTGGTCATGCGGTGGCCTGACCAGCCCCATCTTGATTGTTTTAAGTACAGTTAACCTTCATTTCCAAGGTTGGTTTGTTCCCATTTCCTTGAAGCCAATTCTCAGAATTGTGGCAGCTTATGTCATGGCTAGAGCCTGGTCATCATGTAGTTAAATTCTCCCACCTGATGGGGGTTTCAGTCTTTACAAGACAGCTCACAGGATATGGCTCGGGATATTATCTATAGCCCTTAAGAAGTAAAAATAGGTCCTCAACTTTGCTTACTGACTAAACTATTATTGTTTTGTCCTGTTTGACTGCTTTTCTTTGCTTCTGCATTTTCTCACTTCTCTGATTAAACTTGTTCTTTGGCTAAAGTTTTTCCACAGACAAAAGCCAGGCAGAGGACATGAGGGGCAAGGACCATACGGTCCTGCTCCATTTCAGTATAGTTTTTATAACAACTCCTTACAAGCAAACTCTTTTAGAATAAATATCCACTGTGTTTCTTGGTCTGGGTCTGAGTCTCCATTGCCTGAGTAATGGTGATGAGGATTACTTTTATATAAGGTATTTAAAATAGCATATTGTCTGTGATTATTGTTTGTCAATAAAGTAATAAAAAAGATTATATCTGAGATAACTTCCCTGACCACCAAGATAGATCTTTTCATTCTATATTCTTTTTGCCATGCTTTAAATTTCTTCATTCTATAATCTGATATAACTTTGCACAGAATTATTTAATTGTGTATTTTCTCTTTCCCCCAATAGAATGTACACTTTGAGAGGCTTACTATATAGCAGACAATTAATATATTTCTTGAAGAAATAGGTAGTTAATCCCAAATTGAAAATGTACAAAAACCAGTTTTTATTCAAAACTAATTTAATTTTTATCACAGTTTTGTTATTGTTGTGATATGCAACAAAACAAAAATGATGGGATTATTCTAAAATTCCACATGTCAAATTAAGCTAAAATTTTACAATCCAATTAGATAGGGTTTTTATTACATAAGTAAAATTATCTATTGTCATAAAACTTGAGAAAAATTGAAATGGAATATACCTCATCTTTGAGGTTAGAATATTGATGTAGAATTTAAAATACCAACTGAGGCCAAGCTTACCATTTTCCCTGTAAATGTTTTGAAAGATACATACCTAATCATTTATGTTTTCCATTTTCCTACACTCATGGCATATGCAAAATAAAAGCAGATACTATGGTTTGTATATAGTGAGACATTCCCATACTAAGGGAAGAAAAATAAAAGCTTACTATTCCCAAATAGTAACAACTATGGCCTTACGTTTCTCTTAGATTCCACTATTTTTCCAAATCTCCATTGTGCTACCATACATTCTACTTTAAAAAATATACAAGTATACTGAGTTGTTTTTTATTTTTTTTAACTGTGCTTCACTTTATTGTACTTTCCAGATATTTCACTTTTTACAAATTGAAGGTTTGTGGCAATCCTGTGTCAAGCAGTTATATTGGTGCCATTTTTCCAAGAGCATTTGCTCACTTTTTGTCTTTGTGTCACGTTTTGGTAATCTTGCAATACTTCAAACTTTTTCATTATTATTATATTTGTAAAGGTAATGTGATATGTGATCAGTGATCTTTGATGTTACTATCATAATTGTTTTCACATTTTTAACAATAAAGTATTTTTAATTAAGGTAGGTACATTGTTTTTAGACATAATGC
Organism: Physeter macrocephalus; assembly: GCF_002837175.3. Classification (NCBI taxonomy): domain Eukaryota; kingdom Metazoa; phylum Chordata; class Mammalia; order Artiodactyla; family Physeteridae; genus Physeter; species Physeter macrocephalus. The sequence continues at coordinate 27,828,468 of NC_041228.1, read as the reverse complement.
TATTGTACACTTAATTACAGTACAGTATAAACATATATGCACTGGGAAACCAAAATATTAACTTTATTGCAGTATTTGCTTTATTGCAGTGGTCTGGAATTGAACCCACAATATCCTTGATGTACGCCTGTATTAAAAATAAGTCTCTGATTTAAAATTGGCTAAGTAAATGAAAAAGGAAATGTTGAAGCCTGAAAAATGGGCCCTCAAAAATATACACATCCTAATTCTCAGAACCTGTGAATATGTTGTCTCACATGGTAATAAGGACTTTGTAAAAGTAATTAAGTTAAGGATCTTGAATTAGGGAGAGTAGCCTGGATTATCCAGGTGGGCCCAATGTGATAACAAGTGTCCTTATAAGAGAGAGGCCGAAGGAGATTTATCTACAAAAGTAGAGCATCAGAATAATGCATTGTGAAAAAAGAGTCAACCAACAATTCCTGGCTCTGAAGATAGAGAAAGTGGCCATGAGCCAAGGAATACAAGTGATCTCTAGAAGCTGAAAAGGGTTAAAAAAAAAAAAAAAAAAAAAAACCAGACTGTTTCCTTGACTACCTATGCCTTGGCTTTAGCTCAGCAAGACTTATTTCAGACTTTTGACTTTCAGGTAACACATCTGTGTTGCTTTCAGGTGACATGTGGTAATCTGTTGCAGCAGCAGTAGGAAACTACCAGGAAGGATGTGGTAAAGACAGTTACTGGGGATTTAGATTTGGGGTGAATTTTAGGGAAAAAAATACCTAAGTATAATTATTAAATAAATCACCATTAATATTTATCATGTTTTAATGTATCTCCATATTGTTTTGGTGAATCCAATTTTCAATAATTTAATATAACTTGGAGATAACTTTTTCATTTTTTTAATTAGAAATTTTACATTTTAAATGCTTCTGAAGGTATTATTTTCATCTTTTATTGAGTTGTCACACAATTCAAATAATTCTAGCAAAAACTTTAAGTAAAATGAGAGATTTGCCTTAATGTAGTACACGTGTAACTTTTTAAAATATCACAACCTTTTTGGATGTGACAATGTTCATAACATTTTGCTTTTAATATTCTTTTTCTAAATATAAAGATAATTATGTTTTGATCATTTTACTGCTCAAGCTGAGATGAATTTCATGTGGTTAATTTTTGTTTATTATTACACTTGTGTAACTGACATAATTGCATTTTTAATGGTGCTATACTAAAGCACAAGCTAAAAGAAATACCAACAAAGATAATAGTTTTATATATCTTTATAGATACTATCTGAATTACATTTGAGTTTAGATACTGAAGCATTTATTTACTGCCACCATAAACAGAATATCTGAAAAACCTACTTTAATAACATTTTAACAAATAGTTGATTGCATATAAAAACATTGCTTTATTTGTATGGGCATGATGAACATTTTGAATGGGATTTTACAGTATTTCAAGCACTTGAATTAAAGTTTAAATATGGTTAAATTTCACCAGAGTTTACTGAAAAACTATATATTATACAACCAAAATTCTACAAAAACCCTTTTTACTTTTAAAATGGAAGTATAATAAACACACATCATAAGTGCATTTTAACTGAAAAAATTCATCAAATCTCTAAATGTCAATATAGAAAAAGTAATCTGAATCCCAAGACCCTCATTTGTGTTCCCTCCCAGTCATTAATCCCATCAAAGACAGATGTTATTCTGACGTCTATCATTATAATTTGGTTTTGCCTATTTAAAAAGTTGCATGTGTTAGGAATTATACAGCGTATATCATGTTGTGTTTAACTTATTTCATATAATATTGTTAGTAAATTCATCTGTGTTGTTGCCTATAGTTGTAGTTTGTTATTTTTCATTCTTTATTGATTAAGTTACATGATTATATCAATATGCTATGAGGTAATCATTAAATCTACTTTTGATTGATAGTTAATTTTTTCCCCTAGTTTGGAACCATTATAAATAATGCTATGCTGAATATTCTTGTGTACATCTTTTGGAATAATCTTGTTCATCTGCAGACTATATTACTAAGAGTGGAATTGCTTTGTAGTGGTGTAGATTATGCTTATGATTGGTTTTGGTAGACAATACTAAACAGTTTTCTAAGGTGGTGATACCAATTTATGTAATCACTCATGTCACATGAGATTTCTAGTTTTTTATATTATTGCTAAACTTGATTTTGGCATTTTCTTCAAATTTAGCTATTCTTTTTGATTAGTATTATATTCATTGGAAGTCAGTTTTCCATGAATATGTGGAGACATTACATATCCAGCTATTATCTGGAATCTTTGTATGCAGCCCTGGAAGCATAGGGACAGGGGATCCATGTGGAGCAAATTTATTTACTTTTCTGGATAAGTAAAGACAGAGATAGTAACCCCCTCCAGAGACATTGAGAGACGTCTCTCAGAAGAAATTTGCCTACATTTCAGAGTAATAAACACTGGAATGCCTTACTTCCCTCCCCAGAAACATTTGCTTATATTCCAGGGTGATAAAAGTAATTTTGTTTGTCTCTGTAAATTGTCCGGGAAGAAGGGATGAGCAAGTTTGCCAGCAGCTCCTCTATAAGATCAGAGTCTTCCAATCTTGTAGTTTCTATGCTGTAACACACTGTCAATATATGAACAGTTACCAATTGGAACTCACTACATCACTCTGTGGGAACTGGGGCTCTAGGAATTAGCACTGTAATTTTACTCTGTTTTCTGCTTTTGCTGTGAATAATAAACTGTCTTTGCCTCCAAATGAAAAGTCTTCTATTTTCTCTCTGTGTCTCACACACACACACACAAACACACACACATACTCTGTGTCAGGCCAACTTGCAAATAGGGTAAAATACCTGACACTTCACAGATTCTGACTTTTAAATATCATGGTTTTAATTTGCATTTCTGTGATGAATAATGACATAAGAACCTTATTCTATGTCAAATGATGACTTGGATGTTCTCTTTTGTAAAGTGCGTATTTAACTCTTTTCCCCAATTTTATTAGGCTGTTTTTCTTTGATTTGCAATATTTAGTAACTATTCTTTTAAGTTCTTTATATAATTTTTGTCAGAAATAATACAAGTTTGTCTCCCACACTGTGACTTTAATTTTTCATTCTAATAGTTGTTTCATTTGATGATGAGTCCTTAATTTTGATGAAGTCTTTTTGATCAAATATTTTCTTTATATCCACTTTTGTTTTCTGATTAAGTATTATTTGCTTGTCCCGTGGTCATAAAAATATTTTCTTTGCATTTTTTTCTAGCTAGATGTTTTATTGATTTAACCTTCACAACTTTCTCTAAAATGCTTTTACATCTGACTTTTGTTAATACAGTGTGAGTTAGGTATCAAAGCTTATTTATTTTTCATTTATCAATTTCCATTTAACCTACCACATTCCTTCAAAGCACTATCTTTCTACACACCTTGGTAAGAGCACCTTTATTATAAACCAATTTATCAGCAGCGTTGGATCCCTCCTGATCCCTCTATTTTTTCCATCATTATATTTTTCTACTCTTATGCAAAAACTTCATTATGTATTCTGGCTTTATAATTTTCATCAGGTTATATAAGTTATCACTTTTCTTATTCTTCATGATTGTCTTGGCTATACTTGGCTTTTTCATTACCATACATACTCTAGAACCAAACTATTAATTATCACATAAAAACTTATTGAAAATTTTTTATGATTTTGTTATATTTATTTAGATCAATTTGAAAAAATATTGACATCTTTAAATAAATAATGTTTTTTCTGTATACATGCTATGTCCCTCTGTTTACTTGGTCTTCTTTCATTTCTTCTAATACATAATATTTTAAAATTTTGGTGACAGAACTTTGCATACTCTTCATCATATTGCCTAGACATTTTAACTTTAAAAGCTATCTTTTAAACTTTTATTTTTAAAGTCTTTGTTTCTGTTTTATTGAAATAAAATTTATTTTTGTGCATTGAACTTTTATAGTAACTGATTAATTCACTTAATGCTATATGTATTTATAATAATTCTATGTATAAAATTAAATCACCTATACACAATATGATCCTATTTTTTTCCTTTTCAGTTTTTATCTTTTCTCCTGCCTTATTACACTGGCTAAAACTTGCAGTATTCAGTTAAGTAGTAGCATTTTTATCTTTTCCCTGTTATCGAAGCAAATTATATTTTATCATTGAATACAATATTTGCTCCAGGATATTTATAGGTGTGTTTTATAGTTTAAGTATAAATAACATTTATCATATAAATGTTTTGAAAGATATCAAGTATAATTTCTTCACTATATGAGGCAATTATTTTATTTTCTCATTTACTCTGTCAATTCAATAAATTAAACTGATGATTTGAAAAGATAAACTTTGAAGCCATAAAATATATTAACATTTGTCATTACATTTATATATTAATATAGAGATAACTTAAATATGCTAATATTTTGCATTTATGATTATGAGAGTGATTGCCTTATTTTCTGGTCCTGTAATATCCTGGTGAGGTTATATACTCAAGATGCTCCTGCTAACAAAATGAGTTGACAAGTTTTCTCATATATTCTCTTTTATGAATGAGTTTGTTTAAGATTTTATTAATTACTATTTTCTGTCTGAGGATTATAATCTTTATTGTACATATAAAAACATGGGGCCTTAGAAATTTTATATCACTCACACAAGCCTACTCGGCTAATAAGTGATAGCCCTGGGATATGGACCCAAGCTGTCTGGTGCCCAAGTACATAGTCTAAACCTGTGGTTTCCAGTCTTTTGGGTTTCATAGACTTCCAAAACACTTAGGGAAAGATAATAGGTTGTCAACTTCATATTGTGCCTATTCATAACAATGTTTTAAATATCAAATGACCTTCACTTCACCAAAGAACATTTATTTTTCCCACAAATGACTAGTGTAATGTACATAACTCTACTTGGAATTTTACTATCTGTCTGTAAATAAGTTGTCTTTTAATAATCCCTTACCCATGTGTCAATAGCGCTGAGAAAATCGTCCTACTGAAAAGGGTTTGCAATAAGTCTCCTGCTTTTCACTCAGGTATGGGCCTCAAATTTCTAGATGAAATTTAAAAATCAAGAGGCCTTTGTTGTATGCCAAAGCCATGATCCACCTTTGCCAGGGAAACTCCTCACCTACCTTTCCAGACATGCTCCTGTGGGTCCCCACGTACACAATGAAAAGCACAATAGGAACATGCACCAGTGTTCTAGAAAATTACTTTGCTGTTACTTATTCTTTGAAGTTTTATTGTTGATGTTATTTGTACCTAGATATTTCTTGGTGTTAACATTTCCATATTTTACAGTTAATACCTTTAATAGATCTAGGAATTTCCTGATTTCTATTTTATTCCTCTGTCAGTATTGGTAAGTCATACTTTTCAAGGATTTCATGCAATTCATCTAAATGTCAAATATTGGCAAATTTCCTACCAAATGTACTATTCCATCTTTACATTCTTTTTAAAATCTATAATGATGTTCTCTCCTTGGTTATTTTTATTGCATTTGTCTTGAAGCAGTGAATAGTATAATTCGTGGACATAAGGATGCTTGATTCATCATCATAGCATGGTACACAACATTGTCTAAGATGAAGAAACTTACTTAAACTATAGGACATGCAGCAATGTGTTTATGCCATGGGATTGTTCAAGTGTTCTTTTTCTCAGAAGCACATGGTTAAAGGGAAGAGTGAAATGGTGCTGTTTCTTCTCATAGTGAAAAGTTATGGGTCTGGTAAACAGATGATGGAGTGCCAGTAGCCTCTCTCATTATTATACCTTATCATTCATTTAGGGAATTTGTGTTTCATATCTCCATGGTACTGGGCTCAGTGGGTTAGGAGGTGTCAGTCAGTACTTAAGCAGTACTTCAATCAGGTAACACATCAGCTGAATTAAAAGCTTAGTCTACCACATTAACATTTTAGGCTGTACTGACTCTAACAGATGGAATGATTTGATCCCAATTTCCAAGAGGAAATTGGATAACTGTTATACAATTGGGGAGAAGGAAGTTGTGAAATCAGGGGATCTGGTTAATATTTCAATTGCTAATGTTACTGGTCAATGGGAAAATGCTTAAGACCACTAAAAAGTTGGATTTTGAGAGTGTTAAATTAGTGTCATACCACTTGGTAAACATCTCTGACTTGCCTGTTCCTAGCAGAAGGTACAGGAACAGGAAATGGGTAGCCTAGGTAGGAAACTATGATTCTCAACATAACCTCTTGTTACCAATGAACAGAAGATAAGACTAAACTAGCTGTGTTTAGGTTAATTCATTTTTTGTCTCTTGCTAACTTATATGTTAGTTGTTAACATTTTGAGTTTTAGATGGGAGTTATATTAGTTTCTGGGGGCTAACATAACAAAGTATAACAAACTGGGTGGATGAAAACAACATAAATTTTTCCTCTCAGTTTTGGAGGCTGGAATTCTGAACTCAGTATGCTGGCAGAGCCATGCTTCCTTCAAAGCCTCAAAGAGAGAATACTTCCTTGCATCTTCTAGTTTCTGGTATCCCCAGGGGATCCTTGGCTTATAGCGGCATAACTCCAGCCTACCTCCGTCTTGTAAGGACAAATAAAAACTTGAACTAAGAGGCTTAATTCTCCCTGTTGAAAATAAGGGAAGGAATTCCTGTCCCATACTTTTCTTACAACATCTACTGTAGAAAACTTAAAATTGTAAGTACTTTCCCCTCTTTGAAATTTAAATAGATCATTTTGAAAACTAGACAGGCCTTTTGTCAGCTTTCTGAACCAGGAATGTCTTTCTCAAAGAAATAGAAGCCATCTCTTTGAAATGTAAGCAAAAAGAAGTTTGTTCTTTGCCTAGATAAAGCCAATTAGCTAACAGAAGTTTGCCTCAGTTACCAGGTAAAGTTAGTATGAACTATATTTGACAAATGGTACTGTCAATCCTCTTACTAGAGGACTAGCTATAATTTATCTAGAGAACATGTATTTAATGGATTGTATCTGCTTGGATAAATAAAAATGAGATTTCTTTCTGTCTTTGAAATCTCTTAGTGCAGGGGTCCCCAACCCCTGGGCCTCAGAGGACCACTACCGGTCCTTGGCCTGTTAGGAACCGGGCTGCACAGCAGGAGGTGAGCTGCGGGCAAGTGAGTGAAGCTTCATCTGCCCCTCCCCATTACTCCCCATCGCTGGAAGTACTGCCTGAACCCTGAACCATCGCCCCTCCCTGGCCCCTGTCCATGGAAAAAAAGTCTTCCATGACTCCCCCCACCCCTCATCTGTGGAAAAATTGTCTTCCACGAAGCCAGTTCCCAGTACACTGTCTTAGTGGATAATCTGTTTTGCACATCACGTTTTGGTGTAATGTCCATTCAATATTATTTCAGTGTAATGCTCATTCACTAATAAAAAATGTTCAACAATTTACTACCTTTATGGAGAGGATTTCTGGGCTGGTAGAAGATTTCGTTTTTAATTATATTTCCTTAGCAGTCTTCATATGACCATCTTCCACTGTATCTGTGTCTTCACATGGCATTCTCTATGTGTGTGTTGTGTCCAAATTTCCCTCTTCTTATAAGGCCATGAGTCATTTAAAATTAGGGATTTGATGGCCACATTTTAACTTGATTATATCTCTAAAGACCCTATTTCAAAATGAAGTCACATTCACAGGTACCAGGCATTCAGACTTCAATATACTTTAGAGAGGGGAGGGGACACAATTCAAACCATAACGGGAATATACCTGGGGTAACATCACTACATAATGGTATAGTAGCTGTCTCTGGTATTTGGAGAAAAAGTTTTTCATCTGGACAAAGCACAGGAGTGAATATTATGAAACAAATGGGTAAATGGTTCTGAGTATTCTTTTGTTACCTAGATCTATTCTCTGCTCTGCTCTGTGTTCTTGACATTGATTTCCATATATGGCATTATTTGGAAATTACATGTCTTCTGTCTTGCAGTTAGGTTCAAACAGCAGGAGTAGGTGGCAGAAGTTACAATGATGGGAAGAGAAATTGGATTATTTATTACTGTTCTTCCTGCATGCCAGTGCCTCAGTTTTATTACTAACATTTACACATGTCATCCAGTGGTCATCTTCTACAGGTACATTTCTTGCTTAATTCTAATAGCCCCTCTGCATACCTCTTCAATTCCAGGGTGGTAAAAAATGTCTAACACCAATTGTTCCAAATAGGGGAGCCCAACGCTTATTTCGGTGAGCTTGTAAAGTGTTGCCTGGGAATATATGATGGGAGGTTATAACTGAGCACAGTGAGCTGCACACTGTCCATGTGCATGAAAAAGACTGTGTAGGCCAACCAAGCAATTGGCTCCTAACTTTTCCCTGCTCGTGTATACAATAATGCTTTGTAGGTATTACAAAAACAGATGCTCTAGACGTGTTCTAAACCATGCATGACTGTCTGATTTTTATTGTAAATTACACAACAGGGTTTCTATTAAATGAGAGCATTCCTTCCATATTTACTTATTTGCAGTCTTCATGCTTCCTGGTCATACAACCTGAACTAGCAATTTCAAATGGTTTATAAACAGATTCTTCCCTAGAGAACAAGTAATATCTCAATCTCTTTACTCTGCTCTAGGATAAAACCTCCCTATGTTTGTTAGGCAACTCATACTTATTTTTCATTGTTCTCCTTAATTTAAAGATAGTATAAAATGTAAAATATTTTTAGTATAAAATCCTTTTTGTATGACTTTCTCATCTTGTCATTCTCACACTTACCAAACATAAGATTAATTAATAAAAAACAAACCAAGCAAAAATATCTTTAAAGATTTCTTCTTCCCCTCTGTTTTCTTATTTAACATTGTCTTTTCCTTCCCATCAAGTTGCTTGATTTATCTTTTACTCTACTTCTTACAGAGAATATAAATGCCAAAAAAAGTATCAATAAACTATAAATTTTAGCTCTTCCTCTACCACTTACTGAATTTTTAATTAAAAGTTTCTTGTTTTGTTTTGCAGACTATGCTTGAATAGCTCTGAAAATTTATGTGCAACTTTTTGATTCATCTCATCTAATTCAAATAAATAAATTTTAATTTGCATACAAAATTCCTTGATAATGAGATTTTCTTCTACCCATGTTACTTTCACCATAAGTACTGTAATATCTTATAATGATATTTTTATTAATTATAAAGTAATATAATAAACTCATGAGAACTTTTTATATATTCAAGCTTTTCAAAGAGAGAACTTGAATGAGTCTTTGTCTATTTAAGAGAAAGGATTTTCGTTAATATTTTATCAGAAATATGACTCATGATTTCAGTGCTCTATTGAACCACACTTTACGTAACAAATGAATTTGAGGAATTGTTGTTTAACAGTTCATAAACTTATAGTTGTGAATGTCTCTGAACACTATCATTCAAAAAAGATAAAATTTGTCCCAGCCTTGCAAGTAAATTAATTTTACCTCAAAACAATATCACTGGGGGAGTGTAAAACTATAGCTAAAAAAAACCCAAACAAACAGAAATATTCAGGTATCACACAATGGCTAGGATTTTTAAATAATACTAACATTTACACCTAGTCTAGAAAAGTGACTATATCTTCAGAGAATTTCTTTGTATCCCAAACATTCATCCAGGAAATTGAATTGTCTCTGAAGTATGCTTTCCAAAAAATAAACAAGAATCTTCCATCAAAATTCAGCATTAGAAGGCCATTTTTCTGCAGTATTTCAAAGTATAGAATATGGATATATTTCTATTAAGATATACACCACCTGTATGTTTTTGCTTATCTAGCATCTTTGGTAACATGATGTTTGTTGGCAAAATAATTCTATATTAATCCCAATTCTACCTCCCTGGTTACTGAGCAGCTGGTTGTCATACTTATACTTTCCTAGGGTACCTTTACTGGATTGGGCATGGAAAGAAGACTTATTTGCTATTTTTCCAGATTCCTACTTCAGGAGTTATATTAGTGGGAGTTTGAGACAAACAGCACTGGGGATAAAATTCTCCTTTTGAACACGATACCACTGCATGGAAATTATTTGGAAATGTCACAGTGAGCTCATGCAAACACAACCATTGTTCTGTTTCCTCTTCAGCTGGGAAACCCCACAAACATAATCAGTGTATGGTCCAGAGCAGACACTCAATAAAATTTGTTCTTGAAAGATGGAGGAACGGTCCAATCCTGTGTGACTCTAAAATTTTTTTTTAAGAGCTATTCTTTGGCTACTTAGTTAATTTCATCAGTTGCCCTAGACCTGTCCTCTTTTGGATATGTGCTGCACAGCGAACTGATTAAAAGTGTGTGCTTTTTGCTAGACAGATCTGAGATCAAATCCTTATAGGGTCACTGAAATTCTATTGGGTGGGATGGGAAAACTAGATGGAAGCCAGTGGGGAAAATGTAAGAATCTTTCTTGATGCGTCTATATCATAATAGGCCCTATGTTTTAATGTAGAATACCAGTTGATTTGATGTGGGTTTTCATTCAATGATGTAAACTTCCCTTTCTATTAAACCACTTTTTGATAATGCCATTATTTCTAAGTTGATCAATTGTGAACTGACCTAAGGAAATCTGGTATTCACAACTTTCAGTTTCTTATAGTGAATACTAATAATTTCTGAAAACAGTATGTAAGTTAGAGCTATATAACTTCTCCTCCACAAGCTCACTAACATGTCATTTATGAAAACGTAAGCAAGTCTGATATGGAGTTCATCCAAGCAAGCATAGATGTGTCATAAAAGCTGTCCTTGAATACTCATGAACTTCCCATTCTCATCATTTTAAGTGCTCTGACAAGAACTTTGCTAAAATTTCACATCTAGGAATACATACCAATATACTGAAAGCTGGATCAGTGAACTTTCTATTCTGACCAGATGAAAGAGAATTATTTAATGTGGGAAGTGTAAGGATTCACTGGAATCCTGTTGGAATTCTATATATGTATACATATGTACTATATACATATTATATTATTATTCTATATATGTACTATTCAGTATGTTAGCTACTTATCTATTTTAAATGACAGAAATTAATTTCATTGAATTTTAATTAATTTAAATATAAACAGCTACATGTTTAGCCCATTTCTAAACTAAGAATAAGCTAAAGCCATATGAGCACTGGTTTACTAAATTCTGATAGCTTACATGTGGAGGGGTAGAGGTATGTTTATAATTTTTCTAATCAACAACAAATCTAAATACTCATTTCACAAATGAAATCTTATTACTATCATTCCTCATGTTAATTGCTGATGATATTGCCAGTTTTACAGTGTGGAATAGAGAGATTAGTTTCAGACCTGCTAACTACCTACTCGAGAAATCAAAATCTGGATAAAAGTAACTAGCAATAGGTTGTAGATTATTGTACATTTACTTCCCCTAGGTACATATATCATGATGTTTATGTTGAAGTACCTTAAGTACATAGAGTATAAAAAAGCTACTTATCTTCATTTCTCAAACAGTAAAATGGTAATAATACTAATTATTTTATTTTGTTTATGTATTATTTTTTAACTTGGTGTTAATGAATTATTTTTTTAAATTTTAGTTTATTTTTTATACAGCAGGTTCTTATTAGTTATCTATTTTATATGTAATAGTGTATACATGTCAATCCCAACCTCCCAATTCATCCCACCACCACCATCCCCCTCTGCTTTCCTCCCTTTATGTCCATACCTTTGTTCTCTACATCTGTGTCTCTATTTCTGCCTTGCAAAACCAGTTCATCTGTACCATTTATCTAGATTCCACATATATGTATTAATATACGATATTTGTTTTTCTCTTTCTGACTTACTTCACTCTGTATGACAGTCTCTAGGTCCCTCCATGTCTGTACAAATGACCCAATTTCATTCTTTTTATGGCTGAATAATATTCCATTGTATATATGTACCACATCTTCTTTATCCATTTGTCTGTCAGTGGACATTTAGGTTGCTTCCATGACCTGGCTATTGTAAATAGTGCTGCAGTGAACATTGGGGTGCATGTGTCTTTTTGAATTATGGCTTTCTCTGGGTATATGCCCAGTAGTGGGATTGCTGGGTCGTATGGTAGTTCTATTTTCAGTTTGTTAAGGAACCTCCATACTGTTCTCCATAGTGGCTGTATCAATTTACATTCCCACCAACTGTGCAAGAGTGTTCCCTTTTCTCCACACCCTCTCCAGGATTTGTTGTTTGTAGTTATTATGATCATGCCCATGCTAACCAGTGTGAGGTGATACCTCATTGCAGGTTTGATTTGCATTTCTCTAATGATTAGTGATGTTGAGCATCTTTTCATGTGTTTGTTGGCAATCTGTATATCTTCTTTGGAGAAATGTCTATTTAGGTCTTCTGCCCATTTTCGGATTGGGTTGTCTGTTTTTTAATATTGACCTACATGAGCTGTTTATATATTTTGGAGATTAATCTATTGTACATTGATTTGTTGGCAAATATTCTCTCCCTTCCTAAGCATTGTCTTTTCTTCTTGTTGACAGTTTCTTTTGCTGTGCAAAAGTTTTTAAGTTTCATTAGGTCCCATTTGTTTATTTTTGTTTTCATTTCCATTACTCTAGGAGGTGGGTCAAAAAAGATCTTGCTGTGATTTACGTCAGAGAGTGTTCTTCTTATGTTTTCCTCTAACAGTTTTATAGTGTCAGGTCTTACATTTAGGTCTTTAATCCATTTTGAATTTATTTTTGTGTATGGTGTTAGGGAGTGTTCTAATTTCATTCTTTTACATGTAGCTGTCCAGTTTTCCCAGCAACAGTTATTGAAGAGACTGTCTTTTCTCCATTGCATATCCTTGTCTCCTTTGTCATAGATTAGTTGACCATAGGTAAGTGGGTTATTCTCTGCATTTTCTATCCTGTTCCATTAATCTATATTTCTGTTTTTGTGTCAGTACCATACTGTCTTGATTACTGTAGGTTTGTAGTATAGTCTGAAGTCAGGGAGTCTGATTCCTCCAGCTCTGTTTTTTTCCCTCAAGACCGCTGTGGCTGTTCTGGGTCTTTTGTGTCTCCATACAAATTTTAAGATTTTTTGTTCTAGTTCCATAAAAAAATTCCATTGGTAATTTAATAGGGATTGCACTGAATCTGTAGATTGCTTTGGGTAGGATAGTCATTTTCACAATATTGATTCTTCCAATCCAAGGACATGGTATATGTCTCCATCTGTTGGTATCATCTTTAATTTTTTTCAGCAGTGTCTTATAGCTTTCTGCATACAGGTCTTTTGTCTCCCTAGGTAGGTTTATTCCTAGGTATTTTATTCTTTTTGTTGCAATGGTAGTGTTTCCTTAATTTCTCTTTCAGATTTTTCATCATTAGTGTATAGGAATGTGAGAGATTTCTGTGCATTAATTTTGTATCCTGCAACTTTACCAAATTCATTTATTAGCTGTAGTAATTTTCTGGTGGTGTCTTCAGGATTCTCTATGTACAGTATTATGCCATTGGCTAACAGTGACAGTTTTACTTCTTTTCAAATTTGTAATCCTTTTCTTTCTTTTTCTTCTGATTGCCATGGCTATGACTTCCAAAACTATGTTGAATAATAGTGGTGAGAGTGGACATCCTTGTCTTGTTCCTGATCTTACAGGAAATGCTTTCAGTTTTTTCACCATTGAGAATGATGTTTCCTGTGGGTTTGTCGTATATGGCCTTTATTATGTTGAGGTAGGTTCCCTCTATGCCCACTTTCTGGAGAGTTTTTATCATAAATGGGTGTTGAATTTTGTCAAAAGCTTTTAAAGCATCTATTGAGATGATCATATGGCTTTTATTCTTCAACTTGTTAATATGGTGTATCACATTGATTGTTTTGCGTATATTGAAGAATCCTTGCATACCTGGGATAAATCCCACTTGATCATGGTGTATGATGCTTTTAATGTGCTGTTGGATTCTATTTGCTAGTATTTTGTTGAGGATTTCTGCATCTATATTCACAGTGATATTGGTCTGTAATTTTCTTTTTTTGTCTGGTTTTTGTATCAGGGTGATGGTGGCCTTGTAGAATGAGTTTGGGTGTGTTCCTTCCTCTGCAAATTTCTGGAATAGTTTGAGAAGGATGGGTGTTAGCTCTGCTCTAAATGTTTGATAGAATTCACCTGTGAAGCCATCTGATCCTGGACTTCTGTTTGTTGGAAGATTTTTAATCACAGTTTTAGTTTCATTACTTGTGATTGGTCTCTTCATATTTTCTGTTTCTTCCTGGTTCAGCCTTGGAAGGTTATACCTTTCTAAGAATTTGTCCATTTCTTCCAGGTTGTCCACTTTATTGGCACAGAGGTGCTTGTAGTAGTGTCTTATGATTTTATGGATTTGAGTCCACTCCCTCTTTTTCCTGATGAGTCTAGCTAACGTTTTATCAATTTTGCTTATCTTCTCAAAGAACCAGCTTTTAGTTTTATTGATCTTTGCTATTGTTTTCTTTGTTTCTGTTTCATTTATTTCTGCTCTGATCTTTATGATTTCTTTCCTTATATTAACTTTGGGTTTTTTGTTCTTCTTTCTCTAGTTCCTTTAGGTCTAGGGTTAGATTCTTTATTTCAGATGTTTCTTGTTTCTTGAGGTAGGATTGTATTGCTATAAACTTCCCTCTTAGAACTGCTTTTGCTGCATCCCATAGGTTTGGGATCATTGTATTTTCATTGTCATTTGTTTCTAGGTATTTTTTGATTTCCCTTTTGATTTCTTCAGTGATCTCTTGGTTAACTAGTAACGTATTGTTTAGCCTCCATGTGTTTGTGTGTAAATATCAATTAAATCCATCTGGTCTATTGTGTCATTTAAAGCTTGTGTTTCCTTAGTAATTTTCTGTCTGGATGACCTGTCCATTGGTGTAAGTGAGGTGTTAAAGTCCCCCACTATTATTGTGTTACTGTTGATTTCCTCTTTTATAGCTGTTAGCATTTGCCTTATGTACTGAGGTACTCCTATGTTTGGTGCACATATATTTATAATTGTTATATCTTCTTCTTGGATTGATCCTTTGATCATTATGTAGCATCCTTTCTTGTCTCTTGTAACATTCTTTATTTTAGAGTCTATTTTGTCTGATATGAGTATTGCTACTCAACCTTTCTTTAGATTTCCATTTGCATGGAATATCTTTTTCCATCCCCTCACTTTCAGTCTGTATGTGTCCCTAGGTCTGAAGTGGGTCTCCTGTAGACAGCATATATATGGGTCTTGTTTGTGTATCCAATTTGCGAGCCTGTGTCTTTCAGTTGGAGCATTTAATCCATTCACATTTAAGGTAATTATCACTATGTATGTTCCCTTTACCGTTTTCTTAATTGTTTTGAGTGTGTTCTTGTAGGTCCTTTTCTTCTCTTGTGTTTCCCACTTAGAGAAGTTCATTTAGCATTTGTTGTAGAGCTACTTTGGTGGTGCTGAATTCTCTTACCTTTTGCTTTGTAAAGCTTTTGATTTCTCCATCAAATCTGAACGAGATCCTTTCCAGGTAGAGTAATCTTGGTTGTAGATTCTTCCCTTTCATCACTTTAAGTATATCATGCCACTCCCTTCTGGCTTGTAGAGTTTCTGCTGAGAAATCAGCTCTTAACCTTATGGGAGTTCCCTTGTATGTTATTTGTCATTTTTCTCTTGTTGCTTTTAATAATTTTTCTTTGTCTTTATTTTTTGTCAGTTTGATTACTATGTGTCTTGGTGTGTTTCTCCTTGGGTTTATCCTGCCTGGGACTCTCTACACTCCTGGACTTGGGTGGCTCTTTCCTTTCCCATGTTAGGAAAGTTTTCAACTATAATCTCTTCACATATTTTCTCGGGTCTTTTCTCTCTCTCTTCTCCTCTGGTTATAATGTGAACTTTGTTGCATTTAAGGTTGTCTGAGAGGTCTCTTAGGCTGTCTTCATTTCTTTTCATTCTTTTTTCTTTATTCTGTTCCATGGCAGTGAATTCCACCATTCTCTCTTCCAGGTCACTTATCAATTCTTCTGCCTCAGTTATTCTGTTATTGATTCCTTCTAGTGTATTTTTCATTTCAGTTATTTTATTGTTCATCTCTGTTTGTTTGTTAATTCTTCTAGGTGTTTGTTCTTTAATTCCTCTAGGTCCTCGTTAAACATTTCTTGCATCTTCTCGATCTTTGCCTCCATTCTTTTTCTAAGGTCATGGATCATCTTTACTATCATTATTCTGAATCCTTTTTCTGGATGGTTGCCTATCTCCACTTTGTTTAGTTGATTTTCTGTGGTTTTATCTTGTTCCTTCATCTGGTACATAGTCCTCTGCCTTTTCATTTTGACTATCTTTCTGTGAATGTGGTTTTTGTTCCACAGGCTACAGGATTGTCATTCTTCTTGCTTTTGCTGTGTACCCTCTGGTGGCTGAGGCTATCTAAGAGGTTTGTGCAAGATTCCTGATGGGAGGGACTGGTGGTGGGTAGATCTGGGTGTTGCTCTGGTGGGCAGAGCTCAGTAAATCTTTAATCCGTTTGTCTGCTGAGTGCAGTTGAGTTCCCTCCCTGTTGGTTGTTTGGCCTGAGGAGACCCAGCATGGTGCCTACAGGCTCTTTGATGGGGCTAATGGTGGACTCAAAGAGGGCCCATGCCAAGGAGTACATCCCAGAACTTCTGCTGCCAGTGTCCTGGTCCCCACAGTGAGCCACAGCCACCCCCTGCCTCTGCAAATGACCCTCCAACACTAGAAGGTAGGTCTGGTTCAGTCTCCTATGGGATCACAGCTCCTTCCTCCTGGGTCCTGATGCACACACTACTTTGTGTGTGCCCTCCAAGAGTGGCGTCTCTGTTTCCCCCAGTCCTGTTGAATTCCTGCAATCAAATCCCACTAGCCTTCAAAGTCTGATTCTCTGGGAATTCCTCCTCCTATTGCCAGACCCTCAGGTTGGGAAGCCTGATGTGGGGCTCAGAACCTTCACTCCAGTGGATGGACTTCTGTGGTATAACTGTTCTCCAGTTTGTGAGTCACCCACCCTGCAATTATGGGATTTGATTTTATTGTGATTGTGCCCCTCCTACCATCTCATTGCAGCTTCTCCTTTGTCTCTGGCTGTGGTGTATATTTTTTGGTGAGTTCCAGTGTCTTCCTGTCAATGATTGTTCAGCAGTTAGTAGTGACTCTGGTGCTCTCACAAGAGGGAGTGAGGGCACATCCTTCTACTCTGCCATCTTGAACCAATCTCCAATACTATTTTAAAATATATTATTGTTTTTTGACTTGCACTTGAAACAAAAAGAGAGAAACTGATATTCGAATATCCCTTCCACCATAAATAACTACAAAAAGAACATATTACATGAAAAATTAGAACAAAATTTCAGATGTTGCAAATCAACAGCCCATGACTGTAATTTCTGAAAGAGGAAAAAACAAAAAACAAGTCCTATTATGAATTCCACCATTTGCCTTAAGGCTTTTTTGGAACCACACACATGTATGTGGAGCCCAGAATTCATCTCACAATTCTGGAGATGAATAGTAGTGATGGTTGCACAGCAATGCGAATGTATTAATACCATTGAACCATATACTTAAAAAATGGTTAAAATGGTAAGTTTTACATATATTTTACCACAATTAAAAAAAATACTGGAGTGACTATATTACTATCAGAAAAATTTTCAAGCTAAAGTATGTTACCAGAGACAAAGAGGTAAATTTCATAAAAAAAACTGTCAATTTATCAGGAAGGCATACATGCTTATCCTAAATGTACAGGCATCAAATGAAAGCTATTCCAAATAATTAAAGTAGAAACTCCCAGAACTAAAAGGAGCAATAAATAAACCCACAATTATATTTGAGGCTTTTAACACTCCAACCTCAGAAATAGATAAAACAAGTAAGTCCTACTAACCACTTACACCCATTTGCTATTTATAGAACACTCTACCCCAAAGCAGCAGAATACACACTTTTTCCAAGAACTCACAACCAATAAACTGAGTAGACTACATGTTGGACTAATAGAGGCGTCTCAATAAATTTAAAAAGAATTGAAAGCATCTACAGTTGGACTAATAGAGGAGTCTCAATAAATTTAAAAAGAATTGAAAGCATCTACATCTATGTGATCTGAATACAATGTAATTGCACAATAAATCAGTAAGAAAATGATATATGGGAATTCCCTAAATACTGGAAATTAAATAGCACATCTCTAAATAATATATCAAAGAAACAATTTCGAAATGGAAATTAGAAGATATTTTTAACAGGATGTTTATAAAATAAAACATCATAATTTGTGGGATATTGTTAAGGCAGTAATCAAAGAGAAATTTTTAACTTTACTTACTTATTTCAGAAAATGAAAAAAGAATTTAACTTCTGTGATCTAAGTTTCTATCTCAAGAAGCTATTAAAGAAGAGTAAATTAAACCCCAAAAAAGTAAAAAAAGGAATAATGAGAGCATAAATTAATGAAATAGTAAAAGGACAATAAAGAAAATAATGAAACCAAGATATTTTTCAAAAATATCAATAAAATTGATAAACCTCTAGCCAGACTGATCACAAAAAAAAAAATGAGATAAAACATATTTCCAATAGCAGCAGTGAAAGGGAATCTCTACAGTTCCTATGGTCATTAAAGTAATAAAGGTCTATTTTTAAATAGGCTATTCCAATAAGTTTGATGATCTGGATAAAATTGAGCAAATTCCTTAAAACAAATAAAACTGTCTGAATAAAAAATAAAATATTTGTATAGCACTATATCTATTAAAGAAATTGAATTGGTAATAACCCAGTTGCTACCTTTCTGCTCCCTCCCTGACAAAAAGAAAAAGAAAAGAAAAGAAAGGAAAGAAAAGATGCAGATTTTTCACTGGTGAATCCCATCAAAATTTTAATGTAAAAAAAGGATGAAGTAATTGAAGATGAGAGGACAATTTAACAGTTTTGTTGTTGGTATTTTCCTCTGTGACCTGTTTATTCAGTCAATTTCCCACTTTGGATAAGAATGTTGGTCTAGTTTAACTGTTCTGAGGAGCTTTTCTTAGGCTGGAATAGTAATCCCTGAATGTGGTGTAGACAGAAAATATTTTTCCCACCTTGTCACTTTTTTTTACTATATTTACACACTCAAAATAATGTTGATTCTGACTAAGATGGTCATACCTTATGTTACATAAAGAACCACCATGGGGTAAAAAAAGGTGATATTTATGGTATTATAATATTCCACTTAATTAATTTTTGTTGTTATTGCTTTAAAAATGTATCCTTTTATGCCATTTTTAATCCAATTTTTTTCTAGTAACAAATTTCAGGTTCAAATTTGTAGTTTGGCAAATAAATTATTAAGAATTTTCATTTCAGTTAAAATTTAGAGAAATCTGGGAATTCCCTGGCAATCCGGTGGTTAGGACTCTGAGCTTTCACTGCTGAGGGCGAAGTTCAATCCCCAGTCAGAGAACTAAGATCCCACAAGCCACGCAGCATGGCCAAAACAAACAAACAAAAAAACAATTAGAGAAATCTAATTCAAATTGTACAGCTTGTGTCAAGAGAAATTTTCTTTCTAGTATATTCATCCAGGAAGAGTCTAGCTACATTAACTTATCTGCCTATATCTGAACAAATCAATGGCCAGAGAAAATGTTAGTCTACTAGTCAGACATCCATTGTATGAAGTAAGTCCTACAGAACAAAGAAAATGAAATAGAGACTTGGTGATTCTCCAAAGATAAAGCAATATAGAATTTAGGTAGGCAAAAGTAACACATGTGCACACACACATGACACAAACAACTGTATTACAGTATTTTTATTTGACAAGAATAGTAATTCATGCTGGGAAAAAAATGCACACACAAAGACAACAACATAATTAAAATGAATATAAATGAAGATACATTATAATCACTATAATATGGGGTACCCCTTCAAGTTGTACTTGAGCCTATAAAAAATAAGTTTTTTAGTATACAATGAATAAAAACATATGGAACATTGCGCATCTCAGTAAGTAATTTCCCTAGTGGATAAGATATTTAGGGAACATGTAACTTAATGGTCACTGACATTGCTTAAGTACAGCTTTCTTTTTCTCTTTCCTTCCTTCCTTCTTTCTTTCTTTCCTTTCCTTTTTTTTCCTTCTTTTTTCTTTCCCTTCCTTCCTCCCTCCCTCTCTCCTTCCTTCCTTTTTCTTTTTCTTAGGCACCATTATGTAAAAAAAACACTTTTTATATAGCAGCAATTTATTCCTCACTAATTTATAAACATAGAAAAGGTTACAATATTACATTTCTAATTCTATACTCATTGAAAAGTAGTTTATCTTTAGTTGTTTAATTATTTAGCTATTTTAATCCCAAGATCCCATTTTCTTAAATGTAGATTGATACACCAGAAGGAAAATAAATGGCAAGAGAGAATTAAGAAGTTTCAAGAAAGAAAATATTTTACTTTAATCTGGAAAATTCGGGGGAAAAATGCCCCAAGATTTTCTTCTGGTTAAATAGAGCCACTTCAAATCTCTCAAAATGACATCAGTGAAAGTATCTTAAATACCTTATATCTCCCAAAATTATATTTGTATAACATGCAAATCAATATGAATTAAATAATATGTCTTTAACCTATAAAAACTCAAACTTGTTCACAAAGAGTATTCAAAACAATTTAAAAAATTGTCCTATCAGCAAGATCCATTTTATATTAAAATATGTTGTAAGCATTTAATTGTCTTGCAGTTGTTATATGGAAATTACAGAGCAGTTACCCATTTTTCATATAGACATAATCATCAGTAGTTCTCTACATGCAGGTTTATATTTAGATAGCTCCTGCTGTTTTGTCTGCAATATTAAAATCTAAAAGTTAAGCAACTCTCTATTTGGTGATATTTAAGATTTTCTATTTAAAATCTGCTGGATATTTTAATGCAAATTAGCAAACCATCTTTTATTCTTCTCCATATAGTATAGGTTTCAGCATTGTACCTCTATATCTAGAATCTTTAATATGGACCAATTTTCTCTCCTAGGCAATTAAGATTTAATTTCAATATGCCAGGTTTTTGTCTGTTTAAAGAAACCATATCTACGTTTTCCCTTTATTTTGTTTTTGCTCATTTTAAAAAGAAAATCTTGACCATAAAGTAATGAACAGTCACACACGGGTGTGCACACACACACACACACACACACACAACATAATGAGGTATTTTTTTTCATTATAAATATAGTTTAAGAATACTACAGATTAGAGGCATAGATTGGGAATTTGGGATTGACATGTACACACTGCTATATTTAAAATAAAATGCCTTTCCATGAAAAAAAGAATACTACAGGTTAAATATCTATATTAATCCATCAGTGTATTAGAAATTTTATATTTAAAGATAGTTTTCTTATTTAAATAGCCTAACAATCTATGCTTCATAAAAGTAGTTCATGAAACACTTGGTAACAATGCAGATATAGAAATAATGGTTCACTAATTATTTACAAAAAAACCTTTAATTCTTTTCCTTTGATAAATTTGCTGATAATCTCACTTTCTTTTTCCAGTTGCAAGAAGGCATTTTATCACAGGCAGCTACTAGTCAACTTAGCCAGGCACACTGACTGTTTCTTCTACAAGATAAACTTTTTTGGTTTTTCATTTATTTAAATTAACAATTGTTTCACTGTTTAATTTCAAATACTTATACTTTCAATTAATTTGGATTAAAAAATAAAACATATAAAAAATTCAACACTCAAAATTAGAAAGAACAGTATAATAAATAATCATATGTTCATCATTCAGCTTCAACAATTATCAGCATTTTGCCAGTCTTATTTCATCTCTTTCCCAGTTTCTTCCCCTTCGTCTTTTACTGAGTGTTTTTATGGGATATAATTTAAAGTAACAATGTAATTTTTTCCATAAATGCTTTGGTAAACAATATTACTATTTTTTATTGTAGATTGCTGATGTAGAACTGCTATATTTTAATTCTTTCAGTAGAATTAGTAACAATATTTAATTTTCTATTATTTCAGTAGAATATATGGTATTTTGATACACACATATACACACATGGTAAGTACTATTTCAGAATTAAAGAAAAAGAATTTAAATGAAATCAGTTCTATTTTATATGTTTGTATTGTACAAGTCAAGACTTCACTGTTTCTTGCCTAGATCATTGCATTATTCTCTTAAATGATTTTTGACAATTTCTCTTCCTCAGTCTCTAAACACAGCAACTAAGTAATCTAGTTAAAACATAAGTTGGATAATGGATCTGTGCTTAAAACCATCTAACAACTTTTCATATCACTCCAAACAAAACCCACAGTCTTTACAATGGCCTACAAGGACTGGCCTCCCTAATGCTTCTTCTTCCTTTCTCTTGGATCACTCTGCTTCAGTCTCACGGCCTTCTTGTTTTTTCTCAAACTCACTATGTTCTGAACTCAGGATTTTCTCACTGTCTATTCTCTATGCCTCGAATGTTAGTGGCTTGCTTCCTCACCTCCTTCAAACTTTTATTCCAGTTGACATTCCTGTTGAGGGCTTCTTAAAAAATAATAATAACAGAACACATCTCCACAACCATTTCAGGACTCCAGGACTCCTTATCCCCTTTCACTGCCTTATTTTTTCTTATCATTATCAAGTCTGACCTACTATATTGATTATATATTTTGCTTAATGTCTACCTCCTCCCACTAGAATTTAAAAGCCATGAGAAAAGAGATTTGGGGGCTGTTTTGAAAATGCCTGGGCATGATAGGCAATTAACACATAATGTTTAAGTAAACTGAAAAAACAATGAAACTAGGAGACCTTCTAAGTCCTCCTTTTCGATATTGGATATGGGGTTCTCGAAACTCCATATTAGTGATCCCAGATGATGAAGAGCCTGCACAGATTAAAATGATTCTTTTCTTATTTTTACCTAATTGCACAGGCAGAATGCTACCACCTTGATTCTGTTGTACTATTTTTTTTCAATATTTTATTATGAACAGAGTTGAAATAATTTTACAGTGACCACCATAGAATACCAGTTAGATTCTACTATTGATATTTTACCTTAATACTTCCTTTAGCATATATTTATCCACCTAACCGTCTCTCTATGCATCCATTCATAGATCTTGAATGTGATGTATTTTAAAGTTACTTTCAATCATGAGTATACTTTCCATAAGTGCTTCAGCATGCATATCATTTACTAAAGTTCAATATTTTTAACTTGTCTTCCCTTTGACATGAAATTTACATACAACAAAGTGTACAAATCTTAAGTGTACATTTTCTGAGTTTTAAGAGAGACACCATAATGTTACCTTATGCCCCTTCTCGGTCATTCCCACTCACACCCCTACAAGGCACCCATAATTCCAATTTTTGAATACGGAATATTTGCTTGTTCTATAACATCATATAAATGAAGTAATTTGTTTATACATTTAATATAAAGTTCATTTCATATAGCATAATGTTTTTGAGATTTATTCATGTTTTGGTGTGTATCAGCATTCCATTCCTTTACGTTTCTGAGTAATATTCCATTATATGATACACCACATGCTATTTATCCAATATTCTATTAATAGACACTTGGTCCAGTCCAAATTTCTGACATGGACAGCCATCCAAGTCGTTCTGTGGACATATGTTTTCTTGTCTCTTTCATAAATACATAGTATTGAAATGGTTGGGTTATAGCTTAAGTATGTGTTTACATTTATAAGAGGTTGCCAGATCTTTTCTTGATTACACCATTTTGTACTAATACCAGTAATATATGAAAATTCTAGTTGTTCCACATCCTTGGCAACATTTGATTTTTTGGTCTTTCTAATTTTAGTCATTCAGCTAAGTGTGATTTTTTTTTTTTTTTTTTGCGGTACAGGGGCCTCTCACTGTTGTGGCCTCTCCCATTGTGGAGCACAGGCTCCGGACGTGCAGGCTCAGCGGCCATGGCTCACGGGCCTAGCCGCTCCACGGCATGTGGGAGCTTCCTGGAACGGGGCATGAACCCGTGTCCCCTGCATCGGCAGGCGGACTCTCAACCACTGCGCCACCAGGGAAGCCCCAACTAGGTGTGATTTTTACCTCTTTATGATATTAATATGTATTTTCTGATATCTAATGATATTGAAAATATTTTTCATGGGTTAATTTATTATTCATATATATTCTATTGTGAAGTGTCTCTTCACATTATTTGATTTTTTATTATTGAGTCAAGTTCTTTCTATATTCTTTCTGAGATAAATATTGAATAAGTATTATCCCTCAATTTGTGGCTTTTCTATTCATTTTCTTAATAATTTTAATGAACAGAAGTTTTCAAATTGATAAAGTCTAATTTATCAATATTTCCTTTCATTTTTATTGCCTTTTGTGTCCTTCTAAGGATCTTTGCTTACGTGCAAGTCATAAAATTATTTTCTCATATTCCCTCTAGGTTTTTAGCTTTTATATTTATCTTCATGAACAATCTTGAATTGATTTTTATTTTTGGTGTGAGGTAGAGGTCAAAGTTCCTTTTTTAAAAAAATATGGATATTCAGTTATATAAACACCATTTGTTAAAAACTTTCCTTTTCCCATTGAAGTGATTTGTTAGCTATTAAAAAAATAAATGATGATATAAGTGGGGTCAATTTAGGAGCAGTATAATATATTCTATTTATCTCTTTGTTGAATTGTATGTCAAAACCACACCTTCTTGATTATCCTGGCTTCTAGTTTCTAATTTCTACTTTTAGTTTGAAATCAGATAATGTACATTCTCTACCTTTGTTCTACTTCTTCAAGATTGTCTTGGATATTCTAATTTGTTAGCATTGCTGTATAAATCTTATCATTAGCTTGTCAATTCCTATGAAACATAACAAAAATAATTTTTCTTTTTGTTGTGTTTTTGTTTTGAAGAACTTTCCAAGTTTTCAGACTTACATTTCCATTTAATTAATCTGGTAGAAAAAAACATCTAATCATAATTTCTTAAACTTCATCTCTTGTGTTGTTCTTTTTACAGATACTACTAAATTAATCAGTATACCAAAATAATCATAACATTAGCAAGGCATTACTAAATTTTAATTAACAGATAATGAAATGCTATATTGAGAATACTTTGATACTAATGGTTTTGTGATTTCTTACTTATTAATTAGTTTATAGAGATTTTAAACTATCAAATATAAGAATGTAGTTAGAATCACAAAATATGTTTAATGAAAATAATTTTCCTATTAAAGCCATTTTTTGACCCAAAAGCTGCCAATTTCATTTCTTCATAATAAAGTTTCAATTCTGGAAATTAAAATTAAAAGCCATAAATGTATTATTAATCATACTGAAATTTATTTTCAATATTAGCTACAACTATATTTAGTTTTTCTGCAATTTGTAAATGATATCTGTTGATGATATCAAGGTAATTATCTATATCTCAATTAAATATTATTGTATGTAGTTATCAAAGTGATGTTGATAATATTGTGTTTAATAAGTACTCTCACAGCTAACCCTTGCAATGTTGATAGATACATTTTAAATTTATTTATACCTCTATTCCATATTAAAATATTGGAGAAATATCAGTAAAATCAATTTGTTTCTATGGGCTCAAATTATTAGTAAGATGAACACGCTAATTAATTTTTAAAGCATACATTTACTAAGCTACTATTTTGTGTCATACACTGTGTTTAGCTTTTTTGCACAAACATAA
Organism: Physeter macrocephalus; assembly: GCF_002837175.3. Taxonomy (NCBI): domain Eukaryota; kingdom Metazoa; phylum Chordata; class Mammalia; order Artiodactyla; family Physeteridae; genus Physeter; species Physeter macrocephalus. Next base: position 27,802,739 of record NC_041228.1, on the reverse strand, counting down.
ATAAAGTAGTATGATTGGATAGAGAAATACATAAGGCCAAAATAACAGGAGAAATATTAGGCTGTGGAGTATGTGATATGAGTCATGGTAAGCTGAATTCTAAGATGTCCCCACAGATTTTACACATCCTTGTGTACCTGCCCCATAAAATTCCCTGGACAGTAAATTCATGTATTTTACTTCTGTGGTTAGGTGAGGTTATATGGCACCCTTGAGTTTAAGATAGAGAGGCACTAGTGCTTCCGTAACCAAGAAGGTTAAGATGGTTGAATAGGGATAGATTCAAGTTCTGTACAACAAATTGCAAATTTTTGTCCTGGCTCCTGATTATTTGAGAGCAGTGAATTTTGCTTACTTAAACATGCAGTTTAGGAAACTGAGAGCTCCAGGATCAGGTTCTCTTTCCTGAATCTGACATCTGAACCTGCTAAATCTCTATACAATAGAGATTGTATAAATCTAATGGATGATGAAGCACTTAGCCAACTATCCTGTACCCATCACCATGAGTTTCCCTCCAGTGAACACTGCTCAAGCCAGCCCAGTGCATTTGATTTGTGGCCATTTTCTTTTGTTTGCATGAAAGTTCAAAACTCATAAGGAAAAACAGATACTACCCACTGGACCTCTCAAACACTGCAGTATGCCTTTGCTGGTGATAAACGAATTGGATGAATAATGTTCAACTTTACAAAAATATTAGGTGATGGGTGAACCAAATAATGCTTTTAACTGTATCCACTTATGCATAAATCCTATAAATATTAACCAGTGATGTCTCAAACCCAGGTTTTGTCTCCCACGTGTAGTTAAATTGTAATGAATCGAGTAATCTGAAAGTCTGGAATCAAATTTTGCCCTAAACACTGGATCTAGACTCTCTTTATGTTAGCCACCTGCCAGAAAATATTGCTTCTATGACACAAACACCAAAGCTAATCCATTGGTCATCTCCACATCATTGCTCACTGCTTTGCTGTTACTAGACCACAAAGTGTGCAAATTCCTATTCAAGCAAAGGTCTCCTGACAGAAGGATGAGTTTTAATTTTGCATTTTACTTTTGTATACTTCCTCACTTCCCACCTTTTCTCAACGTCTAAACTTCTGTGATCCTATATCCTGATGGCTCCTTAGAGTGTTCCTTATGAAATAGTATCTCTATTCTCTCTATCTCTATACCTGTCTGTCTGCCTGTCTCTGTTCATCTCTCTGGCGACTTATTTGACTCCTGATCTCATCACAGACTTGAATTTGAACCTTCTGTTACGTGACCACCGTCTGTTCTTATTTCTAATTCTAGTGTCCTCCTTGATCACTGTCTTCTAGTCACATTTCTTTTGTAACCACTAACCTTCATTCACTTCTTTGTCTTGGCTCCAAGTATCATACTTCCTCTGGCCAGTATACTGTACTCTGTATGCCATAAATGATATTGAGATTAAAAGTAATGTATATACCTTCACTGTCACCAAGTATCTCCAAGGGGATAAATCATCCTCAATAGAAGTGGGTTTCATAGCTTCACTAAAAAAAAAAAAAAAAAGCAGCAATGAAACAGAAAACTTATACAAAGGCATCCTGAAGATATAGTGTACATGAAGAACAAATGAGGTTAATATAAAAATCCCTTGAAAAATTCAGTGACAGATGAAATAATTCAAACTTTTAATGCATCTCAGAAGAGAATGTAAAATTATAATTGACTACTGAGTGTAAAGATGAACAATACCTAACATGAAGATACATGTTTCTGAAGAGAATAAATGGTAGAAATTAACTCTTTTCTTCAAATCATTATTAACTTCAACTTAAAAAAATAAAGAAAAAGGCAACAATCCAAAACCAGGCAAACAAGAAATCAAAAACAAGTCTGAAAAATGAATTCCTACTTCTCTCATAAAAATAGAAGATATGTACATTTTAAATCATTAATTTTATCACACCTCCTCCTTTCTTAGCAAACACAATTTTTGCTCCTATGCATCATAGAACGATGATTTTATGTAGAGAATGATTATGTGTTAGTAGATTTTAAAAGGTACCTTATTTTCAGCAGGAAATAGCACAACATTGTAAAGCAACTACACTTCAATTAAAAAAAATTTTTTAAAGGTACTTTGTTTTAAAACAGCTTCATTAAGGTGTAATTGGCATGCAATAAACTTAAATTTAGAGTGCATAATTTGATAAGTGTTTTGACATGTATATACATCAGAAAACCATCACCACAATCAGGATAATTAACATATCTGTCACTTGCAAATTTTCTTCATACTTCTTAGACTCTTCCATCAAACCCCTCCGGGCCTGCCCCCAACAACCATTGATCTGCATTACTGCAGACCAACATAGGTTAGTTTGCATTTTGTAAACTTTTACATAAAAGGGATTACAATATGTAGTCTCTTTTTTTGGTCTGGTTTCTAAAACTCAGAATAACTGTTTTATGATTCATCTATGTCATTGCATGTATCAATAGTTCACTTATTTTTCCTGATGAATTGAATTCCATTATACGTATATGGTATAATTTACTTGTCTACTCATCTGTTGTTAAATTTTTTTCATTATCTCAAGTTTGGGACTAATATAAATAAAGTTACTATGCACATTCATGTATAAATCTTTGTGTGGACATATGTTCAATACTTAGGAGAGGTGTGGGAAGAGCATATAGTAGGTATACCTTCAATTTCTAAGAAACTGCCATACAGTTTTTCAAGGTTGTTGTTCCATTTTACATTCCCACCAACAGTGCATGACAGTTGTAATTTCTCCACACCCTCATCAATGGTCAATCTTTTTAATTTTAGACATTGTAATAGGTATGTAGTGGTATCTCCCTATGGTTTTAATTTGCATTTTTCTTTAATTAATAATGTTAAGTCACTTTCAAGTACTTATTGACACATGAATATTTCTAGAGTAACGCATCTCCTAAAATATCTTGCCCCAATTTTTTTGATTATTAGTTTTCATAGTGAGTTTTGAAATTTAAAAATATCATATATATATGTACATATGTGTGTATGTATATATATAAATCTTTTGCAAGCCAAACTTGTAAAACAAATTATGCAACAATTCCTTATAGGGGTCTATGAAGGAGTAAGGGGGTAGCATATGTAATGCATTTATCACACAGCCTGTCACATACTAACCCATCAGTAAATAGTTACTTTTTAGTTATTTTTGCTTCTGTTGCAAGTAAACACAAACTCTGAATGTCACTTCTGTGTTGTAGAAAAGTAAGCAATTAGTGCAAGTTTTCTATGCTGTGTCATGAGACTATGGTATTAATTCTAAAAGAAATAGTAGAATTGGGACACAGAGCCTACTTGAAATTAAAGATATAGAACAATATTTTAGGGATTTTAAACTGATTGTACACTTGCCTTTTCCTCCAAATTACATAATATTATGATTGAAAATTAAGGAGCATTCAGAGCAATCAACACTTCTGAGTTTTACCTAGGAAGAAAATGAGGCAGAGAATTGGGTGGATCGTGAAATGGGAGCTTTATTACTCCACTACATTTGATTATAAAATGAGTAAATAAAAGTGGAAATCACACTTTCATATTATCTTTAATTTAGAAAGAGTTATTTTTATATAATTTGATATGGTATAAAGACTGGCTATTTATTAATGGAGTTATTTGGCTATATCTACTTAGACCACTTGACATTTTAAATAAACTCAAATTGAAACATTTGGTAAGAACATTCTCCTGTACCAACAGTAAATCTAACTTACACAATTTTAATTCAAGTGAGATAGAAGACCTAAACTAACTTTCATCAAAAATATCATTAAGTTAAATTATAAAAGAAGGGGTGAAGTACAAAAACAGAGAGCTTCCCTTGCCTGAGGAGACATATCCAAAAAGATATTGCTAAGACTGATGTCAAGGAATATATGGCCTTGTTTTCTTCTAGGGGTTTTATGGTTTCAGCTCCTACATTCAAGTCTTTAATCCATTTTAAGTTGATTTTTGTACATGGTATAAAAGAGTGGTCTAGTTTCATTCTTTTGCATGTGGCTGTCCAGTTTTCCCAAAACCATTTATTGAAAAGACTATTCTTTCTCCATTGTATGTTCTTTGTTCCTTTGTTGTAATTAATTATCCATATATATGTGCTTTTATTTCTGGAATCTCAATTCTGTTCCATTGATCTGTGTCTGTTTTTTTCTGCCAATACCATGCTGCTTGGATTACTGTAGCCTTGTAGTATAATTTGAAATCAGGGAATGTGATGCTTCCTGCTTTGTTATTTTTTCTCAGGATTGCTTTGGCTATTTGGAGTCTTTTGTGGTTCCAGAAACATTTTAGGATTTTTGGTTCTATTTCTGTGAAAAATGTCATTGGGATTTTGATAGGAATTGCATTGAATCTGTAGATTGCTGTAGGTAATATGGACATTTTAACAATGTTAATCTTCCAATCCATGAGCATGAAATATCTTTCTATTTTTTTGTGTCTTCATCAGTTTCTTTCAAAAATGTCTTACAGTTTTCCATGTACAGGTTTCAATGCCTTTCATCTCCTCCTTTAAATTTATTCCTAGGTATTTTGTTCTTTGTTGCTATTGTAAATGGGATTGTTTTCTTAACTTCTCTTTCTGCTAGTTCATTGTTAGTGTACAGAGGTGCAACAGATTTTTGTGTACTGATTTTGTATCCTGGAACTTTTCTCTACTTGTTTATAATTTCTAATAATTTTTATTATTTCTAGTATTATTTGTAATAGTTTTTTAGTGGAGTCTTTAGGATTTTGTACATATAAAATCATGTCATTCACAAATAGTGACAGTTTTTCTTCCAACTTGGATACCTTTTCTTTTTCTTAACTAATTTCTTATGGCTAAGGTTTCCAATACTATGTTGAATAAGAGTACCGAGAGTGGGCATCCTTGTCTTGTTCCTGATCTTAGAGGGATAACTTTCGTTTTTCACCATTGAGTACAATGTTAGCTGTGGATTTGTCATATATGGCCTTTATTGTCTTGAGGTATAGTCCTTCTACACTGATTTTATTAAGAATTTTTATCATAAATGAGTGTTAAATCTTGTCTAATGTTTTTCTGCATCTATTGAGACAATCATATAAATTTTATCTTTCATTTTGTTAATGTGGTGTATTACATTGGTTAATTTGTGGATGTTGAATCATTCTTGCATCCCTGGAATAAATCCCATTGATCATGGTGTATGATCCTTTTAATATATTGTTGTATTAGGTTTGCTAATATTTTGTTGAGGATTTTGCATCCATATTCATCAGAGATATTGGCCTATACTGTTCTTCTTTTGTGTTGTCCTTATCTGGTTTTGGTATCAGGATGATCTTGACCTTGTAAAATGAGTTAGAAAGCATTCTGTCCTTTTCAATTTTTCAGAATAATTTGAGAAGGATAGTTGTTAATTCTTTGAATGTTTGGTAGAATTCACCTTCGAAGTCATCCTGTCCTGGAATTTTGTTTTTTGGGAGGTTTTGATTGTTGTTTCAATCTCTTTATTAGTGACTGATCTATTCAGATTCTCTATTTCTTCATGATTCAGTCTTGGATGATTCTAAGAATTTATCCATTTCCTCTAGGTTGTCCAATTTATTGACCTATAGCTGTTCATAGAATTCTGTTTTAATCCTTTGTACTTCTGTGGTATCCACTGTAATTTCTCCTCTTTCATTTCTGATTTTATTTATCTGAGCCCTCTCTCTTCTTTTCTTAGTGAGTCTAGCTATAGATTTGTCAATTTTGTTTATTTTTTTTTAAAAAAAACAGCTCTTAGTTTCATTGATTTTTCTATTGTCTTTTTAGTCTCTATTTCATTTATTTCCACTCTGATCTTTATTATTTACCTTTTTACTACTGACTTTGGGCTTTGTTTGTTCTTTTCCTAGTTCCTTTAAGTGTAAGGTTAGATTGTTCATTGAGTTTTTTGTCTGTTCTTTTGTATTGCTGTAAACTTCCCTCTTAATACCCTTTTGCTGCATCCCATAGATTTTGGTATGTTGTATTTCAATTTTTATTTGTCTTCAGGCATTTAAAAAAAATTCCCTTTGATTTCTCTGTTGACACAATACTTGTTAAGTAGTATGTGTTTACTCTCCATATATTTGTGATTTTTCCAGCTTTCTTCTTGTAACTGATATGTAGTTTCATACAATTGTGGTTGGAAGATGCTTGCTATGATTTCAGTCTTCTTAAGTTTATTAAGACTTGTGTCCCAATATATGATCTACCTTTGAGAATATTCCATGTGCATTTGAGAAAAATGTGTATTCTACTGCATTTGGATGGAACGTCCTATATAAATCTATTAAGTCCATCTGGTCTAATGTTTCATTTAAGGCTGCCTTTTCCTTGCTGTCTTTCTGTCTGGATAATCTATCCATTGATATAAGTGGGATGTTAAAGTCCCCTACTATTATTGTGTTGTTTTCAATGTCTCCCTTTAGGTCTGTTAATAATCACCTTAAACATTTTGGTGCTCCCATGTAGGTGCACATACATTAAAAACAATTATGTTTTCTTGATGAATTGTCCCCCTTATCATCATATGATGATCATTTTTGTATTTTGTTACCTTTTTTTGGCTTAAGTCTATTTTGTCTGATGTGAGTAAGGCTAACACTTACTTTCTTTTGGCTGTCATTTTCTTGGGGTATCATCTTCCATCCCTTCACTTTGATCTTATGTTTGTCTTGAGATGAGTCTCCTGAAGGCAGCATATTTTTTTGTACGCGGGCTTCCCTCTGTTGTGGCCTCTCCCGTTGCGGAGCACAGGCTCCGGACGCGCTGGCTTAGCGGCCATGGCTCACGGGCCCAGCCGCTCCGCGGCATGTGGGATCCTCCCAGACCGGGGCGCGAACCCGGTTCCCCTGCATCGGCAGGCGGACGCGCAACCACTGCGCCACCAGGGAAGCCCCTCTCATTGTCTTTTGATTGGTGAATTTGATCCATTTATATTTAGGGTCATTATTGATAAATGAGGACTTAGTACTGCTATCTTATCTTTTGTTTACTGGTTGCTCTAGATCGCCACAGTTTCTTTTTTTTGTGCTTCTGTCTGACATTTTAGTTTGGTGGTTTTATATGATGTTTTTCTCAGTTCTTTTTTTTAATTTTTTTTGTTATTACTTTAGATTTTTTGTGTGTGTGGTTACCACGAGGTTTGTATAAAACATCTCATAGATAAAATAGTCCATTTTTTCTGCTGATAGCATCTTATTAATTTGCCTATACAAGTTCCATCATTTTATTCTTCCCCTTTTATGTTTTCTTGTCTCAAATTATCACTTTTTATGTTCTGAGTTTGTTACCAAACTGAAATAGCTATAGCTTTTTTTTTACTGCTTTTTTCCCTTTAATCTTTATATTATAATGAAATGTTTAACAACCTATTCTGATATAGAGTTACAATTTTCTGATTCTGTCTTTTTATCACCTTACTCAAAGTTTTATGAACTTTTTTTCTTTTTGTTTCAGGTAAAAAATTTCTTTCAACATTTCTTGTAAGGAAGGTCTAGTGGTGATGAACTCCCTCAGCTTTTGTTTGTCTGGTAAACCTTTTATTTTTCCTTTATATCTGGATGATAACTTTTCTGGATAGGGTATTCTTGGCTAACAGTTTTTATCTTTCAGTATTTTGAGAATGTCATTCCATTCTCTCCTGGCCTGTAGAGTTTGCTGAGAAATATGCTAATAGCCTAATGGGGGTTCCTTTGTAGGTTGCCTTCTTTTTAACTCAGCTGCCTTTAAAATTTTCTTTTTCATTGAATTTTGACAATTTTAGTAGAATGTGTCTTAGAGAAGGTCCTTTTGCATTGAGGTAATTAGGTGTTCTCTTACCTTCATGAACTTGTATCCAAGTTCCTTCCCCAGGTTTGGGAAGTTCTCATCTATTGTTTCTTTAAATACTTTTTCTGCTCCCTTCTTTCTCTCCTCTCCTTCTGTTATACCTATTATCATTATGTTGCCTTTCTAATGGAGTCAGATAGTTCTTGTAGAATATCTTTATTTTTTTAATATCTTACTTCTTCTCATCTTCTACCTGTATCATGTCTAGATTTCTATCTTTGAGCTTGCTAATTCTCTCTCCCTTATGGTCTTCTCTATTCCCACTGCTTTCTAAATGCATTCTTTATTTCATTTATTGAGTTCTTCAGCTCCAGAATTTCTGATTGGTTCTTTTTTTAGAGCTTCAATATCTTTGGTAAAGTATTACTTCTGTTCATTAATTTTAATCCTGAGCTAATTGAACTGCCTTTCTGAGTTTTCTCATAGCTCTTTGAGTTTCTTTGTGACAGATATTTTAAATTCTCTATCAGTTAGATCACAATATTCTATGAGTTTAAACTTGGTTTCTCGAGAATTGTTATTTTCTTTTTGTGATACTGTGCTAATGTAATTTTTCATGGTGCTTGATGAGCTGTTCCTCTGTCAATGCATATGAAGTAGTGAACATCTTTCTTTAGTAAAGATTTTTTTACTTGATTCTAACAATTCAACAGGTTAGTAATTGAGGCCTTTCTTTTGTTTTTCAGTAGGTGGTGCTATAGCATAAGTTTCTTATTTCTCTTGCCTGAGCTATCTCTGGCTATATTTTAGAATCAACATTTTTCACCGTCCACCACCACCCAGAGATGTCACCCAGTGCCCTCATTGCTTGTGCCTCCAAGGCTGTCACTGATGTCAGTGCATGGGATACTGGGATGGCAAGCACCTCCACCACATGTGGATTTGCCTGGGTTGTGGGCTCCACTGCCTGGAGTGGGCGGGGAGGAGTTGGAGGAGGATGGCAGGGAGTTAGGTGTCACAGGCACGTCTGCCACACCTGGCGTTGTCAGATTTACAGTGCCACCACTGCAAGGGGGGAAGTTGGAGTGGTGGGTGCCTCTGCAGGGAGGGGGATGGGGTCGTAGGTCCCACTGTCACTGCTGCCCATTTCTCTGTGGCCATCAGCACCATTGTGGCTAGGAGGCTGGAGTCATTTGTGCCACCTCCCCTGATGCTGCTGGTTTCTCTAGGGTTGTGGGCTCAGCTGCCATGGCTGGGGTTCCAGGATTGCATGCACTGCCTATGTTGTTCCCCAGTTCCACCTTTTCTATGTGTTCCAGTCCACCCACCTTTAGGTGTACAGATGTGTGGAACTCTCCTGCATCCTGGTGTATTGAATAGAGGAATTTTTGTTGAGTTATAAAAGTTTTACTTGTTATAGATTGAAGGAGAGAGAAAAAGGGAGTGTCTCATGCCACTATGATGTTGAACAGAATTCTGTTACTTTAATTTTCATTTCACCCATCACCCTTTTTCGATAGGTTTTTGACATGTTTAATTTCCACATAAAAAGGTCATAATACTTTTATTTCAATTAGTAATATCTTTATTAAATTAAATTATTATTTCCCCATAAACTTGAAATTTGTTTGTATGGGAAACTGAATACATCAGCTCCATTTCAACTAATTTTTTAAGCTTTTAAAAATTACAGAAGTGGCATGAGGCACTGACTCTGTTTTGAGCATGCTAAAATTCAGTATACAGCTCAGTGGAAAGAAACAGGATGCTAGAATAAGAAATTATATTGGCTGAAAAAATTAAACATTAGCTCTTCTGGCAGAATTTAAGCATTATGATGATGTTTTCTAACACAGTAAGCATTTCACTAGAAAGAAGGATATAATCTAGCCAAAACAAAACAAAACAAAACAAAAAAAGAACTGAGGAGAAAACAGTCCAGGTAGTGTAATCCCGGAAATATTTTTTATATGTAGAATTGTGTTTTGCCCACGGCAGTGAAATCTCAGAGTCCTAACCACTGGACCACCAGGGAATTCCCATCTAGAAGTGTTGTTACTCAATACAGAGTCTCAGTCAGTGACTATAATGCAGGACAAATCTAATCACTAGAAGATAGGTGTTCAGTCAAAGGGGTTTCAAGGGTATCTTACAGTTGCAAAAGAAAATGGAGACAAGAAACAGAAACAGAACCCCAATTTTATCGGTGTATAACACAATCCATAAGAAGAAAGTCAACAAAGATATAAGTCAAAGGCTAATTCCGTATTCCAAATATGTGCATATGCTTTTACGAAGCAGTTATACTGCAATCCTACACAAGGAACACAACTGAAATTCCTAATATATTTCATGTTTTCTTCAAGACTGACTCAGATATATCAGCAGATAAACTGTGCAGAGAGTACAAGTAGAAGGAAGAAACTCCATAATTTAAGACGTAACATATGGTCAAAAGACCTGTTTGTACCACTAGCCACATTTTAAGGTCTCAATAGCCACATTGTGGCTAGTGGTTACTGTATTGAGCAGTGCAGATATAGAAAATATCCATTATCATAAAAATTATATTAGAGAGATATGTCCTAGATCTTTAATAAAATATACAACATTCAGTGTAATAATCTTATATGATAATAGAGAGCATTTCTGGTTTGAAACTGCTAAATTTGGCAAGTCAGGACTCCCTTCTCCACTACCTTCTTTCCATTCCTTGGACTAAAAATTGATAGATTTTTCTCTCCTCTTTTATAATTTTGGCGGCAATTCATTAAGTTATAGTTCCACATGAAACATATTTGTAAGAATCATTACAAATTATATTATAATGTAACGTATTATAATACAAACACATTTTATGTAAATCCATAGTGATTTTAAATAAATGAAATTTGACTTATTCCATTGTTATAGTGCCAGAGTATAATTAAAATGCAAGGTCGTTTAGAAAATGGAATAAAAAATCTCTTAGGACTAATATAAAGATTTTGTGTGGTCAAAGAAAAATAATTGGAAAATGATAACCTCTTTCTTCCACAAATTAAACTAATTTAGATAATTGCGATTTCCATAACTGAATTAAAGAACCATTATTTTAATGAAAATCTATTACTTCTAGTAAAATACATAATTCTTAAACAGTCTGCATGAGAGTTATTATTAGACTAAATTTATCAAATTAAATGACTTTTCCTGAGTGAAGTACAATAAAGATTAGTGATACTGTGTCTTCAAGAGTGACTTTATTTAATTAGTTTCTCAGATAATTTCTCTATGAGAACAAAACTCCCAGGTATACTGAGTCTAACTCACCCAACATCATCTTATATTCAATTGGAATTACTTGATAATTCACTACTTTATCCTGTTACTTACTATTAAATTATGTGAGATTTTACTTGTATCTTATTCTTAACAAAGGCAAGTTAGAATAATATAATTGTTATTTCCTGGACCTCACACTCCCAATAAAGTGATATCTCTTAATCATTAAGATTCTAATAATCAGTGTGCAGTTATCTTCAAACTGGTTTGGAATAGGTCGACATTTAATTATTGAGGTAACAGACAATTGAACTGTTGAACTGTTGATTTTATCACATAATTTGTTGTATTCTTAAAAAGTTTTTATAATTTAGAATTGAGTGTACATCATTGTGTAAAACACACATATCAATGTCCTCATTCACTAGAAATACTTTGTTATGTTATATTTTTAAGGGATATTGAACATAGCTTTGGATGAGGTATATTTTCCCCAATATTAGAAGAATATTGGCTCAAATCTTACCTATATGACAAAAGCCATATCTATAGCTGTTGTATTTCAAGATTCCTCAAAATGAATTCAGAAATCACTGAGTTGAACATTTTTTCAGAGGTTCATCAAAATTTAAGTTTCTCTCCACAGAGCTTCAAGAAAACATAATTGTGTTTTGGATGTTATTTTTATTTGGGTCTTATACTTGATTATTTCTGGTAGAGAAATAATATAAAATAAAAATGCATCTTATTGTTTTCTGCACCTGTTCTTAAAATCCTTAGGGTTTATTATAAAGCACAAGAGCACAACCACATTTACATAAACCACAAATGCCTTAAGTCATTGATTCATTGAACAGGAACATGTATCCAAACTCCTGACTAAGCCAAACAGGAAAAAAAAGGCAGGGGGGAGTATCTCCTGGCCAAACAGTAAAAAGTTCATGCATCACAATTATTTTTACAAAGAAAGAAAAGAAGAAGAAACTCAATTTCTGAAAAGTGAACACATTCATTCATTCTTTGAGTGAAAAAAAATAAAAGTTTTATTTCCATATATTATGGAATTTTAATATCTTTTCAACTGACAGTTTAGATAAATGCAAATTAGGGAACAGAAAATATTAAGAAAATCTCAACTCAGTACATTGTTGTAGAAAAGGAAAGTTTTCTCTGCTTTGGCTGAAAGTATTATGAAGTCTTTGAGCCATTGAACTTCCATGATTGTAATGGTAACCTTAGAAAAATATATTTATCTGTAATAGAGGGATAATAACATTTGTTTCATGGAGTAATTGAGATTAAAGTGTTACATAAAAAATTATCCATGGCATAGCTAAAGTTATATTGTTGTTGTTTTGGTTATAATTATTATAAAGCTACTGTTTTGATATGTTACACATGTTTACAACACTAAAAGCAGAGTCTCTTATTTAGGGTGCTTCAAATATGTTTTCAGATGACTATTTTCTCTGGTGCTCTGCAGACCCCATGATAAAACAATTAAGACTCTAAATAAAGGGATATAGTTTCACAAAAGTCAGAAAGTGCTGCTTGCTACAAAATAGGCAGTAGGATCTGCTATCGTGACTGAATTAGTGATAGTAATATAATTGAAGCAGCATACATAAACTGGGTTGGCCAAAAAGTTCATTCGGGGCTTTCTGTAACATCTTATGGAAAAACCAGCAAGAATTTTTTGGCCAATCCAATATAAATTAAACTCCTGGCCTTTGAAAACAGGCTGGTTGAAATTGCTTTTACTCATAATATGAATGACCTTGGACATATATGCCATCAAACCCACTGAAGCCATCATTTCCTTATCTACATAGATTACACCTCACAAAGGGATCTTTTCTGTGTATAAACTACATATCACAGTCCTTGTCACTTATTTAACTAGCATGCAATATTTAAAAAGGAATAGTGTCTACTATTATTTGAAGGAAGAGAGACTACCTACCAAATGAATACTTCAAAAGTATTTAAGATGCCTAACATTTCTATTCCTTAAAACTTTGAATTTTCCATTAGAAAATACCAGGGCAGTGGAATCCATGGGATAGATTTTAATGGTTGCTATTTATCTCACATGTTCTTGTCCTTAGATCCAGAAGTTTCAGTTCCAGGTCAGTACTTTCTGGTTGGCAGGACAGAGGAAAAAGAACATGAAGCAGAAATTGTGTAAATCAGTTTAAATAGTTCTAAAAACTACACACACTAGGACTTTGTCTCAAAGTCCCATAGGCAATATATAAGCCACTGCAATATAGGCAAATTATTGGATTTACCCAATCCATTTTTTTTGTGAGTAATAGGGAAATATCAAAGTAACCACAATAAAACCTAGAGATCCTTATATCTACTAAAGAAGACAGAATCTCTGTTTTAGATGTAACATGTTTATTATGTTAATCAAAATTATGTAGACATTTACTTTGAATGATCTGTGACATACAAGTATGGCTGGAATGTGTTCATTTGTGTTCTTTAGCTATTAATCCTTAGTATCTTGCAATGAGTTAGTCTATTACATCTAGTCTATTACATCTCCTTATAATACAAATAGAAATGAGATTACATGAGAATGATACAACATAAATAGGTTCTGAATTGGAGCTGGCATAATAAGATAGAGCCTATGAAGTAATTATTAATTGGAGGGCAAATCCAGATGACACACCATATTGTGGAGTGATAGCATTGCACAAAACTATGCAAATCCTCTGGGACATTGATAAGGCAATGCTGTATATAAAAAACTATATTGAACTTGGATTTAGAATTCCCAGTTGCATATCTTTTTGTGTTATTTCTTGGACACTGGGCCAAATCATATAACTAGAGAATATAGAGTTTGATTGTCTAATCTTGACTGAACAAAAACTTTAACAAACTTGATGCATTCTCTGCTGGTGAATTCTTATATTTTTCCATTAAATGTAATAGTTTATAAGATTATCAAGTATATTTTCCCTTCTAGTAGATGACTCTACTCTCTTCCATGAATAATGCTTCAAACCGATGGTTTGGTTGATACTATCTTTAGAAAGAGTCATATTTGAATCTGAGGCACTTTTACTAACGAAGTACCTAAGATGTCTACTTAATTACAGAATTAATTATTTGTATCATAAGTAATTCATTTCATGAAGTACTATGAGTTATAAAATTTTCCAGTGGGTATAAAATGATCATAAAGAGTATACAGTTACAAATGATTCTCTTATACATTAATTTATAAGGATATCAAGATAATCACTGGCTTGGTTATTAAGTTTTAATTGATATAATAATCACATAACTACCCTCGTCCACTACCTGTCATATTGCACACCTCTGTGATTTCCTCAGTCTTCTTCATCAGCCTAGAAGACCCTTCATTTATGTCCTACCATACAGACACATAATCAATTTTCAAGATTCATTTTAGGTATATGCCTCTATTTAACATTTTTTCTGAATCCCTCTGGGAGAATTAGCTGATATTTCCTTTGGGATTACACCATAATCTCTGCTTACTTCTCTTGCCATTGTTATCATATATTTCTCTATTATTGACATACATGTTTGTTTCTCATTTGCAGACATTAATTTCCTGAAGTCAGGTTTTGATTTTATTCTGCATATCCCCTAGACTTAGTATTTACTTTTTGGAATATAGAAGGTATTCTGCAATTGTTTGATGAATAATCTATTCTGTCTACCCATGTTATTGTGAAAAGTATTGGGTACAATATTGGAAATAGAGAATTTTCAAGATAAATTTCAATAATTGACCAGATCTCTGGTGTATATAACATTTTTTGAATGTTTCATTCCTAGCAATATTTATTTGTGCCCTTTCTTTTCTAATGGTGTCTATTTGTTAGTTGTTCTGTATGTAGAATGAGAGAAATTCTTTTTTGCAATGGAATGAAGGCAGCAGTGCCTGAGGTGTGTGTGGTAGTAAGGAAATATCTTTTTTTTAAAAAAAAACTGTGAATTGTAACAAATTATGAGGTTGGATAAGCAAGCAGGGAAAATTAATTTTTTGAAAACATTAAAGTAATTTAATTTACTTTAAAATGCAGATTTAGCATCAAATTCTGCATACTTTTATGTAAAAGTTAGAATTAAAATATTTACCAACTACTATAAGACTATAACATATTAATCAATTTATTAATATAAAATAATATTAGTTTATTCCTATCTTGTATATGATAAAATATCTTAGCAAATAATCCAAGCTGTAGTATAGATCACTGATCAAAACATTACTGCAATTTCCAAACCATATTCTGAATTTTAGAAATTGTCAGTGTCGTTAGCTGAAAGAGGTCTCCTGTTTGAGCCATGACGTGAAAAAAAATTACAATATCAAAAAATTTTTACAAATTTTACGTTAATTAACGTTATTAATACACTGGCATTGGGAACTTCATTTTAGCTGTAGTTATGCTGAGTGTCAGAACTTCCACATGGCTTGAACCCAAAGCTTAGGTTTCAGCCTGCAAAAAAACGCGGACACCAATGCTACACACATTGCCGCCCTAGCCAATTGCCAGGTTGCTTTAGAGTAGCAGGTGGGAGGTGTGCTTGTCTGCCATTGTCACTACTGTCTACCCAGGAGCTCCTGGGAGCTGCTAGTACTTAACCTTGGATCTTATTAGTTAATTTGTGGTCTTAGTAAATTATATTTATTTTTCAGAATGGAGGTGTTTAAATAACTTAACAAGTCAATCTGTAAACTCTATTCTAAAAAATTGCTGTTTTCAGGGGAAGTTTTCCTGTGGTAAGCCCAAGAAGAAAAAACATCTATTAAACATGGAAGTTGAATCAATTTATTAAGTATTAGTACTAGATTTTTAAATTTTTTTTATTTTTTGGCTGCACTGCACGGCTTGTGGGATCTTACTTCCCTAACCAGGATGAAACCTGTGCCCCCTGCATTGGAAATGTGGAGTCTTAACCACTGGGCCACCAGGGAATTCCCTTAAAACTAGATTTGAGAGAAGAGCACAAACTTTTATTTATTTATTTATTTTTACTTATTTTTATGGCCGTGCTGAGCGGCATGTGGGATCTTAGTTCCCAGACCAGGGATCAAACTTGCGCCCCCTGAATTGGAAGCATGGAGTCTTAACCACTGGGCCGCCAGAGAAGTCCCCCAGCCCTTTTCTTAAAAAAATACTGATTATATATGAATTTTCATTGTACTATTATATCAATTTTTATGCATTTTTGAAACTTTTCATAAGTAAATAATGAAAAAATTAAACAGACCAAAAGATTACCAAATAGAACCGGATAAACAGAACTTTGCTTAAGAGGATTTTTCTAGAAGGGTTTTCTTTTCAGAAAGGTAAAACTGAGTGAAAAAATACTGTTTTCATTTAGTATTATACTGAGTATTTGCTATGCATTTGAAAACAAATGTTTTCAAAATATAATTATTTTCATTAATTAAAACAATTATTTATCAAATACCTATTTGATGCCTCTGATGTGTCAGGAGTGTTTCTAGGTGATTTTTATATCAATTACTTTAAAAATAAAGACATTTTTGAGGAATTCCCTAGTGGTCCAGTGATTAGAACTCATCATTTTCACTGTGGTGGCCCAGATTCAATCCCTGCTCGGGGAACTAAGATCCCACAAGCTGCATGGTGTGACCAAAAAATAATAATAATAAAGACATTTTTTTACAGATTCTTACCCACTAATAATTCCTGAGTTTTTAAAATAAAATAGGTATTTTTTCCTGAAATCTCTAGAGGGAAATATGACAAAATTTAAATAATTTTAGTCTGTTCATCAGGAAAAAAATTAAACTTTTTCAACATTTAATTAAATATAGATTTTCAGGGCTTCCCTGGTGGCTCAGTGGTTGAGAGTCCGCCTGCCGATGCAGGGGACACGGGTTTGTGCCCCAGTCCAGGAAGATCCCACATGCTGCAGAGCGGCTGGGCCCATGAGCCATGGCCACTGAGCCTGTGCGTCCAGAGCCTGTGATACACAATGGGAGAGGCCACAACAGTGAGAGGCCCGCGTACCACAGAAAAAAAATAAATAAATAAAAAATAAATAGATTTTCACCTTTTGAGGAAACAATCTTTATGCCACAAAAATCCTAATTTCTTTGTAAATTGAATTATTTGTAGTTTTTGTAACAGCTTTATTGAGATATGTTAATACCATAAAAGTACTGATCAAATGCTGGACTTTGATATGAAGTTTGGGGCTATTCTTATCAGTCATTTGAAGAAAGACTAGTCAGACAAGCATGAAGAGTGGGAGAGAAAAGTATCTGCAACTATCAACTATTCTGCTCCTCTTACATCTCATTCATTGTTATACAAGAAAAATATATTTCTGAAATTTCTATTCCAGTGTGACAAAATTAAAATCTTCACAAGCTTCCTATGTACATATTAGTTGAAATATTTTGGTTGTTGGCATAGCCTTTCTCTCTTTCTCTCATTCCAATCCTACAATCTCAAAGGAAACTTAAATGCATTTATTTTATTAATATTATTTTAAAATTTTATTTATTTTTGGCTGCATTGGGTCTTCTTTGCTGTGTGGGGGCTTTCTCTAGTTGTGGCGAGTGGGGCCTACTCTTGGTTGCAGTGTGGGTGCATGGGCTTCTCACTGAGGTGGCTTCTCTTGTTGTGGAGCACGGGCTATAGGCACGCGGCTTCAGTAGTTGTGGCACGCAGGCTCAGTAGTTGTGCCTCACGGGCTCTAGAGTGCAGGCTCAGTAGTTGTGGTGCACGGGCTTAGTTGCTCCACGGCATGTGGGATCTTCCTGGACCAGGGCTCAAACCCGTGTCCCCTGCATTGGCAGGTGGATTCTTAACCACTGTGCCACCAGGGAAGTCCCTTAAATGCATTTTAGAAAGATGTGACAAAGATATCTGCCTATAATGAAATGGTGTATTGCAAACCAGGCAGAAAGCAGCATACTGAAGATGAGATTCTACATCTTGCCAATATATATAACTACTGAATGTATTTCACCCTCTTAAGAGCAAGGGTGGGTTTATATGACTCCCCCACTGATTTTTCTTGTTTATCATATCTCATTATTTTTTATCAATATTGTAATTATTACCTCTGGTTTTTCAATAATTGGTAGTCAACTCTACAGAATTTCGAAGATCTTAAATAATTCATCTCTTGTTTTGTTCTGAAATATTTTATTCTAGCCTCCTAGACTTAGTAGTTAATGACATCATGAAAAAACTTTATTTATTTCAACGGTATCCTTAGAATGTTTTTTTCCTCATACCAAACTGCTAACCTTAACGCCTCTGCGTTTTTCCTTTGCTGATGAGCAATATCTATTCTTACATCTCATGAATTCACACCTAATTACAGTTCTACAGCACTTAATTTTATAGCACATTTGTTTGAAATGAGGACAGAAAAGCATTTGCCAGAAAGAGAAATTGTATCTATAATCTTTTTACTAATGACATTGTAAACCTATTTCTGGACAGTTATGTGAAAATATGAGACTTTGTTTTTTTCTCTACTCTTTAGTTTAGAAGACTACTAAAGATATTTTGAACTTTAAGATATCCAAATCCATATAAGGAGGAATCTCAGAATTAGAATAAATTAGCAAATCTCTATCAGGTAGCTTTAAAGAGAGTGAGAGAGAGAGAGAAATATTTGAATTCATTTTATATATATATATATATATATATATATATATATATATATATATATTCAATCACTAAAACCAGAACTATGGGGGTTAGCATTGACTTTTTCTTTTATCTTACCCCAGGTGTCTAATTGCTACTGTAGTATTCTCAGTTCTATCTCCTTACTATCACCTTCACAACTCCTAGAATAATTTTCTCCTTCATATCCACATTGACATTACCTTGGCTCAAGTCATCAGCATCTCTTATTTGGCTTGTTAGAAATGCACCCTTACTGACATTACTGTCTCTAACTTCACCATCTTTCAGTTCATCCTCCCAGACATGCCAGAGAGGTCATTCTAAAGAATAAATGTGATCATGACTTTTACCTATTTGAAATTCTACAATAGACTGCTATTGCCTAATATAGAAAGTTCAAACAGTTTAGTTTGGCACACAAATATCTCCCTGATCTGGTCCTTAGGAATCACTGTAGCCTCTCCCCAACTTGGCTTTCCCTATATTTCTAGAAAGGGAAATTACATACTGTTCACTGAAATATCATGCATTTTTTAGGAACTTTTAAGCTTTGTGTATGCTTGTTCTATAATTTCCTCATCACATTCTCTCAAGGAAAATACCTAATAATATTATGTGATGTAAATTCTGCACCATCTCATTTATAATGCTGACTTAGTGACCACTATTTATTTTATAAAAATGAATTATTCACATTAATTTTCCACACTGTATGCTATGTGCGCAATATTAATGTGTTCAGCATTTAATACCATTTTATTTCTTTTTCTTCCATGAGACAATATTTTTCCTAGAGGCAGTTATTCTGTCTTATTTCCTGTATTTCCAAATCCTGACAGTTTAAAAATCATTAAATAGGCTAATATGTCTAAATAACATGGAGGTATTCCAGGAGAATGTTTTCATAACATTCTTCTTCTCTTATTCCTCTATCTATGTCTTCTTAATAAGTAAACAAATAACTGGCGATGGTAATGAATAATTAAAAGTTGGGGAAATGAGAGCCTTTCCTTACCTAAAGGGCCATGCTTTTCTTTCCTGTCTTTTCCATTGAATTAGTCTATAAAATCCTTTCTAATTCTCCAGAGTCTTAGTACTATTTTTGTCTATAGACATTTAAAAAATAAAGAAACAGTTCAGTATCTGGTAATGATGTATGAGCTAGTATTAAACTAGTATTTCCACAGATAATGGCTATAATGTCTGAATTAAAAATATACATATATATGCATACATACATATGAGAAAATATGTAGGTATAGGAATGACAAAAATATGTGTCTGAAGGCCCTTTGAGACAGGAAAAAGGCAGAAATTGGGGAAGAGATGATCCTTAAAAGAGTGGGGTTGCAATAGGTGAGATGATAATGTGTGCAGACTTTTCTCTGAACCACTCTCCAGGATTCATACAAGATGTCTGGAACATCTGCAGCCTTACCACCTTGAGGAGCTGGAGGACAAAGTTAACACAAGGGAGCAGTTGGAATGTAGGGAATAAACACACTGAAGGAGGGAGTTACATAGAGAAGCTCCAAAATCTATGTGTAAACTCCCTTCATATCTTTTGATGATGCTGAATTATACTGAAGTGTAGGGGATTCCAGAGGGTCCAGTGGCAGAGAACAATAGCTAGAAAGCTGAAAGAATTTAGCAGAATCCAGAATTACTACAATTAAGCATCTACACCATCCAGAACACAATCAAAATTTGCTCTACTAGTGAAGAAACAGGAAAATGGGATCAACGGTCAAGAGAACAAGAAGTGAATCTGAACACAAACAAGAGTTTGAAATTTAGAAATAGAGAATTTAATGCATTTATTTTAAACATGTTTGAAGAGTTCAATGGAAATTATAGTCACTCTGAATAAATGTGTGAGTTAATCACAACAGTGAAATGAATGTAATGCAAAAGAAGCAAATTGAAATTCAAGAATTGAGAAGTAAAATATCAAAATGGATGGAACAAACAGCCTACTGTAGATTGCAGGAAAAATTGACTATATTTTAGTCTAAGATAGACCACTAGAAAATTTAAAAGCAGGAAAGATAGAAAAAAATAGTTTTAAAAATGAATGTATCCTCAGTTTCCTGTGGTACAATTTTAAGCAGTCAGCATGTATACAACTGGAGTCTAGGGAAAGATGAGAGACATGAGGCAGGAAAAAAATAGAAGATTAATGGATTCAAATTTCCCAAATACGGTGAGAACCATAGACTTACTGATCAAAACTCTGTGAACCCCAATCAAGGTAAAACAAAGAAAATCACAACCAGATACATTATAGTCAAATTGTTGAAAAATCAAGACAAATAGAAAATTTGGAAAGCAGTCAGAATAAAAGAACAAATTACATACAGGAGAACAGTTGTAGAGTATATGAATGATGATTGGTTTTTCATAAAAAAGGAGACTAGAGGTCAATGGAACAACATATTTAAAGTATTTTTTAAAAACCCACAATACTATCAACTAAGAATTCTATGTCATATTGGGGGGCAGACACACCCTATGGTAACCTCTGATTAGTATATGTCCTTGTATAATCCCTTCTTGAATATGGGGAGCACCTGTGACTTGCTTCAGCAATTTTACCCTAGGTTTTTACCTAAGAGAAATAAAAACATATATCAATGTTTACATGATTTTTAATAGCAGCTTTATTCATAAAATCCCCAAACTGAAGCAATAAAAAAATCTATTAAAGGTGAAAGAATTAAAAAATTATTTATATTCATACAATGGAGTATTAGTATTACAAAGTGATGTGGAAAAGATAGTCAACAACATAGATGAATCTCACATATATGCTGAGTGAAAGAAGCTGAACACAGAAGAGTACACTCTATACATTTCCATTTCCATTTATATGAAATTCTAGAACTGGAAGACCTAGTCAGTCATGAAAATAATCATAAAAGTTGCTACTTGTGGGTGGTTCATTGACTGGGAAGGGGCATGGAAGCCTTTACATAGTGAAGGAAATATACTATACTTATAAAGGAATGTGAGTTGCAGATATATGGGTTTGTCAATGTTCATTTTCACAGGTCAGGTGACCCAAGAAGCTGACTCTGAGATGAAGATGAGCTGGATGGGAGCTGAAGGAACTGCAGGCCCAACTGCTGCCCTACACCAATAAGATCGACCAGCAGAAGAGCTGCAGTGTGGTTTTAGACATCAACAGGAAGCTCATTAAAGATTGACATGACATTTTATAATCCAGCATTCCACTGATTAATTTAATAAATATTACACTTTAACATTTAGTGATACATTAAATATATAAATTTTATAAGGAAAGGAATAACTTAATTGAATCACTATTTCATCTCTAGTCTCTCTTTCACTAGTATCAAGCATAACTATATTTCATAGTGGCACCACCATTTTACGCCGACCAGCAATGTATTGCAGTATCACTCTTTTTTAAAATTTTCAACTGCTTTTATAAGTGTGTACTGAAATTTTACTGTTGTTTTAATTTGAATTTGCCTAATGGCAAGTGATGTTAAACATCTTTTCATGTGCTTATTTGCCATTCATATATCCTCTTCAGTGAAATGGTAGTTTATCTTCATATTTTTGCTCATTTTCTAATTATTTTTCAGCATTGAGTTTTGAGAATATATACCATACACAAGCCCTTTATCAGATATGTAGTTTGCCAATATTTTCTCCAAGTTCATAGCTAGTATTTCTACCTTCTTAACAAAATCATTCACAGAATAAAACTTCAGTTTTGATGAAATCCAATATATCATTTTTTCTTTTATGGAACATGTCTTTATTGTCATGTCTAAGAACTCTTCACCAAGTCCTAGGTCCTGAGAATTTTCTCTTGTGTTATCGTCTAAAAATTTTGGAGCTTTTTTTCATTTTACATGTATATCTCTGGGCAATTTTACATTATTTTAAAGCAATTTTTATAGCAGTTTTAGGTTTACAACAAAAATGAGTGGTAAGTACCAAGAATTTCCATACACCCCTTACCCCCACATACACGTAGCCTTTCTCATTGTCAACATCTCCCACTAGAGTGGTACATTTGTTACACTTGATGAACCTATGTTAGCTGATCATAATCACCCAAAGTCCATAGCTTACCCTAGAGTTCACTCATGGTACTGTTCATAATAAGGGTTTGGACAGATGAATGATGGCACATATTTATCATTATAATATCATATAGAGTATTTTCACTGCCCCCAAGATCCTCCATACTCTGCCTATTCACCTCTCCTCTCTCCCTCTACCCCTGGCAACCACTAATCATTTTCCTGTGTCTGTAGTTTTGCCTTTTCCAGAATGTCACCTGATTGGAATCATATAGTGTGTAGCTTTTTAAAATTGGTCTTTCATTTAGTGATATGCACTTAAAGTGCCTCCATATCTTTCATGGCTTGATAGTTCCTTTCTTTTTAGCACTGAATAATATTACATTTACTTCAGTTTATTTGTCTATTTACCCACTGGTGACATCATCTGTAATAGGGAAAAACAAATCTGACTCCATGTCGGATCTGTTTCCTTTACTTTAACCTTTGTATTCTAATGCTTTTGCTACACGTTAATCACTAAAGGGATGTTGCCTATAAGCTTAAATTATACATAATGGACGAACTCTGGGAACCCTGCCTCCCACGTAATAAGTGCTAAGCTAAAATAGCTTTTTTTAGCTCACAGGAAACTTGATGACCAGGCTCACATGTGAATGGCTGCAGGAAGGACAAAGTTAACATGTCCTCTCCAGAGTCTGACTGGAACCAGGACTTCACCCTCTCCCATTTTAGTATAAAAGAAGCCTGAATTCTATCTCAAAGAAGATGGTTCTTTGGGACACGAGTCCACCATCTTCTCAGTCTCCTGGCTTTCTGAATAAAGTTGCAGCTCCTTGCCCCAACAACTTGTCTCTTGATTTACTGGCCTGTCGTGTGGAAAGCAGTATGAGCTTGGACTCGGTAACACTTCCACTTTTGGGCAACTGTGGAATTAAACTACTATTAACATTTACATACAGGTTTTTATGTGGACATAAGTTTTCAACTATTTTGGGTAAATACCAGGAGTCTGAATGCTGGATTGTATGGTAAAAGTATGTTTAGTATAATAAGAAACAGCCAAACTGTCTTGAAAAGTTGCTGTACCATTCTGCATTCTCACCAGCAATATGTGAGAATTTCTTTCTTTAAAAAAAATATTTATTTATTTATTTATTTATTTGGCTGTGCCCGGTCTTAGTTGCAACATGTAGGATCTTTGCTGCCGCATGCGGGATCTTTAGTTGTGGCATTCAGGATCTAGTTCCCTGACCAGGGATCAAACCCGGGCCCCCTGCATTGGGAGCGCAGACACTTAACCACCAGGTAAGTCCCTGTGTGAGAGTTTCTGTTGCTCCACATCCTTGTCAGCATTTGCAGTATTCCAGATTTTGGACATTCTATTAATAGGTGTGTCATGGTTTTGGATCTAAAAGGTCTTCACCATACCCAAGGTCACCCAGGTTTTCTCCTATGCTATCTTCTAGAAGTTTTATAGTTTTGCATTTTACAGTTACATCTATGACTCACTTTGAGTTAATTTTTGTGAAAAGTATAAAGTCTGTATCTAGATTCATTATTATGCATGTGGATGTCCAGTTGTTCTATTACCATTTGCTGAAAAGAGTATCTTTGCTCCATTGTGTTGCCTTTGTTCCTTTGTCAAAAATCAGTACACTATATTTATGGGGGTCCATTTCTGGGGTCTCTATTTAGTCTTGCTCTATTTATCTATTCTGTCACCAGTATCACTCTGTCTTAATTACTGTACCTTTTTAGTAATTCTTGAAGTCAGCATCAATCTTCCAACTTTACTATTCTTCAGTGTTGTGTTTGCTATTCTGGGTATTTGGCCTCTCCATATAAACTTTTTAATCAGTTTATCAATATCTGTAAAATATTTTGCTGGTATTTTGGTTGGGGTTTCTTTTTTTTTTTTTTTTTTTTTTTTTTTTAGTGGTATGCGGGCCTCCCTCTGTTGTGGCCTCTCCCGTTGCAGAGCACAG
Organism: Physeter macrocephalus; assembly: GCF_002837175.3. Taxonomy (NCBI): domain Eukaryota; kingdom Metazoa; phylum Chordata; class Mammalia; order Artiodactyla; family Physeteridae; genus Physeter; species Physeter macrocephalus. The sequence continues at coordinate 27,777,942 of NC_041228.1, read as the reverse complement.
GCTCCGGACGCGCAGGCTCAGCGGCCATGGCTCACGGGCCCAGCCGCTCCGCGGCATGTGGGATCCTCCCAGACCGGGGCGCGAACCCGGTTCCCCTGCATCGGCAGGCAGACGCACAACCACTGCGCCACCAGGGAAGCCCCTGGTTGGGGTTTCTTGAATCAACTGATCAATTTAGGAAGAACTGACATCCTGACAATATTGAGTCTTCCTATCCATGAATCTCTCCATTTATTTAGTTCTTTAAATTTGTTCATCAGAGTTTTGTAATTTTCCTCATATACATCTTGTACATACTTTGTTAGATTTATATCTAAGCATTTCTTTCTCTTGGTGGTAATGTAAATGGTAATGTATATTTAATTTCAAATTCCACTTGCTCATTGCTACTTTATAGGAAACCAATATTCTTCTATATTAACTGTGTACCTGAAAACCTTGCTATAATCACTTATTAGTTCCAGAATTTTTCTTTTCAATTCTTTCAGATTTTCAACATAGACCATCATGTCACTGTCAATGCATTGTATGTTCATTGTTTGTCAAGTTTTTTGCCCTTTAAAAATTTTGGGGGGCTTCCCTGGTGGCACAGTGGTTAAGAGTCTGTCTGCCAATGCAGGGGACACGGGTTCAAGCCCTGGTCCAGGAAGATCCCACATGCTGCAGAGCAACTAAGCCCGTGCACCACAACTACTGAGCCTGTGCTCTCGAGCCCATGAGCCACAGCTCCTGAGCCCGCATGCCACAACTATTGAAACCCGCATGCCTAGAGCCCATGCTCCTCAACAAGAGAAGCCACTGCAATGAGAAGCCCGTGCGCCGCAATGAAAAGTAGCCCCCACACGCAGCAATGAAGACCCAGTGCAGCCCAAAATAAATAAATTAAATAAATTATTTTAAAAAGATAAGCATTCTCTAGGAATCCCTTGAAAAAAATTTTTTTTTGTTTTCTTATTAAACAATTTTGAAAGGTTCTCATTTATTTTGGATAGGACTTAATTAAACATAAAATATATAGCATTAGGGACTTCCCTGGTGGCGCAATGGTTGGGACTCCGTGCTCTCAATGCAGGGGGCTCAGGTTTGCTCACTGGTCGGGGAACTAGATCCCACACACATTCCACAACTAAGAGTTCGCATGTCACAACTAAGGAGCTGGTGAGCTGCAACTAAGACCTGGTGCAACCAAATAAATATTTAAAAAAATATATATATATATAGCATTAATATAGTTTTATTTCTTCCTCATCCAAATCTGCTATTTATTCATATTCATATTATTATTATTTTGTCTCATTGCACTTGCTAGGACCTCCATATGCTATTGCATAGAAATGAAGTGGGCAGACACTTTTGCCTTGTTTCTAATCATAGATAGAAAACATTTTGCCTTTTACCAGTAAGTATGATGTAACCTAAAGGTTTTCTTAGATACCTTTTGTCAGGTTGAGAAAGCTCCTTTATTCCTAGTTTGCTGGCACTTTTTATAATGATTGCATTTTAAATTTTGTCAAATTATTTTTCTCATATATTTACATGAATTGTTTTTTCTTTTTGTTTCATAATCAATTACTTTGATTGATTTTAAAATGTTGTAGTAATGTTTAATTCTCAGAATAAACCCCACTGGGTCATGACATTCTCTATATGCAGCTGAATTCTATGTGATAAAATTTTGTTGATACTTTGTGTACCTATATTCATGAGAAATATTGGCCTGTAAAATTATTTCTTTGTAAAGTGTTTCACTGGTTTTAGTATCAGGAAGATGCTGCTCTCATAAAATGAGTTAGAAAGTGTTCTCTCACCTTCTATTTCTAAAATAGTTTGTGAAGGAGGCATAGCATGTCTTCCTTAAATGCTAGTAGAATTCGTTAGTTAATCCATGTGAACTTGGAATTTTCTTTGTTGAAGAGTTGTTAAATAGAAAATTCCATTTCTATTTTTCATTTGAGGAAAGCTTTGGTATATCATGTCCTGTAAAAAATTTTCTTATATCATTATAATTTTCATATTTATAGCTATAAAGTGGTTTATAATATTCTTGAATTATAGTTTAATGTTTGCAGCATTCAGTGGTGGTAGTGATGTCTCCTCCTTCACTTTTGATATTTTGGACTGACTTGTGTTCCTTTCTCTCTCTGTCTCTCTGTCTCTGTCTCTCTCTTTTCCTCCCTCTTTGTGTCTCTTTTCCTTGATCATTCTTGCTAGAGGTTTATTAATTTTATTCATCTTTTTGAAGAATCAGCTTTTAATCTTATTGATTACCTTTACTACTGTTTTCTGTTTTCTATTTTATTGATTTCTGCTCTTAACTATCCTATCTTTTTATTTGTTTTTTATTTTGGGGGTGTGTGTTAATTGTTCTCATGTTTGTTGTTTCTTAGTGTAAAGGCTTAAGTTAATGATTGGGGATGTTTCTTCTTTTTTGGTATTAGCACTTAATGCTATATATTTCCCTATAACTACCACTCTAGCTACGCGCCCACCAATTTTTCTGTGTTGTGTTTTATTTTCATTCTCTTCAGAAATATTTTATAATTTCACGGTGACTTCCTTTTTGAAATATGGAATATTTAGAATTATCTTGTTTAAATTTAAAATTTAAATTATCTTGTTTAAATTTAAAATATTTGAGGATTTTCTACATACCTGTTAGTGATTTTAAGTATATCTTGATGTGGTCTGAGATGGTACTTTGTAAGCTTTTAAATTTTGAAAATATGTTAATGTTTGTTTTATTTTTCAGAATTTAATCCTGGTAAATGTTTTATGTACACCTAAAAAGAAGGTGTGTTCTTTTGTTACTGGGTGAAATATTCTGTAATTGTCAATTAGCTAAATTTTTTTTTTTATAGTGCTGTAGAGGTTTTCTTTATTCTCAGTTATTCTGTCTTGTTCTTTTTATTACTAGGATATGTGTGTTGAAATCTCCAACTATAATTGTGGATATTTCTAATTTCTCCTATCAGGTTATAATGTATTTTGAAATTCATTTGTTAGTTTACTATAAATTTCTAATCTTACATCTTTGTAAATCTTTGGGGAATTTACCTTTTTATAATAATATAGTATTCCTCTTTATCCCTGGTAATATTTCTTGTTTTGCTCCCTTCTGCTAATAAGTTAGCTTGTTAGAATTTTAGTTTTTACAAAAAAACAAACCATACACATAAACTGATCTGAGCATTTTTATGTAAATTCTGAGAGTTCCATTATTCCTGTAAAATAATTTCCTAGAAGCAGAATCAGTGGGTCAGAAATGTTTGTGCAATTAAAATGCTTACACTAAAAAAAAAAAAACTTACACTTATTTTTAAATATCCTTCCACATCATCTAACACTAAATTATACAACCATAATCAATATATAGGTGCTAAATTTCCCTAAATCATCAACAGAAATTGTTCATTTTAATGTCCTTATTTATGAATAAGATTGAACGTATTCTTATAAGTGTCTAAGTACTTTGAACATTTTCAACTATCTAAATTCCCATACAGTATTTCCATTTTATTGACTTTACAATGCTTTTAAAATTGTCATCTTATGGGCAGGAATATTTTATTGTATTTATGAGATAATATGTTTGTTATGTGCATTGATTACATTTTTCCTATTAGGGCATGTGTTTTGGACGTATTTACCCTCTTTTTTCTTTCTCACTTTGTGTTTTAGTGTATATAGTCTAATTTATGACACACAATTTAACCTCTACCCTAGAAAGCCACTCTCCACCCTAAAAGAATAATTAAATGAAAAATAATATATGTAAATATAAAATTATATGAATATACATATGTGTGTAAAAATTGAAACTCTTATAGTACTCAAAGATAATAAATAATTTTTGCGTAAAATGTTAAATAATGGCATAATAACACAAGTCGTTATTCTTCAGATGGTTAGCCAGTCATAATTAACAACATTGAGTTTAATTAATTTGTAAAACTTTAAACATTTTTTAATATATTTTACTATCTGGTAAGACAAGAGATCCTTATGTTCTCTTTGGTTTCAAAATGTTTCATAATATCTGTTCATATGTCTGAATTTTCACTTAGCCACCTAAATTTTAAAATAGTTAATCAAGCCCCAAAGGGAACAAAGAAATCTCAAAGAAGCATTTCTAATTAGTAATGTTTTATTTGTATTTGTTTATTTGTTGTTTATCTGTTTTTCAATCTTGGCTAGTTCAACAGGCCAAAAACAGTATAATACCTACCCTTTGGAATTCAGGTAATTTAAACTATTATATTATTTTTTAATTGTAATTTATGTTCCCAAAGAATGCAAAACATACACAAATCTGTTAGCAGTGGGTGAAGGTCTATATTTTTCTTATTTTACTAATAATCATAAAATCCTCCAACTGCTGAATATAAATAAAAGTTTAATTTTTACAATACCCTATGATGCAGGTAATCTAATTATTCTTATTTTATACATAAGAATATTGAGGCCCAAGGAAGTTAGGTTATTAGGACAAGCTGTACAATATTAAATAGCCAAGTTGACAGTCAAGCTCAATCATTCTTGCTCCAAAAGATGAGGTCTTAACGACTGAGCTTTACAGTGTATGATACACAGTATATACACACTGTGTGTATGTATATACATGCTATATGCACACATATATGAATACCTTTATGTATGCATATATGTCTTGTGTCAAATTTGTAAAAGAGTTTCATTATCTTATGCTTGAATAATTATCATTATTTTTACAAATATTACTTGTCTGCTCCCAAATGTCAACAGTGCTGAAGCTGAGTTTATTTTATTATATTGTATAAGGAAAGGATATATGAATATCTTTTCCCAATACTTTTTCTTCTCCTCTATTTCAGGTGCCACATTTTGTACTCCATTAATTCTGGAATTCTTTTTTTATACCTTCTGTATCATTGCTCTGTGTATTTATTTTATGCAAGTGTACTACATTTATAAATTATTGATGCCTAAGTATATACTTATATATTAGAGGAAAATTCGACCTGTATTCATCATTGTCTTCTGCAGTTTTTCTAACAGAATAGTGTTCTTCTTTGGTGAGCAAGAACACTATTGATTAATATGTATTGAATATATACCAAGATAGCCTGTTGATCAATCATATTAATTCATTTCTTTATAATTAAAAATATTTAATTGTGCTTATTTATTTCAAAAAAAATGTGTAGTGTCACACTTGTCTCATTGATAGGATTTAACACTGAACCACATAAAGCCCCTCTGTTCTCATAGCATACCTTCTATTGAGTACAGCAGAAAATAAATAAATATATAATAGAATGGCAGATAATACCAAGTGGGAAAAAAATAAAGTAGGGCAAAAGAATTAAGCTTTATGGATGCAGTTTGTTACGGTAATTATTTACTATTTTTTTAAAAATTAGGAAATTCCTTTTATTTTTAGTGTTATTAAGTTTTATTCACATAAATTGTGTGTGTGTGTGTGTGTGTGTGTGTGTATGTGTATTTCCTTTCCATGTTAGATTACTTGGTGACATTTTGGAGAACTCTGGTCTTTCTTCTTAGTATTTTCTTTTTAAAGTTTACAACTTGAAAGTTCTAAGCATGGTGTATTTAAGTGTAGTGTATCCAACACTGTCCAGTCTCTCCTTCTAAAATTCTCTTAGATGTATATGGTAATTTGGGCACTGTCCACCATTTCTGACCTCTTATTTTTTCCAATTCTGTATCCCACTCTTTGACAACTGTTGCACTTGCATCAAATTTATTTGCCAGTTCACCAATTCTATCTTCACTTGGCACCAACCTTTCTTCCTGCCCATCTTTATACTATTCTTTCTTCAATTAATACATTTCTATTAATAAATAATCAGTGATTGTTTTATAAACTCACCTGCAATGATTTCGTAATTTATCAGTGTGGTTTTAGTGACAATTTTTGGACTTAATAGATACTATTCCATCCTTTATTTCTTGTTTTAAAATTCTTTCAGATTACCTTAGTATTTCTGTTGACTTTTAATCTGCACATTTGCAAACCCTATTTCAGGTACCCATACGTGACTTCTATTTTCAGACACAGGAACAGAACTTAGAAGAAAGTGTAGAAATATTGAGATAATTTTCCACTGGCAGGCGTCAATTTTGCAGCTTCATATTGTTAGGCTTTTTCTGATAGATTGTTCTAGCCATCTTCCACGTATAGTGCACCTTTTGCTTCCTTTATGAGGGTTTTAAACACTGAAACCATACCAACTATACAACTTGATTTGGAAGTCACATCATTATATTTTGAGCACACTTAATGCAATGATAAATGCCAAATAATTATTCTTTTTTCTTTTTGGTGAATAAATGAATATATTTCTAAAGTATATTTATTATTCCTTATTAACCTTTTACACATATAGATACACATAGCATTTATATGTAGTTTTATTATTGTTTTTAAAAACAAGTTTTTAAATGATTGAGAAAATAAATGTTTCCAATTTTTTCTGAACCAAAGAAAAATTTAAATTTGCTTGAAATTATTTGTTCCTTGAAGGGTTATGAAAAGTATTTTTCTTAACTTTGGCCTGGTACTTTGTATTGAAGCACCGTGATTCTTTGACATTGTTTTTCAATTGAATCCAATTGTTATAAAGGTTTCTTATATTTTTCACATTCTCCTTGGTATGTGTTGGTCACTTAAATTTTTCTACATTATACTTAATTTAGTTCAACATTTTTATATATTTAATGTAGATGCAAACATATATTGTCACTTTAAAAATCTACTAAATCTCTTGTAATTTCAGTAAACAAAAGAAACAGGATATTCTATACTTGTTCTTCATTGAATAATTTTTTGTGACAATAATATTTTAAATTTAAAATATCAACACTGATTCATTTGATAAGTATCACATATTTTTTGTTATGCTTTACTGATGTTTTCAACTACTGCTCTGTTTATTTCTATTTTATTGTTTTCCTTTATACAATTTTATTTGTAATAGAATCAAACTGGAAAATAATCTTATACATGAGAACTAGTGAGATAAATATAAATAAATATAAATACATATGCACATGTAATAGAACACAATGCATTTTTAAAATATGATTTTCATATTATGTCATTAGATTTTATATATTTTTTGAATCTATATTTCATAATTTCTTAAGAATGAACTGATTGAAATATCAGATTAGTAGATAAATGAGTAATAAATATTTTGATACATTTTTACAAGGAATCTTGATACATTTTTACAAGGAATTTATGGCCATATTGTTTCAAGTTATAAAAACAGATCAAGACATTATTATATGAAAAACTAGTTTCTAAAACAATGTAAACTTACATAGCACATTTGGTACTGTCTCATAGTATCAAACGCTTAAATATAAAGTCGCCTCCCACATATTTCCCTCCCCACTCCTCTACACACACACATACACACACACACACACACACACACACACAAATATATTAATAAAAAGACAGTTGCATTTTCTATATATTTTTGATATTCCTATGACAAACACAAAATAATAGTTGTAATCAGACAAATAATTATTAAAAATATAAATGTAGGAATATATAAATGCACACATTCTTTCCATATGAATAAATATATAGACTGCCTTCTATAAAGTACAAATATAAACTTTTAACATTATATACTGAACTGATTTGGCAGGATTTCTACAAACAGACTTGGAATTTTAACTTATAGAGTTACACATTTATTGTTTACCTATGAATGCTTTTTGGTACCTTGCATTTTTTACTAAATGTCAAGAGAGACAATTTGCACATCTTCTGCTTTCAGTGATACCTTTTTTAAAAAATTAACTGAATAAAATATCCAAATTAAAAAATCTGTATTCATAATGCCAGTATACATTTGAATACTTCCCACTGTGAAGTATATGTGGATGGATATCTCAGAGGACTTATTTGGAAAGAAACCCCATCTGAGAACAATATATTCACAGAGAAGTAAGACATATTTAATTACTGTTGTAGAAGTAATTTAAATGCAGGTAGCTCAATTAATGCAAATGACATCTAACTAAAATTTGCATTTGCTACAATTATGGTCCATTCTAAAATATTTTTTTACATTCCAAGAAATTAAGCATGCTCAATAGTCAGATTTTTCCTGCTTAAAAAAAAATCAAAGCTTTACATTCATCCATGCTTTTGGAGAATTTAATATGCTTTATATAAAAATGTAATTTTCAACCATTTCCACATGTATATTACCTTTTGAAATGATTAGGCACTCATATTAAAATGACAAATTTAAGATTTCACATAAAGAGTCACTGATGTAGAAAACAAACCTACAGTTACCAGGGGGAAAATGAGGGGGGAGGGATAAACTGGGTGATGGGGATTGACATATACACACTACTATACATAAAATGGGCAACTAATAAGGACCTATTGTATAGCACAGGGAATTCTACTCAATACTCTATAATGACCTATATGCGAAAAGAAACTAAAAAAGAGTGGATATATGTATATGTATAACTGTTTCACTTTGCTGTATACCTGAAACTAACATGACATTGTAAATCAACCATACTCTAAAAAATTTTTTTAAATGTGACAAATTTAGACAATACAACATAAAATAAATTCTTAAAATTGTATTAAAATATAATAAGAAAAAAAGAAATGCATGTAATATAAGGATACTAAAATAAACACAGAACAAATAGCATGGTGTTAGGTAGTAATGATGAGAAAATGTATATACAGATTGAATAAAATTAATTTTCCCTACTTTCATAAAGTGAACTAAAATGTACTGAATCATTATTTTCTGTTATCACTCTATTATTTTTGCATTTTAAAATATTTATATAGATTACAATATTGAGAAGCAGAGAGAAAAGATTGTTTTTGACAAGTATAATCAATTATTCATTCCAAGATATCATAATCCATTGAATGTCAGCATATTCACATAGTTGGTTTTCAATAAATATTGATTTAATATTTTTCCCCTTCTAAAACTATAAATATAGGAAACATACTGGGTTATTGTTTTGAATAAATTAATCTGATCCTCTTTAAGTAGATTATAGCTGATACAGAGGTACTGAATTTATATGAGGTTTTATTTTTCCGTTGAAAAGAGACTGTCACAGACAACTCTCAATTATGTAACAGTGCTTAGTCCTAAGCACTAATAATGCATTATGTGCTAAGTCCTAATACTCTTTATTATCATACAATTCTACAGGCCAGAAGTCCAATATGGGTTTAACTGGGCTAAAATCAAGGTGTCAGCCAGACTGCATTCTGAGGCTCTAAAGGAGAATCAGTTTCCTTGCCTTTTCCAGCTTCCAGAGGCCACCTACGTTCCTTGGTTTAAGGAGGCCACCCTCTTTCCTTGGCGTGTGGCCCTCTTCAAAACCAGGATTATTACATCACTCTGACCTTTCTTTCATCCTTACAGCCAAGAAAGCGTCTCAATTTTTGATGACTCAAGTGACTAGACTGAGTTCCCCTGCATAATTCAGTATAATCTCACCTTCTCAAGGTCATGGAACCTTAATCATATCTGCAGAGTACCTTCTGAAATGTAAAATAACATATTCACAAGTAGTAGGGATTAGGACATTGACACCTTTGGGGGCCATTGTTCTGTCCAGCACAAATGATAATCCTGAAGATCAAATCCAGACCTTTTCTCCAAATATAAAACATTGATGAAAGAAATTGAAGAAGACACAAATAAAAAAAAAGATACCCCATGTTCATGGATTGGAAGAATTAATATTGTTAAAATGTCCAGTCTACTGAAAGCAATTTACAGATTTAATGCAATCCCTATCATGATTCCAATGACATTTTTTCAGAAATTGAAAAGCAATCCTAAAATTTGTATGGAACCACAAAAGACCCCAAATAACTAAAGAAATCTTGAGCAAGAAGAACAAAGCTGGACAAGATGACCTAAATGTTAAGGCCAGACACTATCAAACTCTTAGAGGAAAACATAGGCAGAACACTCTATGACATAAATCACAGCAAGATCCTTTTTGACCCACCTCCTAGAGAAATGGAAATAAAAACAAAAATAAACAAATGGGACCTAATGAAACTTAAAAGCTTTCGCACAGCAAAGGAAAACATAAACAAGACAAAAAGACAGTCCTCAGAATGGGAGAAAATATTTGCAAATGAAGTAACTGACAAATGATTAAACTCCAAAATTTACAAGCAGTGCATGCAGCTCAATACTAAAAAAAAAAAAAAACTCAATCCAAAAATGGGCAGAAGACCTATATAGACATTTTTCCAAAGAAGATATACAGATTGCCAACAAACACATGAAAGGATGCTCAACATCACTGATCATTAGAAAAATACAAATCAAAACTACAATGAGGTATCACCTCACACCTGTCAGAATGGCCATCATCAAAAAATCTACAAACAATAAATGCTGGAG